>NC_091951.1:232478720-232842505 GCF_031021105.1 Erythrolamprus reginae | reverse complement strand
TTTCCCCCTTTGCATCTGCTGTAGGGTGGGAGAGCTCTGCTTTTGACATTTGTAAACACAAGCACTCACATGCTCTTTTGTAAGTTTGTTCTTGGGCCAGGGAAGCATGAATAGAGCAAAGGCAGCACAGTGGTTAGAGTGCAGTACTGCAAGCTACTTCATTTGGGCAGTTCAAATCTCACCTGCTCAAGGTTGATTCAGCCTTCCATCCTTCCGAGGTCAGCAAAATGAGGACCCAGATTGTTGAGCCAATATGCTGACTCTATAAAAACTATTTAGAGAGGACTGTAAAAGCACTATGGAGTGGTATATAAGTGCTATTGCTATGCAGATAAATGCAACTTTTGCCTTGACCCAACAGCACACATCTTCAATCCAATACTTATATATGTGAGAGCCAGTTTAATAATAATAATAATAATAATAATAATAATAATAATAATAATAATAATAATGTATTAGATTTGTATGCCGCCTCTCTCCGAAGACTTGGGGCGGCTCACAACAATAATAAAACAATGTTACAGTGGAACAAATCTAATATTAAAAAAAGAAAAAACATATACTGTAAAACCCCATCATTTAAAACCAAACAACACATACATACCAAACATAAAATATAAAAGCCTGGGGGAGGTGTCTCAGTTCCCCCATGCCTGGCGATATAGGTGGGTCTTGAGTAATTTACAAAATACAGTTTGGTCTAGTGATTAAGGAATCAGGCTAAAAAGTAGAAGACCACGAGTTTAAGTCCTATCTTAGCCATGAAAGCCAGCTGGTTGACAATCCCACTTTCTCAACCCAACCCATCTTGTAGGGTTGTCGTTGTGGAGAAAATAAGAGAGGGAAGGACTAGACATGTTTGCCATCTTGACTTATTTGTAAAATAATAAAGTTGAGATACAAATAAATAAATAGACATAGGCATTCATTAAAAAACAGCTCTCTTCATCCTCAGCTCAATCTTTTCTGATGAGAATATTGGGAATTGTATCTGGATTATGCCTCCAGAGGCTGCCAGCTTTGGAAATGCATCTAAATGAGCTTCCTTCAATGAATCTTAGGGTGCACTCATTGAAGTGTCCAAGTAGTCAATGTTTGTCAGATTATTGGTCTACTTACTGATGGAACAATCGAAAAATGTAGAAAAAAGTTTCCTTCAACCAAATTTTTACAAGTAACATTTCCTTGCCAAGATTTCCTGTTAAAGATGAAAAATACAACATTTTTATCAGTATGTTTGATTTGTAAAATACAAGCTGCCATTCATACACAAGCGATCCCAGATTTTAATTTACATTTTATTTTATTTTTACTTTATTTACATGAAGTAGATACTGTATATAGTAACTGTAACATTATAGAACAAAGGCATAAGAAATATTCAGCCGCTGAACAAAAGGGCATACAAATTCCTTTAATTCAAGAACTTAAACAGGCTTCGTGTCAAGGGCCAAATTCTCCAAAAGACCAGAATCAGGCCTACTCAGAGGATCTGAAATGATGAACAAATCGAAACAGAATAAAATACCAGTTTAATTCCTTTAACCCTCCCAAACAAAACACACAAAAAAGGGGGAAGGAGGGTTCCACTATAATTTTCATAAGATTTTTTTCTTCAAACCACAAGAAATTGAAGTGTGATAAATGCCATTGGAAAGTGCTAAAGAAAAGAAAAATAGTTGGTTTCTTATATTGTGCCAAATTTTGAATTTATCTTTACTATAGTTTATTGAAAAGTCATATGCAACACTAAACCATAAATCATGATTTCCAAACACTGTGGTTGGAAACATATTGCATCATCACATTTCATAGCTAATAAACCCAGATATTAATTTACGAAGCAAGCACCATTTTTTGTTCTACATATTTTTTGATATATTTATTATCAGGTTTAGAGCCTGTCAGGTTTTTTATATGTTGTAGTAAGCGCACTCACAAAATACCAAAATATAGAAAAGGCTGAATAAAATAATAAAAGAAATAAACTGTGGAGATGGAAAGCATAGCCTGAATGACTATATTAAGAGAAGCCAAGGATCCTTGCTGAAGGCAACTAATCAAGTAAAGCTCTTGAAAACAAGAGGTGAAAGCTGAATACACAGTAGAAATGAAAAAACTGAAAACATTTGTTATTTGTTGTTTTGCTTGGGCCTACTCAGATCAGAACAAAGAACCCACTCACAGAAAATTCAAAACAAAACACATCTATATTTAAAAATGATTTGTACAAAACAAGGTCAGGCTTTTAGTCCATATTGGCAAGGTTCCCACTGCCAACATGGACTAAAATTGTCTAATAGATAAGAAGCAGCTGCAGCTGGGAGCCAAATCCAATTTAGACATTCTTCAGTGTTCTAGTGACTTTTAAACACATACTCACAAATCTTCATGTTTTCCTCAAATAGCTGCATCTCTGCATGATGAACTTAAATGGATAACAGCAGTTTGCCAGAAAAGCATTTCTGGAACCCGGATCTAGGACCTCCACCATTACAAACATTGAATCTCCATGCCTCTTTACCCATAAATCCTCACTTATATACTGTCTCGGTGTGGTTAACTATTTCCTAGAGATATTCACTGTATAGACTGTCTTCCATATTCACTTTCTAGAACTTTCCGCATTAAAATAGTCCTGTCTGCTTCGTGACCTTCTGACCCTGGCATCTATTAGGGGCTCCTGGTCCCTAATGTCCCCCCTCCTCCTCTGAGTCAGGCATTACCATAATTGGGGTTTCTACAGTCTCTGGTGGTTCCCCAGGTTTCAATTCTCCCTCCCTCTCACTCTCTGACTCAGCTGTCAAAAACACAGGCCTAGGGTATCAAGAGGGACCTGGTTCATCCTCCTCAGAATCTGTGACTAACTAACTAACTAACTGAGCTGGTCATGGACCACTCACAACATTTATAAGAACAAGTAAATGCCAATTCATGGTCAATACTTGAAGAATATAGAAGAAAAAAGCTAATTAAAAAACCCACAGAGTTGGTTAAGACCAGAAATGCTAAAGAAAAAAACTGAAGGCTTTATTTTAGTGGCTCAAGAAAAAGCTTTGCTTGAAGACAAAATGTCAACGTGTAACAAATACCATCACATGTCAAGTAAAGTAAAAAAGATGAAGCATTTGACCAACCACTGAATCAGCTTCCTCCCCTATTTCAAAAGGATGAGCGGAAAAAGCTGAAAATATATAACCCCCAAAATCTTTGCACTACAGTACTCAATCTATTGTAACAAAACAATATTTTCTAATCTAGTTGAGTAGAAAGCTAAGGAATAGGTTCTCAACAAATGAACCAGCAAACATGTGGAAAACTAAAAAAAAATCACTGGTTACAGTAAACCACCTTTCCAAGGTGAAGGAAATTAGCAACTGACCTGAATGTGTTCTACTGTGGGTTTGAAAAGAAACTACAGCCACCTATCTCCACAACCTCCATCCCAGACACACCAACAACAGCCAAACCTCCTATAACTAAACACATCCCATTGGGTTTCCAACCCTGGTGATCACAGAAAAGGAAATGCAAGATCTATTTCACAGACAGAAGCCTAGAAAAGCACTAGACCAAGGCAAGATAACTCCTTCTTGCTTAAAAGTCTATACTGACCAATTGGCCCCCATCTTCACCCAAATCTTCAACAAATCACTAGAGATGTGCTATATTTCTTCCTGCTTCAAACATTCTACTATCATCCCAGTGCCGAAGAAGCCCTCCATCAAGGAACTGAATGACTACAGACCAGTTGCTATAATATCTGTAGTTATGAAAACCTTTGAAAGGCTAGTGATGTTCCACTTGAAAACCATCACGGATCCACTGTTAGACCCCTGCAATTTGCATACCGAGCAAATAAATCGACAGGATGATGCTATTAATATAGATCTGTACTACATCCTACAGCATCTTGAATCTCCAAAAACCTACACTAGTATCTTCTTTGTAGTCTTTAGTTCAGCATTCAATGCCATCATACCAGACATTCTTTTAACTAAATCAACTAGTGGTATCTGAACACACTTGTAAGTGGATCACAAGCTTCCTAACAGGGAGGAAGCAGCAGGTGAAGCTAGGCAAAATCACACCCGATACCTGTACAATTAGCACAGCCTCCCCCCCCCCCCAAGACTGTGTACTCTCACCACTTCTCTTCTCTATATACAGTATACCAATGACTGCATATCAAACAATTCATCTGTTAAACTACTGAAGTTTGTACAGTGATTGGCCTCATTCGAGAATAATGAAGCAGTACACAAGTCTAAGTGCTATTGCTATTTATCATGTTCAATTCTAGAAAGAAATCGTTTTGGGCTCAATTGTAGTTAAGTGAGGACTAACTGCACGCAGTAGAAATTGCCATTCTGCAGGCAGCTTATGATGGGAATCATGATTCCATCAAGGTCAATCCTGCAACACCTCCTTTTATGGACATTAAGCTTGATTGAACCTTGATTCTTAATCAAGTTTTGGATTTCCTTTTTTATTATTGTTGAACTCTTCAGTTCAACAAGATTTTCCTGTTTTCATCAACTTAGTCTTTTTCCCCTTAGTGGAAAACAATGAAAGTTAGATTTTTTTAAACACCTTTGAAATATATGAAATGTTGAATTATGCAGCAAAAAGGTACTCAGAATATAGATTTCAAAAATTACAATGGATTAAGGGTCCAGATTGATTTGGAAGTACAGACACTCCTTGACATACGGCCACAAATTTCTGTTGCTAAATGAAACCTTTCTTGCCACAGTTGTTAAGTGAATCTACTGCATTTGTTAAGTTAGTAACACAGTTGTTAAATGAATCTGGCATCCTCGTTGACTTTGCTTGTCAGGAGGTTACAAAAGGAGATCACATAATTCCAGGACACTACAACAGTTGTAAATATGAGACAATTGCCAAGAATCTGAATTTTTATTTTCCCGGCCATGGGAATGCTACAATTGTAGTTGTAACTTTGAAAAATGGTGATAAATTGCTTTTTTCAGAGCCGTTGTAATTTTGAACAGTCACTAAATGAACTGTTGTAAGTCGAGGATTTCCTTTAATTAGAAATAATTATCTCACAAATAAGAAAATGCCTATTTTGGGATTTTCATACGGGGATCTTGAATGCTGCACACTAGAGGGAGCTACAGGATAAATAATGGAGCAGATTTCTATAAATGATTGTATATTTTTGGCCAATGTATTGTAAAAATAAACAAACATAATCTTAATAAAATGGACTGAGGATGTTGTAATGAAGTTACAGATCAACAAGAAGCTGCAGCTGATAATTTTGAAATTACTTTGAATTTAACTGTGGTTTTTGGGATTTAACTGTGATATCTGGAGAAAATATATACAAATGGAATTGATACAAAAGATTTTTGCTAAGGTATTGAATGATTTTGTAGAAGGGATAAACAAAAAGACAAATGTTATTTATTGGGTATACTAAATCTGTTGTTTTATAAATCTGTTGAAGTTTTGAAAGACTATGTCTACAAAAACGAACAAAAAACTAACTTGGGGTTCTTTCTGAAGGGATTAAAAAGTGACACCCTTAAGTGTTCAGGGAAGATTTATCAAATTGGTTTCTTTAATTAATTTCAGGGTTAAAAGAGGAAAATGGTTAAATGTGGATTCCCTTATATTTTAAGATGACAAGAAACTACAGGTAGTCCTTGACTTATTACCATAATTGGGAATTTCTGTTGCTAGCTAAGGTGGTTGTTGTGAGTTGCACCAGAATTTATGACCCAAGCGAATTACTTGTGAAAAGCCAGGGAGAAAAATCACAAATGGTGAGAGGGAAACAGAGGGAAAAAGAGAAATAGATGTGTATGTGTGAGAGAGAGAGAAATGAAAGAAAGGGAGGTGAGAGGGAGAGGGTGATAGAGAAGGAGATAGAGAGAAAAAGAGAAAGGAAAGGGGGAGGGAGATAAAGAGAAATAAAGAGAGAGAGAGAGAGAGAGAAATGAGAGAGTCGGAAATGAGACGGTGATAGAGACAGAGGTGTAGAGAAAAAGAGAAAGACAGATGAGAGAAAGATGAGAGGGTGGGTGGGAGAGGTAGACAGAGAAAAAGAAAGAAATGAGAGAAAGAAAGAGAGATAAGAAAAAGAGAGACAAGAGGGAGGAAGATAGACTGAGAAGGAGAAAGATTAGAGTGGGAGGGAAGGAAGGAGGGAGGGAGGGGGGGAGAGAGAGGGAGATACCTATTTCCCATAGAAAACACAGAGCCTTAGAATCTGGGTAGGTGTGACTGTGTTGGGTATCATGTGATTGGGTGGGAGTGAGTGACATCTAGTTTGCCTTGCCCACCCAGGTTTTGTGGCTCCCTGTATTTTGTTTTCTGTGGGAAACAGGCCTAGGTGGCTTTTTGAGTGTTTAAAGTTGCAGACCTCTGCCCCAGGCACTTGGACCAGAAACTGAAATGAGCTGTGCTGCTTAACCCTGCTGTTCTGTTCGGGTCGTATGTGACCCGAAGCCAAGTTTGAGTCCCTGTAAAAAATTTTCCCTGCATATCTGAAACTTGAAATTTCATGACTATTTATCATTTCAGGGGTTCTCTCTATGAGAATTTTTTTGGGGGGGTGGGGGGCTTAGTTTTTGCTGGGCAAAAAAAGTTACAAATCTTATGTTCCCGGGTCACCCTGACCCGGACCGAAAACTCTTCATTTGCAGTGCTTATGTTTGGTCTTTTTGAAAGCTTTTTTCACTTGGAAAGTAGTCTGAACATTTCTGCACACAATGATATGAAAATTGAAATGAAAAAAGTAAATCTTATTGGTTTATTTTGCGGATATAATGCACGCCCCCCCCGTTTTTGTGAAAATTTTTTCAATTTATGGATAGTTTTGCTTGCAAAATGCATTCTATTTTACTAAAGTTGGTGTGAGATTGGTAGCTTGAACATTTCTGAATATAAGAAAAATATAAAGGAACTGAAAAAAATGATTCTTATTGGTTTTTTAACATCAGAAATAAGGCCTCCCCCCCCCCCCTTGGCTGCTTGCAACCATTTTCACTTTTTATTTTTTTATGCTCCAAATCCGAAATATTCTTTAAAATCTTAGGCATTCATTTACTCAATTTAACAATGCTGATCATCAAAAAATATTTTTGGGGTGGTGGCTAATTGTTTTCTGGGCAAAAAAAAATCATAACTTTGAATCTGTTTCTGTTCGTATGTGACCGGACCAAAAATAATTTTTTTAGGTACTTGAATTTGATCTTTTTGAAAACTTTTTCAACTGGAAAACTAGTTTGAACATTTATGAACATAATGATATGAAAATTGAACTGGAAAAATTGAGACTTATATTTTTATTTTGATCAAAAAGCCCCTCCCCCCATCCTTTTTTAATTTCGTGTCAATTTCTATTTTTTAAGGCTACAAATCCCTAAGGAATTTTCCCCCAAGAGGTTTGATATACTAAATTGAACATTTCTGAATATAAGAAAAATATAAATGAACTGAAAAAAATGGTTCTTATTGGTTTATTTTTGCCACAAAAGGGCCACCCCCCCCTCGGCCTTGCTGTGTGCCATTATTGTCACTGTTTATACATATTTGTCTAGAAATATTTGGAATATCCTTTTGAAAATCAACCACATTGTAGCCAGAGAACTAATTTTATGAAACAAATCCATTTTACTAAAAAAAAGTATGTAAGTTTGAAATTAACAGCATAATTTTTATATAAATTGAAATAATTGAGGCATACTTTATGTGCAAAATAAACCAATATGCATCAATTTTTCCAGTTCAATTTTCATATCATTATGTTCAGAAATGTTCAAGCTACCAATCCCACACCAACTTTAGTAAAATAGAATGTATTTTGCTAGCAAAACTATCCATAAAGTGAAGACTATTTAAAAAAAACGGGGGGGGCGTGCATTTCATCAACAAAATAAACCAATATGCATCAATTTTTCCAGTTCAATTTTCATATCATTATGTTCAGAAATGTTCAAGCTACCAATCTCACACCAACTTTAGTAAAATAGAATGCATTTTGCAAGCAAAACTATCCATAAATTGAAAATTTTTTCACAAAAACGGGGGGGGCGTGCATTATATCCGCAAAATAAACCAATAAGATTTACTTTTTTCATTTCAATTTTCATATCATTGTGTGCAGAAATGTTCAGACTACTTTCCAAGTGAAAAAAGCTTTCAAAAAGACCAAACATAAGCACTGCAAATGAAGAGTTTTCGGTCCGGGTCAGGGTGACCCGGGAACATAAGATTTGTTATTTTTCTTAAACAGAACCTTAATGCTCGTTTTTATAAACTGGGATTACTGTTCTGACCTTGACAGTTGTGGTTTGGATTTTTAAAGTATTGTTCTAACAATGAAAATCACCCAGAGTCACTTCTGTCAGATGTATAATTAGATCAACAATTGGTTTGTTTATTTGTTTATTATTTTGTCAAGTATGTATTGGTGGTGTACAAAGATATAATATAATACATGATACTAGCAAAAGAGAAACATTAGGACAGGGGATGGACTACACTCTGGTGCATATATGCACGTCCCTTACTGACCTCTTAGAATCAGGAGAGGTCAAAGTTGTAGTTGTTTGTTTGTTTGGCTGGTTGGCAGGTTGACTGACTGACTGATTAATTAACTAAACAACTTTAGGGCTCCGGTATATTATTTGGCATATTCACATACTTATTTCAATGCCCAGAAATGGCATTTATTATGTACAGTAAGTAGCACAATGAAGCTTTCAGCAAGATACAATGGCAGAACAATCAAACAGCAAAGATTTGCATTGGAGGGAATATATGACTAAGAGTGGCACAAAGGTATTTCTCAGTGCAGAACAAACAGGGCTTGGTTCACTCAAACTCAAACATATGCTTTAGAATTTGGCAATACAGCTGAATGGCTCATGACTTGTTTCCTCAAACTTCCTCAGTCCTAAATGAACATCAACTAAACAACATCATTCCTCTTCAACATAACAGTTTTCACTTTCACTGGCAATGCTAATAATACTACCGTAGGAGGCTTTTTAATCTGATTCTCAGTGAGAAAAGAGGCATTTTGGCAGTTACCCATTTCTTCCATCAAAGATGTTTTCTATACTGTATATACTGCTCAAAAAAATAAAGGGAACACTCAAATAACACATCCTAGATCTGAATGAATGAAATATTCTCATTGAATACTTTGTTCTGTACAAAGTTGAATGAGCACAACAGCATGTGAAATTGATTGTCAAACAGTGTTGCTTCCTAAGTGGACAGTTTGATTTCACAGAAGTTGCTTTACTTGGAGTTTTGTTGTGTTGTTTAAGCATTCCCTTTATTTTTTGAGCAGTGTATTTAAGGAGTACAAAAGTTTTCCGCAGCATTTTCTTAAGTTCTTTGGTAGTTTTACTGTGATTAAACTAGGAGCCTATGGGCCTGCA
This sequence comes from Erythrolamprus reginae, assembly GCF_031021105.1. Taxonomy (NCBI): domain Eukaryota; kingdom Metazoa; phylum Chordata; class Lepidosauria; order Squamata; family Dipsadidae; genus Erythrolamprus; species Erythrolamprus reginae. Next base: position 232,833,077 of record NC_091951.1, on the reverse strand, counting down.
GCTCTTTATAAATCTATGAAATAGATTAGAAAACCCATGCTGGGTTCTATCCTTGTTACACAGTTTGATCCTTAAATGGTTTCCTTGCTTCTTCCACTATTGTACATTTACCTGGCGATCATCTACAATTCTTATAGGCTTTAACTCAGCTCCAGAAGACATGATGATAATAATGAGAACAAGCGGGCAGCACTACAGAGAAACTGAATAAATAGTAAACCGATACTGCTGAACTTTAGTTTCTCAGCACATTATTGTGAGCTTAAAAACAGTACAATGTAAGAATGTATATTGCTCAAAAAAATAAAGGGAACACTCAAACAACACACCCTAGATCTGAATGAATGAAATATTCTCATTGAATACTTTATTCTGTACAAAGCTGAATGTGCACAACAGAATGTGAAATTGATTGTCAGCGTTGCTTCCTAAGTGGACAGTTTGATTTCACAGAGGTTTGATTTACTTGGACTTATATTGTGTTGTTTAAGTGTTCCCTTTATTTTTTTGAGCAGTGTATTATGTGTGAGAGGTTGTCCACCTATGTATGTATAGCTGTGCAGGGGAGAAATATGTGTATTTTATTTTATTAAGAAAATTTACATAGCTGCCCAACTCACAATAGGTGATCCTGGAAGGCTTATATTAAAAAAAATCTACTGCACAATAAAACCCATAATAAAACCCTTACTCCACCGCTCATGGCAACAGTAGCAAAATCAAATCAACCAAGTGATTGGTTCCATTTCCATTGCAGCTTGAACTACTTGGTCCTTTCCAGTTTGAGGCCATCATTTTAGAATAGGAATGGACTTTTCTAAGATGGAATCTCAGATGATGTTGTTTGTTTGATTTGGTTGCAATGGGATCGTGAAGCCAGCTATTATAATTCAGTAGCTGAAGTAGATGGATTGATCATTGATGTGATGTACGAATCCGGTTAGTCTACATTTATTTTGCTTTTTGGCAAAAGGACGTATATAGTAACAGGAGATTGGTTGCTTTTCTATGATTCCCTGGCACATTTTTCAGTGGCTTTTTTCCTATCCTAAACATTTTATAAAATATTGGCCATTGTGTGTGTCCATTAAACAACCTTGTGTTCAATCTCTAGTTATTGCAACCTTTTGATAAATTCAATTTCACTCTGAAAGATGCACAACCTGCTATTTGATCTATTCTACAGGACACCAGGATTTGGTCAAAAACGGCGGTTAAAGAATAAATAGCTTAACTTACCTACTATAAATCTGGGCAATATGCTGACAAAAACATATCAAGCTCTATACATTCATTGTGTAGCAATCATATTCTAAATAAATAGATAATTTGGGAGTGTCTTATCATATTATAAGTTCATTTAGGGATCATTCAAAGTTGCAGTGTTGCTGAAAAAACTGGCTTATGACAATTTTTCACGCTTGCAATGATTGCAACATCTCCATATCCAGGTGATCAAAATTTAGATGGTTGTCAACTGGTTCACACTTAGGATAGAGGTCGCAGTGTCCTGGGGCCAAGTGATCAACCTACTGACAAGCCAGATTCACTTAAAAACTCTGTTGTTAACTTAACATCTGATGCCATTCACTCAAACTCTTTTAAAAAATAGTCTTGTAAATCTTCTGTTTTAGACTTTTAAACAACTTGTGGATCTCTTGGATTGTATTTAGAGCCAGAGTCACCCGACTAAGACGTGGGAAACACTGTTTTAACTATGGTTTAGCTAAAGTTAAGCCTGCCTCATCATGGGCTAAAAATGGAATTAAGGCAGTCAAGAGGCTCAGCAGAAAAACAAAATAAACAAAAAAAACCCAGGTGCGCCAGAGTATATTCTTTGGCCAAGGCCCAACCCTGGGGTTTTCCTGAAAGGTAGACAAAAGACCTTGCCTGATTTCAAATAGTGACAGGAGCAGCACATCAAATATCACACTAGAGCACTGTTTCTCAATTATTTTCTGCTACACCACCGTAGGAAGAAGTAAACATTTTGCGCCCCCCCAACTCTCCGATGGGACGATTGTTTGCAATATTCAGCATGTTTTCGCTGAAAAAACTCAATCTGCTCATCAGCACGATTGGGGTGTAATGTGTTTAAAGGACGCCTTAATTTATTTGGCTTCATGCTGTCTGCTGCCAACATTTTTAGACACAGTAAACATACTGGTCTTTCCTCATCTCCCACCTTAGTCACAGAGAAGCCAAGCGCTACATACCCTTCATCATATTTCCTCATCTTAGCTTTTAGGAGACTTACCTTTGTCTCACTATCTCTGGCTCCTTCCTCCTTTCTTTTCATCCCTGTTAATATTTTTCTATGGTGTCTCTTAAAGGTTTGTTATCTGCACTTCATATCTCCTATTCTGTGCTGTGTGCTATTGTTCAGTGCAAAAACCCCCTACTCCCTGTGGCAAAAAAAGCAGCGCGTTCCCCAGGATCACGGGCCCTCCCCATCGGAAATCAGTTTGGGGAGTAGGGAGAGAATTGGAAGACTGAGAATGGAGGGAAGGAAGGAGGAAGGGGAGGGAGGGAGGGAGGGAGGAAGGAGAAATGGTATTACTCTGAAAATATAAAACTATTAAATATGAATCTCTCTCCCCTTTTGTGGAAAGCAAACAAGTTCCTTCATAGATAAAAATAGAAGTACAGTGTTCCCTCGATTTCTGCGGGGGATGCGTTCCGAGACTGCCCGCGAAAGTCGGATTTCCGCGAAGTAGAAATGCGGAAGTAAATACATCATTTTTGGCTATGGACAGTATCACAAGCCATCCCTTAACACTTTAAACCCCTAAATTACCATTTCCCATTCCCTTAACAACCATTTACCCACCATTATTACTGGTACTCACCATTGAATAAGGCACTTAGTGATCCTGATATTTATAAACATAATTATTTATTAACAATTTTTTTTTTGTTATTTATTTGCAAAAATTATTAGTTTGGCGATGACGTATGACGTCATCGGATGGGAAAAAACGTGGTATAGGAAAAAAACCGCGAAGTATTTTTTAATTAATATTTTTTGAAAAACCATGGTATAGGCTATTCGCGAAGTTCGAACCAGCGAAAATCGAGGGAACACTGTAGAAAATAACTAGACTAATTTAGGATTATTTTTTTAAAAAAATGAAATAATCAGGTAGCATTATAAGAATTGGATGAATTACTTAAAATTGGATAAAGGAACTTTCCAGGATCATGTTTCATAATTTGGAATTATAGTGATAATGACCAAATGATTTCAGCTTTTTTCATTTAGCATCTGTTACCAGCATATGTATACTATATACCAGGGGTGGGCAATTAATTTATACAGTAGTTATAATATAATTATAATATATATTATTATAACTTTTCTAGATAAGAACCGGGTGTTCAAGATATAATATATAATATATAATTATATATAATATATAATATAATATATAATTATAATTTATAGTTATAATATAATTAACTCAGTTCTATCGAATAATGTACAGTATTGGGTAGAACTGAGTTATATTAGTCTGGCCCTCTAAAACCATCCTAATTTCTCATGCGGCCCTATGGCAAAATTAATTGCCCACGGCCTGGGCTAGAGTGTGCTGTGTTTCGATGGGGGGGGGGGGAGTCCAAGTCTCTTTCTGACAGCCCTTCTCCATCTTTCCTAAACAAAAAAAAGAGAGGAAACCTGTTCCCTCTATTGGGGACAAACCTAGGAAAGAATTAAAAGGCGCTCCCCCTCCCCTAAATTGTTTCAATTGCACCCAAGGAGGTGGAGGGAAGAGAGAGGCAAAGAGAGAGAGAAGCAACAGGAGTGAGTGACTCTCCTCCCGTCCGCTTTTATGTGGTAATGGCGCGCTGACCGTTGAGAAAGACCTCAACTCCACATCCTTGTGGAGATTCGGGAGGCGGGTATTTATTTTTCCCTCGTTTTTCTCCCCCGCCCCCCACCCACTTCATTCTTTAACCGGGAGGGGAGGCCGTGGGATGAGGCGTTTCTTGCTTCGGCTGCACAAGTGGCCTTAAAGCGCTGCCCACCTCCCTCAGCCCCCGAACCCGACAGCAGAGGGAAGCCCCCGCCATCAATGTCAGGGCCGCGCAAACTGAACCCAAGAGATACAAAGCAGCCAATTGGAAAGAGCCGTCGGTCTTCCGTCCCCGCTTTTTCCCTTGACGGCAAACAGACCCAACTTTGGCGGTTTATTTCCCCCCCCCCCCTTCCAGATCTGCATCGGTCGCATCGTCCACTCACGCGTTGACGTCCATGGTGTTGCAGAAGGCGGCTGGACGGGGAGATGCAGGGTTGCAAAGGGAGACGCGGACCTCTTTTCCAAGCTTGGATTTAAAGCGGGGTCGCGTTTATGGCTCCGGAGTTGGTGCGCTCTCCGCCTAGCAACTTCAAGCTCCTGCTGCGTTTCTGAGGTTCAACTGGTGGCTGCGGGCGCGGTTCCAGTCATCCGAAAGAACCTAGCTGGGCGTAGTCAGGCATCTTCGGTGAAAGCGATTTCCTCTTCGGCGTGCAAGCTGCTATGTCAACGCGAGTTGATCCCCGGGGCCAACAGGGGAAGGTCCTGGCTGCTTCTCCACGGGCATAGAGACGCTCCCGCACCAACTTTCGGGCGTGGGTGGGCGGGCTGCTTCCTTGCAGATACACCTTCCCCGGCGTGGAGGCTCCAGAATGTGTCCGGCTGCAACACCCATCATCCCCAGCCCACGTACAGATCGTTGTAGACTGTCTAGGGAAGAACGGACCATTTATTTTATTTTCTTTTTTTTACTTAGCGGGTCTTAACTAAAAATCAAAACATAGGCACAGTCTCCTGCGAAGGCGCTAAAATAAAGATTTCTTAGACAGACCTTTTCCCATTATAAATTCTAAATATTTTTGGGGTTACATAAGTCGTAATTTAAGGTCCATTGACACTTTTGATATGAAACTTAAAACATTTTCCCATTTTGTCCATCTTGACAGCAAAATACATTTTCCATGTTATTGGGGAAAGATGATGGATATATTTCTGATTTAGCTGTAGTACATGAAATTGGGCATATGATATTAAAGTACCACAATTTTATTTTATTTGTTATTCCTTCCCAGTGAATAGCATACTCCCTAGATTAGAACAACATAGCCAAATAGTTTTTGAGCTCTCTGCTCAAGAAATCACCATTTTGATCCTAATACTCCCCACAGCTAATCTTGACAAATGACATGGACTTTTCATAAAATAGACTCATCTTTAGCCACAAGTATGCCACCAGTATATCTAGGGAATATTGGTTGCGCTGGGTTTCCTAGACCAGTGTTTCCCAACCTTTTTTGAGCCGCGGCACATTATTCATATTTTCAAAATCCTGGGGAACATTGAAAGGGGGGGTGGGGGGTGGGGGGTGGGCTAAAGAAGAGTTTGGACAAAAAAACCCTCTCTCTTCCTCCCTTTCGCTCTATTTCTCCCTCTTTCTCTTTTCCTTCCTTCCCTTCTTTCTCTCTCTCCATCCCTCTTTCTTTCTTCCTCTCTTTTTTGCTCTTTCTCTCTCCCTCCTTCCCTTCCTCTGTCTTTCTCTCTCTCTTGCTATCTCTTTCTTGCTTTTTTCTCTTTCTTGCTCTCTCTCTCTCTTTCACTGTCTCTTGCTATATGTCTTTCTTTGCCTCTCTTGCTATCTCTCTGTCTCTCTTGCTATGTCTCTCTTTCTCTCTTGCTATGTCTCTGTTTCTTTCTCTTTCTCTCTCTGCCTCTCTTGCTATGTCTCTCTTTCTCTCTTGCTATGTCTCTCTTTCTTTCTCTTTCTCTCTCTGCCTCTCTTGCTATGTCTCTTTCTTTCTCTTTCTCTCTCTGCCTCTCTTGCTATGTCTCTCTTTCTCTCTTGCTATGTATCTCTTTCTCTCTCTCTGCCTCTCTTGCTATGTCTCTCTTTCTTTCTCTCTCTCTCTGCCTCTCTTGCTATGTCTCTCTTTCTCTGCCTCTCTTGCTGCCTCTCTTTCTCTCTCTGTCTCTTTCTCTGCCTCTCTTGCTGTCTCTCTCTCTGCCTCTCTTATATGTCTCTCTTTCTTTCTCTCTCTCTCTCTCAGCTGACTGCAAGCGGGAGCCCTGACGGCAGCTGGACGTGCTGTTGGACGCCGTATATGCCAAGCCCGCAGCGCCAGCAGTACGGCGTCTAGCAGCACGTCCAATCGCCACCGTCAGGGCTCCCACTTGCAGTCAGCTGAGAGAGAGAGAGAGCTCCCGCCGCCTGGAGCTCCCTCTCGCCGCTGCCATCTCCCCGCAACTGCCTGCGGCCGCTGCAGCCACCCCCCCCGCTCCCCCTGCCAGTGCCCTCCCGCCGGGCCCCAAAGGACACTTGCCGCCGACGCCAGGGCCCGGCGGGAGGGCACTGGCGGGGGGACGGGGGGGTGCGGCTGCAGCTGGGAAAGGCGCAGGGAGGGAAGCTGCCTGCCCGCCTGCCTCGGGGAGCCGCGCTTGCAGCCGCAAACCAAAAGGGCAACCCCCGCGCGCTCCCAAGCCCCGGCCCGCCTCTGCGCCCCCACCCAGCCCGCGCTTTCTCCTGTCCTCTCCTGCCCGATGTCGTGGTTTCTGGCGCTCTCCTGCTGGGCCCCAAAGAAGGAAGGCGGGAAAAAGGCGCGAGGAACGAAGCTCTCCTTCTTCTTCCTGCCTTCCTTCTTTGGGGCTCAGCAGGAGAGCGCCGGAAACCGCGGCATCGGGCAGGAGCCGGGGGACAGCTGCGAGCGGGCGCTCCAGGTCGGCACCGGCAGCGCCCCGCCCAGCTGGAGCTTCTGTAGCTCTGCGGCACACCTGGCAGTGTCTCGCGGCACACTACTGTGCCGCGGCACACTGGTTGGGAAACGCTGTCCTAGACAAGCATAAAACAAAAACTAATACTGAAAGATGTGCTCCCTGTTGTTTTCATTAACCATGTGTTGTTGAAACACACATTCTGCATTTTTACAACTATTTATTCATATATATTTTTATTTAATACCGTAGGTTTATTAAACTTATATACCATTCCAATTAACGAATAATTCTGAGCAAGTCACAGATAAACTGAAAATGACATAAACTGAAAATAACACCTGCAATAATATTCAACTAAAAGAAAGAAAAGCTAGGACTGGAAAAGCAGAAAACTTTCTACCTTAATCCCACAGGCCAATTGCTTTATCTTTTTTACCAAACAACAGAAACACAGGGCACTGATCTCTGTGGAATATTATTTCAAAGAAAGGGGGGGGCAGCTTTCTAGAAGGCATGCCCTGAGGTCCCTATAGAGCAGCGTTTCCCAATCATGGCAACTTGAAGATATCTGGACTTCAACTCCTAGAATTCCCCAGCATTCCCTGGCTGGGGAATTCTGGGAATTGAAGTCCAAATATCTTCAGGTTGCCAAAGTTGGGAAACAGAGGATATTCCATAATGTCATCTATACACAGCCATGTGTCTGGCTGCCCTCTTTGCCCTCTAGTGTCCATGATTTTATCTATTAATGTTTTTTTAATCTGATGTGTCTTTTTGCACTGTATGCTTTTAGTGTTTTTTTCAATATTTCTATGTTGTAAGCAGCCCAGAATCATTGGATACAAGATGGAGGGCAAATAAATTTTATGAATGAATGAATGAATGAATGAATGAATGAATGAATGAATGAATGAATGAATGAATTCTAAAATTACCCAGCTTTTTTGATGTCATTGGATTGGGCATTGAAGATACTGTACTAAGATCCTGAGCCATAAAGGGCTTTAAAGGTTATACTGTAATCAGTAATAGCAATAGCACTTAGACTTATAAGCAGTTCATAGTACTTTTACAGCCCTCTCTAAGTGGTTTATAGAGTCAACATATTGGCCCCAACAATTTGGGTCCTCATTTTATCCACCTGGGAAGGATGGAAGGTTAAGTCAACCACGACCCAGTGAAATTTGAACTTCCAAACTGCAGCTAACAGTCAACTGAAGTGCACTGTAACCACTGTACCACCTCGACTCATCACCTTGAATTGCGCTAGGAACAACAGGTAATCAGTGTAGTTCTCAAAATAGACATGTTATATGAGTAAATTAACTACTGCCCATAACTACTCGAGTCACTGCGTTTTGGATCAGTTGTAGCTCTCAAAGGCAGCTCCATGTAGAGCAGGGGTGGGCAATTAATTTTGCCATAGGGCCACATGAGAAATTGGGATGGTTTTAGAGGGCCGGATTAATATAATTAACTCAGTTCTATCCAATACTGTATATTATTGGGTAGAACTGAGTTAATTATATTATAATTATAAATTATAATTATATTATATATTATAGAAACATAGAAGACTGATGGCAGAAAAAGACCTCATGATCCATCTAGTCTGCCCTTATACTATTTTCTGTATTTTATCTTAGGATAGATATATGTTTATCCCAGGCATGTTTAAATTCAGTTACTGTGGATTTATCAACCACGTCTGCTGGAAGTTTGTTCCAAGGATCTACTACTCTTTCAGTAAAATAATATTTTCTCATGTTGCTTTTGATCTTTTCCCCAACTAACTTCAGATTGTATCCCCTTGTTCTTGTGTTCACTTTCCTATTAAAAACACTTCCCTCCTGGACCTTATTTAACCCTTTAACATATTTAAATGTTTCGATCATGTCCCCCCTTTTCCTTCTGTCCTCCAGACTATACAGATTGAGTTCATTAAGTCTTTCCTGATACGTTTTATGCTTAAGACCTTCCACCATTCTTGTAGCCCGTCTTTGGACCTGTTCAATTTTGTCAATATCTTTTTGTAGGTGAGGTCTCCAGAACTGAACACAGTACAGTATTCCAAATGTGGTCTCACCAGCACTCTATATAGCGGGATCATAATCTCCCTCTTCCTGCTTGTTATACCTCTAGCTATGCAGCCAAGCATCCTACTTGCTTTCCCTACCGCCTGACTGCACTGTTCACCCATTTTGAGACTGTCAGAAATCACTACCCCTAAATCCTTCTCTTCTGACGTTTTTGCTAACACAGAACTGCCTATACAATACTCAGATTGAGGATTCCTTTTCCTCAAGTGCATTATTTTACATTTGGAAACATTAAACTGAAGTTTCTATTGCTTTGACCATTTATCTAGTAAAGCTAAATCATTTACCATATTACAGACGCCTCCAGGAATATCAATCCTATTGCACACTTTAGAGTCATTGGCAAATAGGCAAACCTTCCCTACCAAACCTTCCCCTATGTCACTCACAAACATATTAAAAAGAATAGGACCCAGAACAGACCCTTGTGGCATACCGCTTGTAACCTGTCTCTGCTCAGAATACTCGCCATTAACAATAACTCTCTGATGTCTACACTTCAGCCAGCTTCAAATCCACTGAACTATCCAGGGATTAAGTCCAATCTTCACTAATTTATCTATCAGCTCTTTATGTGGAACCATATCAAAGACTTTGCTGAAGTCCCGATAGGCAATATCCACGGTACCACCTTGATCCAACACCTTTGTGACATAGTCAAAGAAATCAATGAGATTAGTCTGACATGATTTGCCTTCAGTAAAGCCATGGTGATTTGGGTCCAATGAGTTATTGTTTTTTAGGTGCTGATTTATCCTCTTTTTGAGTAGTCTCCATCATTTTAACTACAACTGATGTCAAGCTAACTGGCCTGTAGTTACCAGCTTCTTCTCTACTGCCCTTGTGGATAGGCATAACACTGGCCATTCTCCAATCCTCAGGAACATCTCCTGTTAACAGGGATTGGTTAAACAAATCAGTCAGGGGGGTAGCAATGACAGATCTGAGTTCTTTAAGAACTCTCGGGTGGATGCCATTTGGAACCATTGCCTTATTTATCTTTAATCGTTCATGTTCTTCTAAGACATCGGCTTCTAAGATCACTGGAGCTGAATCCGTATAGCTGGAAGCAATGCTATATCCCTCTATAGTATTATTTTGTAAGGTGTCTTTTGAGAAAACTGAACAGAAGTAGCTATTGAAATGGTCAGCGATCTCCTTATTCCCATCAGTGCATGTATTATTCCCGGTACTAAGCTTCGCGATGCTGCAGTTTTTCTTCTTCCTATCACTAATATATCTGAAGAAGGTTTTATCCCCCTTCTTTACAGATTTGGCAATTTCTTCCTCTGTTGAGGTTTTAGCAGCATATATTATCTGTTTCGCCTCCTTCTGTCTCATTTTATACACCTCTCTATCAGCTATACAACCAGACTCTTTATACCTCCTATAGGCAGCCTTTTTTTCATTGACTATAGCCCTTACATCATTGCTAAACCATAGTAGTTTCTTCTTCCTTTTACCTTTAATTATTTGCCTTACATACAGTCCAGTGGCTTTTAAGATGGCCTTTTTTAATACAGTCCAGTGGGTGCTCGCTCCTGCCATTTTATCCCTCCCCTTTAATTCATTATTTAAATATTCCCCCATTGCATTAAAAATTGTTTTTTTGAAATCCAATACTTTGGTTGCAGTATAGGATTGCTCACAATATACTATATACTACTATATACTATATACTATATATATAATTATATATTATATCTTGAACACCCGGTTCTTATCTAGAAAACTTGGACTGACCTCCGCGGGTCGGTTACAGACAGCGGGCAGGCTGCATCCAGCCCTCGGACCGCATCTTGCCCAGGTCTGATGTAGAGTGTACTGCAATAATGAAAACAAGTCTCGGTCAAGGAATAAGTGATCATAAGCAGGCCACCTTGAGCCAAGAAAAACCATAACTACTCCACAAGATACAACAGTATAAAGGCTTCTAACTATGATTAGTAAAAGTGCATTAGATATTTTGGACATAGGAAATGTTCTGTCGGGCTCTCTGGTACACTCCTCCCAAAAATTCACAGGTACAAATTTCAGACACAAACACGTTTGAAAATTGACACACACTCATTTGAAAATTCAAAACAATGTTCTTTATAATGAAAATTCACTTAAACTAAGCCCTCTTTGGGTATAGCAAAGAGCACTGGTCTCCAAACAAACTGGTAATTTGTACAAGTCCCTTATCAGTTCTGTGATACTTAGCTTGCAGCTGTGAGGCAATTCACAGCCTTTCTTCTTTCACAAAATGAAACACACTTTGCTCTGGTTTAGTTTCAAAGCAGGGAAAAATCAGCACACAAAAGGTCAAAGTCAGTAAAGCAGTCATGAAACACAAGGATCAGATAATCCTCCACAATGGCCAAACCCACAGGCTGTTATTTATAGCAGCCTCACTAATTACCCCACCCAACCACAGGTGGCCTCATTTTCTTTGATAATAATCTCTCAGTTGTTGTTGCCTATGCATCGCTCTCTGCATGCGTGGCTGTATCATTAACTCTTGTTCTGAATCCAAGGAGGAGCTAGACAATTGATCTCCTTCTGAGCTGTCTGCCCCACTCTCCTCCTCCCTGTCACTCATGTCTTCTTGGTCAGAGAAGCCTTCATCATCAGATTCCACCAGGGGCAAAACAGGCCTGCAGCATGTGGATGTCTCCCCCACATCCACAGTCCTTGGGGCAGGAGCTGGGCCAGAGCTAACCACAACAGGAAAGAAAGAAGCAAAGAAGAAATGTTTGAAATCTACTTTATTGAATCAGGTTTATGTGACCACCCATGTTAAGCTAATAACTCTTGGAAATTTGATGTTTTCATTTACAAAAACAAAGTTCCCGACTTTCCCCCCACTGTTTATCCAGTGGTCCCATGCGGAAAACTTCTGGGAGGCCATGAATTCCAATTCCACTTTAGGCATGAAGTCAGCTGGATGACATTGGGCAAGAAAGCAAGTCATGGCAAACTACTACTAGAGGGGGGGAAACTTGCCAGAGAAACTGCAGAGACTAGTCCAAGCAGTTGTCAGGAGTTGACACTGACGCACAATAACAACCTAATAACAAGGGAGCATTCATAGGGCACACTTCTTCGCAAAATATTCAATTTTTCTATTGTTTTCCTAAATACCTTGTTTCTACACACCCACAGCATAATGAGTTGAGAAAAACAACGTTAAGGCCAGAAAGGTTATAAATTCTGGCAAATGCCATAATGATTTAGACTCTACCCAATTCTTGTTACTGTATAATCTGGAAGCACCAGAATAGATCACTTTTCCTCCGCCCTCCTGGAAAAAAATAACAGAAAAGGATGGGCAGAAAAATGTGTCCAAGAACATTTTTTACATGTGGAACTGAGTTAACTGAGGTTATTTGTTCAAAGGGTTGGCAAGTAAGAACTGAAACAACCAATTGTACTTAGTAAATATTGTATTTTCAGCTCCAAGTTCCTTTTATTTCAAACAAAAAGACAATGTAAATACCAAATACCTCTGCTTGGAACAGGACAGTGAGGAATCTCATTAGCGTTTACTGATTTATTCATCTAATTTATATAGGGTGGATTGTATAGGATTTATATCCATCTCATATAAGTGACATTGGGCAACTCAAAAATTAAAAACCACCACCCAAGCCGCCCTGAGTCTCCAGAGGAAGGCGGCCTAGAAGTCAAATGGATGGATGGATGGATGGATGGATGGATGGATGGATGGATGGATGGATGGATGTCAGGGTGGTGCTGAGCTGAACACAGGCCAAATCGACGTCAGACCCAGGTGACAAGCTGGCCAGTTAAGGGAGGGGGAGGGAGAGAGGAGGAGGAAGTGGAGGAAGAGGGAGAGGGGGAGGAGAAACAACAAATCCAAATTAAAATTCATAATCAGTAGCATTTACAAGGCATACATCTTGAGAAATACAACTAAAATGTTTAGAGACTCCACACTGCAAGCAAATCCCCAAGTGTTGTACATACTCCTGGTCAGTTGGAGGATGATGGAGAGCTTGAGGACTCTGATACAGATAGTGCTTATGAATTAGTGGTAGGCCCTGGGTTACAGGTATTAGAACAGGTGGGAGGCCAGCCACAGAATGTTGCTATGAGTCCAGAATCTAGTGAGGAAGAATCAGACGTTCGCTGGGTCAATCCTAAATTCAGAAGGGTCCAAAAACACAAGGAACAGGTGTTTGGAAGAGGATATTAAGGGGAGGAATGGGTTAATTACTGGAGTGATGTATTTGGTAGTCAGGGGGCCAGTGGGGAAGAAGGGTGGAGTTTCAATGTTGTAGTGCTAAAATGCAATGTATTTTTGTTCAGCTCCCGAGTAAGCAAGTTCATTCTGTGTTATTTTACAGTCATTTCTGCTGTTTTTGAATCATGCTGTGAGTACATAAATCAGGGAAGACGGAGGAGGCTGGGAGGAATGCATGTGGAATGTAATTAAGAGAGATAACGGGAGAAGAGGAATGTGTTAGTCCGAACCGCATTTTGAATACGGAAGTGAAAAGAACAAAGATGGAGTTTCTTTGTTTATGAAATACTGCATTTAGCAAGAGTTATTTTTAATAGTTAAAGTTCTACCAGAAACCAGAACACCAAGTATAGGAATACTGATGATATGAATTAGAAAGGTAAAAATATGTTCCCTGTCCTGATGGGATGTTCTTAAATGCCTGAAAATTCATAGAGTGTTCTTCCTAGAACAGACACGTACAATTCACAATCACCATTCAGCATTCGACAATCCTAAGCCACCCCAATATGTGCTGCAATATCATTTTATTATCATTTTAGATCAAAGAGAAACGGAGACGAATATTGTTCAGGGACACATAAAAGAGGGGCTTTTTCCTAGAGAGCAAAGTTCTGCATGCGCAGAAGCAAAAAATCAGTGAAAATCACCAAAATCTCCTTTGCGCAGGTCCTCACGCAAGATTTCACTTGCTGCGTATGTGTAGAAGGCAAATTTTGCACCATGTGCACCCACCAGACGCATGCACCCAGGATGGCCTTGGAGGATGCACTGGTATCCCCGAAGATGAGCAGCCCTTCACTGCGAATGCCCACACCCCACAATGCCTCGGGAGGGCGAAAACAGCTTTTCCTACCCCCTGGAGGCTGGAAATGGCCTGTTTCCCAACTTTCGGTGGGCCCAGTAGGCTCGTGTTTCACCCTCACCAGGCTTCAAAGTCTTCCATGGAGGTGGGAGACGGTAAAATCTCCCTCTCCCATCCCCCCCAGAGACTCCCTGGAACCAAAAATGCCCTCCCAGAGCCTCTGTGCAAGCCAAAAATCAGCTGGCCGGCACACACATACACATTGAAGCTGAGCTAGGGTAATGTTTTGTGTTCCAGCAGATATGGCTCCGTGTGCCAACTATGGCACCCATGCCATAGGTTCGCCGTCACTGATATATACTGTAAGAATTATTAATAGCTACTATGTAAACCTACAGGCAGAAGGCTAACAGAATGATGTAATAATAATAATAATAATAATAATAATAATAATAATAATAATAATAATAAAATTAGACTTGTATGCTGTTCCTCTCCAAAGACTTGGAATGGCTCACAACAAAATACGAAGCCCAAATCTAATATTAAAAACAATTATAAAAACCCATTATAAAACAGTCATATCATCCAATTAAACCATACATAAAATGAAACAGCTAAGGGTCAGTTATGTCCCCAAGCCTGGCGGCATAGGTGGGTTTTCAGTAATTTGCGAAAGGCGAGGGTGGGGGCAATCCTGATCTCCAGGAGGAGTTGATTGCAGAGGGCCAGGGCCGCCCCAGAGAAGGCTCTTCTCCTGGGGCCCGCCAGACGACATTGTTTTGTCGACGGGACCCGGAGAAGACCAACTGTCGGACCTAATCGGTTGCTGGGATTCGTGCGGCAGAAGGCGGTCCCGGAGATATTCTGGTCCGATGCCATGTAGGGCTTTATAGGTCATAACCACAACACTTTGAATTGTGACCGGAAACTGATCAGCAGCCAGTGCATACCAACAGAAGATACCAACAGAAGATACAATGAAATTTCTTTAAGCAGATGGATTGACCCAACTATAGTTTCAATTGGAAAACTGAGCATCTTAGACAGTGTTCCCTCTAATTTTTTGGGGGGGTGGGCGGAAAAGTATAGTGTCTGAGCGGCAGTCCCTTCGGGACTGGGTGGCACAGAAATAATAAATAAATAAATAAATAAACAAACAAACAAACAAACAAACAAAAAACTCACCCTGTTTTGCCTCAGAGAATTTCAAAATAAAATACTGTACTGTGTGTCTATAACAGTGAGCTCATAATAGGGCAACTCTATATCAAAATGCCACTTAAATAGTTGAGCTAGTTTCAAACTAGATTTTGATTTTCTTTCTCACTTCCT
Source organism: Erythrolamprus reginae (assembly GCF_031021105.1). Taxonomy (NCBI): domain Eukaryota; kingdom Metazoa; phylum Chordata; class Lepidosauria; order Squamata; family Dipsadidae; genus Erythrolamprus; species Erythrolamprus reginae. The sequence continues at coordinate 232,817,867 of NC_091951.1, read as the reverse complement.
TACTCCCATTCTTTCTTTCTCTTTTCCTTCCTCTCTTTTTTCTATCTGTTTCTCTCTCTTCCTCTCTCTCTCCTTCCCTCTCACTCTTTCCCTCTCGGCTTCTGGGCAGGTTTGGAAAACTCTGAGTTGATGATGATTTTTAAGTGAGCGATTGCTCACTGCTCAGCTTAGAGGGAACTATGATCTTAGACCAAGCTACAGTAAATCCAAAACTGCTAGGTAGTTCTCACTAGCTTTGCATTTAGAGAAGTCATAATCAATAGACACAAACCATGCTTTCCAAAGAGGCAAAAGAACTCTAAGGAAGTAAAAAGAAAAGAACAAATTCTCAACAACAGCCGACCCAGATAAGCAAGGATCAACATGGACCAAATAATAAGCAGAAAACAATACCCTAATCAAGGAACTATCTAGGAGAAAACCATATGGCACTGATGATGTTACCTAGTCAGGTAATGAAATGTCTTCAAGCAAACAACAAAGCTCAAAGAATACCCAGAAGTCTTCATAAAATAATCTTGCAGTTCAGTAGTGACTTCTAAATCCTGTTACTGCTGGTTTGTGTGCATGTGATGCTTCTGCACATGTGCAGAAGCATCCTGGGCAAGTGGGCGGAGTCTCCTGCTACTGGCATTACCAGTTCTAAGAACAGGGGGGAACCTGGAGCACAGAGCAAACAGCAAAGATGTATGAATCAAAAAACCACTTTGCTTATTCTTGGTTGTGCACTTAGAATCAGGACAGCAGCAAGTCAAAACAGAGGCTTATTATGCAAGAAATTTCAAGACATAGTTCAGTTCAAAGATGGGTTAAGGATATTTCAACTCACAGTGAAAAAAACTCCTTAAGTATTTATGGAACATTGTTTATGAAATCTCATTATTTCTGATTGGGTTGAACAAAACATTCTCAGTGGATGAACTTAATTTTGTAGGTTAGAATTGAGGAAAACAGTTCTGTAGATATTCTGGATTTCCTTAGCCCTAGACAAAGGAGTTTGTGAATTACAGTAGTCCCTCGCTATACCGCGCTTCACCTACTGCGGCTTCACTTCATCGCGGGTTTTCAAGAAATATTAATGAGAAAAATCATTTGTGGATCTTCGCTGGTTCGCGGGTTTCTGAGGAAGTCTATCGGCAGATTTAAACAGCCCGCCGAACTCGATCGGCAGGTTTTTCAAAAAAAATATATCTAAAATTGTAAATACTGTATTTAAATACTGTATCTAAAATAAATACTGTGTGGGAAGGGTTTATAAACACTTAAAACAATGAAAACTTACCAAACAATTACAATATAAATACTTAAATAAGTACTATCAGTCGATAAATTCCCCATCGCGGATTTCACCTATCGCGGCCGGGTCTGGAATGTAACACCAGCGATAGGTGAGGGACTACTGTACAGTATAACTGGATGTAAATTAAAATGGCTGAAATGCATTGAGAAGGTTATTTAATTTTCTTTGAGGTTTGCTGACAGCAGCATGTTTTGTCAGGACCTTTAGTAAGGCTTAAAACAGACTTTCCCAATTTACTCCTCTCTAGATAAACTAAGTTTTCTTTCAGACGCTCAAGAAGTCAATCAAAAGAAACTGTTCCTATAAAATACAATCCATGAGAATAGAAAGAGAACAAACTTGAAAACAAATAGAAGATACAGCAATGATAAATAGCTAAGCTGCATAACACTAAAGAAACAAAGGCACAAGAAATCTAATAGGATAATGAAATATTAATGAAATAGGACGTCAGTAGTCCACAATTTACAACTATAATAAGGACCTGAATATCAGTTGTTAAGGTGCCACAGTCATAAACCACAGTCATAAGTTGAGTCACCATTTGATCAGATTTAATGTTACAACTGTTTTTATGACCATCCTTAAACAAGTCACTGTGATTATTAAGTAAACCATGTGTTCATTAAATAAAACATGTGTTCGTAAGTGCAAATCCATTTTAACCAGTAGGTGTTTTGCTGGAAAATGGCAAAATGTGTTGCAAATGTGATGACATGACCATGGGCCACTACAAGCAGTCGTAAATGCAAGTTTGGCTGCCCAGCACTCAAAATGCAACCATCTGACCATGAGATAGTGCAGTGGTTGTAACATTGAGGATAGATGTAAATAACTGAGTACATTATAATTTTGAATGGCTATTAAACTGGTTGTAAATCAGAGACTACCTATACAGTACCAGGAAAGGAAATAATGGACGGAAGCTTGTTAGATCTGAGATCTAAACTAGAAGAAAGGAGACATTTTCTGACAGGGAGAAGAATTGATCAATGGTTCCATTGAGTTGTGGGTGCTCACTCCATCACTGAAGATTTTCATAAACAGATTGGACAATCATTTGACAAGAATAGTATTAGGCATGGTTGTCACACCCACCCCAGCTCCATGAAGGCGGGAAAACATTGCAAAACCTCAGGTGCAGATAAATCAGGATAAAATTTCATGGCTAAAAGTGAAAAGTGCATATACATTCACTGTTACACACAAGATGTCCTTTGCACAGATGGTACATTGTTCCAGATTTGCTTAAGAGTGGTGATAGGAAAAGGTGCAGAGTAAAAAGAAAATTACTAGCTACATTTTCTCCATTTCTCCCCCCCCCCCTTGGAAAAAAATAAAGTACTGTATAATCACCAAAGGGATACATCTGAAAGAGGTTAATAAGAATACAAACATTTCATTCTTTGTGTTTATAACTCTGTAGAATGAAGAACAATGAAAGAGCAAAACCCAGAATATGATTATTTTTTTAAAAAAATCTAAAGGACAGGTATTTTTTGAAATAAAGATAGCCATATGGTCACTGTAAATCTATAGTTACCTTTTCTATCAGCTCCTCTTGATGTTTTTAAATCTAGTTAACACAATTCTTACTTAACCTGATTGTGGGTTGTTAAAGGAATACAGTACAGTATAGAATTGCAGCCATTGTCTTTCTTAACACAATTAGCTTATCTCCCATTCAGCAGTGGAAGAAGATTTTGATTGCTTTTCGGAACTGTCAGTCAATGATAGCCCGCCTCTGCCTTGTCATGTTTTATGGGTATATAAAGACCACTGAGGCCGGAAGTGGCTTTATCGTTGGCTTTGAGGTATGTATGACTAACCTGAGTTGCTTTCCTCCCCCCCCCCCCGAAATGTGGTTTAAAGTTGGTCTTTTTGTTTTCTTTTTAAGTGACTCTGCAAAGCAAAACTAATACATTTTTTTTGCAAAGAGTTGGTCTCCCAGGCTTGATAGTTGAATGGAAATGGCTCATTCAGAGATAAGTCAATTGCATTTGGTGCTTTTGAATAACAAATGCTGGGAATTGGTGAAAGAGGTGAATTATCCTTCTAATTTTGTTTTAGGTTTTGCTAAAATATTTGACTTTTGTCAGATATAGCATCTTGGCCTTCTGCAGTGTGGATGTTACATTGTGCAACAATGCCACCAAAAATGCTCTTGAGCCAACATAATTTTGCTATATTTTAAGACAGGAGGTATTTCCCAGAAACTTTCACTGAGTTTTTTTTTAAAGGGGCCATATTTGGTTGTATCCTGGTGGGGTTTTTCTCCCTTTAGCTTGTTTTGCAGAATTATTTGCTTTCTCCTTAAAATACTGTGTCTGAAATTCTGTGGCTATATAGCTTTTGTTGCACGAAATTAACACAGCCACACCCAGGTTCACCGGCCTTTCCTGATTAGATTATTTTGGGGAGGGGGGAGGTTTGCAAGTCCACAAACCTCGAGAATTCCCAGCATGACAAATTACTTAGAAAAAGAAAGGCTTTAGTTTTCCTCTAGGGAAGAAATCATTGGTCTACAAAATTCAAAGGGTGGAGCTGTTGGGAAAGCAGAAATACCGGTTTAAATCAAATGGGTTATCACCTTAGAGGTTTCTGCAATTCTTTGCTGGGATTAAAGTGGCAAAGGAAGGGCCCTGCTAGAGAATTCACTGAACTCCACAAAGGACTTTCCTATTTGAATTTAAAATTGCAATGAAATGCACAGGTCTGTGAATGCAACTGATCTGAAAAGCAAAGTCAGCTGGGAAACCAGGTTCACTTAACAACTGTGTTGCTAATTTAAGAAATGCAGTGATTTGCTTAACAAAATGGGTGAGGAAAGTAATACAATGAGGCAAAACTCATGTAACAAATTTCTCATTTAACAACATAAATTTTGGGTTCAATTGTAAGTTGAGGCCTACCTGTAATGCTCAGAAATGCCAACAATTTCTGATTACTTTGAAAGAAAGTTATGCTGATAACTGTAGAGTCAGGGTTAAAATATTTGCTTTGTTGATGGTGTAAGTCTTAGAAATGGGTTGTCCCAAAAGTGTCACTGCTTTTACTTTCTTCCATTCTATACATCAGGATTCTCCAAACCTGGCAACTTTAGGACTTGTGGACTTTAATTCCCAGAATTCCCTTGTAAACAGGGCTAGCTGAGAAATTCTGGCAGTTGAAGCTCACAAAACTTAAAGTTGCCAGGTTGGACACCCCTGCCATAAATGATAGACAACTTTTGTCGAAAACACGTGAACTATTGACTTGTAAATAATAAGAATCAAAACCTGAATAATTTGTACAAACACAGCTAGTTGGCAAAAGTGCAAGAATAAAGATCAGCCCAAAGCAAACAAATCACATTACAGTAAGCTAAATGTATGGAATCAAATATTAGTGGTGAGGAATCTTTTGACCTCACCGCTAAAGCTGAAGCTAAATCTGAGATCTCCAGATGTTCTTGTGGTGAAAATAGATCAGGTTTGGAATAAATACTGCTTAATTAGAGGTATAGAGATAGAGTAGGGTTTATTTGTTTGCTTATTTAATTGGCCTTCCTCCTCCTGCAAAAGCTGCTAAAATTGTGTGTAATGTAATTTGATATATTACTGTGGTGACTGCATGGGATCTTGTCTCTCTATAGTGCTGCCCGCTTCTCATTATTATCATCATCATGTCTTCTCCTGGAGCAGAGTTAATCCCTACAAGAATTGTAGATGATCACCAGGTAAGTGAACAATACTGGAAGAAGCCAGGATACCATTTAAGGATCAAACTGTAACAAGGATAGAACCCAGCATGGATTTTCTAATCTATTTCATAGATTTATAAAGATCTGCAGGCCCATAGGCTCCTAGTTTAATCACAGTAAAACTATCAAAGAACTTAAGAACATGCTGAGGAAAACTTTTGTACTCCTTAAATACACTGCTCAAAAAAAATAAAGGGAACGCTTACATAACACAATATAACTCCAAGTAAAGCAAACTTCTGTGAAATCAAACTGTCCACCTAGGAAGCAACACTGATTGACAATCCATTTCACATGCTGTTGTGCACATTCAACTTTGTACAGAACAAAGTATTCCGTGAGAATTTTTCATTCATTCAGATCTAGGGTGTGTTGTTTGAGTATTCCCTTTATTTTTTTTAGCAGTATACATTCTTACATTGTACTGGTTTTAAGCTCACAATAATGTGCTGAGAAACTAAAGTTCAGCAGTATCGGTTTACTATTTATTCAGTTTTACATACCAGTATGAATCATAGCTTCATTGAAAATATGATCTAACTGCAGTTGAGCAAGGTAGAGCTGTTCTGCGATCCAGCAAGATGGTGACTCTATGGTATCTTATTTCTTAGTGTGCCATCCGAAAGTTTGCTGATGTGCCATTAATTGGTTCTACTTATGAGTGGGTTTCGTCTACCTATACTTTTGCCAAGCAGTCTCATCCAGCTATCCAAGCAGTCTTTGAGATGGCAGAGACGGGTGTGAAGAATATTGCAAGAAGCACAGAGCCTCTTCTCGACATATTTGAACCTCAACGTAAGTAATTGGTCATAGCTGGTAGGCTCACTCCACACTATTCTTTGCCATGTCATTCTTCATCCTTTTGGCTTGGTTTTCCAATGTATGGCTTTTGAGATTGTCAGTAGGGATGTATGGCTAAGACACTGAGCTTGTCGATCGAAAGGTCAGCAGTTCAGCGGTTCGAATCCCTAGTACCGCATAATAGGATGAGCTCCTGTTACTTGTCCCAGCTTCTGCCAACCTAGCACTTTGAAAGCATATAAAAAATGCAAGTGGAAAAATAGGGACCACTTTACGTGGGAAGGTAACAGTGTGCCTCTGGTGTTTAGTCATGCCGGCCACATGACCACGGAGACATCTTTGAATAGTGCCTGGTCTTTGCAATATAGTTTCTGATCTTTATTAATTGAGAGTGGGTGGGAGAGGGGAGAGAATCTTCTATTACTGATTAATAAAATTCTCCCCTTTCATGTGTATCTTGCAATTTACGGTATCTCAAAATCCAAGAGGAACCAGAACTTTTCCGAGACTGAGTTCCCTACTTTCTACTCTCTGGGATTAAAGTTCCGGGGTGGGTGGGTGTGAAGAACAATACAGACCTATTACAAGGTCATGGACAAAACAGATGAATTACTGTGGCTTAGTACAATAAAAAAAATTAAAAACGTTCCAGAGATTGTGATGTCTATTGCTTTCCGCAGAAGCCAAGTTTCTGGCACTGCACATGGGCCGCCATCTTGTTTTTGGCTTTTAAAAAATATTTTGCAAATTTTGGGCCCGTGCGCTTTGCACGCACACGCCCACATGGCACAGGAGGAAACGAATGGCAGCGAGGTAAGTTAGAACCCACCCTTTACCTAAATGAGTGCATAGCATTGTAATCCTGCAGTACTACAGGCCACTGAAGCTGACTTGTAGATCTGAAGATCAGCGGTTCAAATCTCATCAGGTTGACTCAGCCTTCCATCCTTCCGAGGTGGGTAAAATGAGGACCCGGATTGTGGGGGCAATAGCCTAGCTCTGTTAAAAAAGTGCTATTGCTAACATGTTGTAAGCCACCCTGAGTCTAAGGAGAAGGGCGGCATAAAAATCGAATAAATAAATAAATAATAAATAAATCCCACTTTTATGTGATCACTTTCCTTTGTATCATTGCACTGCAGCATAAATCAATATAGGCATTTTGTAAATTCTAAGTAGCATAAAAACCAAATGCAACTAGAATCCAGTTCTTGAACATAACTGGGAATCTTTTAAGTAATCAAATCTTTCTTTCATGTTTACTGTTTACAGTTTCTTTTGCAAATATGTTTGCCTGTAGGAATCTTTACAGGCTACAACACAAATATCCTATTATGCAACAGACGGTGGACCAGGTAATCACTTGACCTTCCATAATATTAGATTGACTGCAGTGTATGTATGGTTCTTTTAGGATATTGTTTTATTATATTATTGATTTTAATCTGATTGTTCTATTTCCCTATTTCCCTATTGTTTACTATCTTACCTGTTAGCAGCTCTGACTCCGTTTTGGAATAAATAAATAAGTAAGTAAGTAAATAAATAAATAAATATAAATATCATAAATATAAATATCATATCTATCTGTGTAGATTCATGTAACCAACATGTGACATTTTACATTTCATTGAATTTCAAACTCCCAACGTCCTTAGGACAGGGAATGTGAAGGATGCAGGGCACTGTAATTCAGCAAGACTTAGAAGACCACAAATTCTCTTTCTCTACTATAGTCAGTACAAGAGATAAGTGATCAACTTCATGAGAATGGATTTCAGACATAGCTGTTATCAGCAGGTGCTGAACCAACCAGGTCATGCTGAAATGCCAACCAGCCTTTTCTTCCTGTGGGTGGGAAAAAAAGACATTTTATTTTCTCCTTTAAATATTTCACCTTCCAAATTTTTGGACTAGTAGGATTCCTCCAGCAAACATTTTAAAATGTTTTTTTGCCTTTTTTATAAAAAATGTAAAACAGCCCCTTATGTTTAGTAGGGTCTATGTGAGGGTAAAACGTTTGGGCTTGGCATGTCAAAATTTTGGAAATCAGTTAACGTTTTTATTTTATTTATTCACATTTCTGAATTGCCTATCTCCCTCAGAGGGGGACTCTTACGTGTGTGTGTCACACAAAAACACATGAGAAAGAATTTTTTACATATTTTGAAAAGTATCAAACAATTGTGCGATTCCTCAGAATCTGCCATGTCATTTACCTTCAGGTGGTGTTTTTTCTGCAGCCTATCTGAGGCAGCTCCAGATCACACGAGGCCTCACATTCTTTTTTTGTGTAGGTTCTGTGGCTTCTGAAAACTATCTGATACTTGCCTGATTTTTAGAGCCTCCAGAGGTTGTGCAAAAGCGTGGCCCCCTCGCACAACCTCCAGAGGCTAGATGGCAACGCACACATACCCCCATTCTCATGCAGCTCCCAAGATGTCAGATAATTGCATGAGAACAGCATGTGCTTTTGAGAATAGTTGTTAGGTGTTGGTAAACACTTGTGTGTTACCCAAAACATGCCATATTTGACATGCGCTCCCTAGGTTCAGCAGCATCATTACTCCTATTAGCAGGGTACTGTAATTGAGTTCCAGATTTATAAACCATTTGACTGGCTTTGCAGGTATTTTCATGAATAAAAGTTATTTCTTGGGAATCTTTGTTTCATTTCTTACCCTGACCCATTGCTCAGTATTCCTAGAACATGCTAATCAATTTGGTTTGTGCACAGATAGTCCTCTACTTAACAACCATTCATTTAGTGCCCATTCCAAGTTAATAATGGCACTGAAAAAAGTAGCTTAAGAGGTTTTTACAATTAATGACCATTACAACATCCCCATGGTTGCATGATCAAAATTTGGGTGCTTGGCAATTGGCATGTATAGATGACAGTTGCACTGTCTGTGTCTTGTGTGATCACAATTTCTAATCTTACCAGCTGACATATGACAATGTCATTGTCAGTTTCACTTAACTACATAATTTGCTTAACTTTTATGGCAAAAGATGTAAAATGGGATAAAACTCGCTTAACTGCCTTGCTTAGATAATGGAAATTTGGGCTCAATTGTGGTTGTAGGTTTAGGACTATCTGTATATTTGTTGCTGTTGTTGTTTTTTAAACGTAATTGCTGCACTAAAAGCAAACTGAAGAAATAAAATTCAAACTGGATGCAAAAATGACACATACCCTGTTTTCCCCAAAATAAGACATCCCCTGATAATCGGGCTTTTGACCGATTGGCAATAAGGCCAAACGCTTATTTCAGGGTTCAAAACAATATAAGACAGGGTCTTATTTTGGGGGAACACAGTAACCCAAATTTAGAGAGGAAGATACAGTATATATGCGCTGGTGCTTAATTCTGTCAATTTTCTTCATTCTTCTCTTTTTGGATTCTCACTGCCAGATCATGACAAATGCCATTCAATCTATTTATACCAAATTAACTGAAGTAAAGGACATTATGGATACCATGCTAGATATAAGTATCGAAGGTGCCGCGGAGAGCGTGGAAGTAACCTTGTGTTCAGCGAGGAATGCTGTGGACACCATTATGGATATCGACATGGCACAGATGATGGCCAGTAGTGTTGACAAGATTATCTTCAAATCGGATGACTTATTAGAGCACTTTCTGCCAATCACGGATGAGGAATTTTGTAAGACTATGCCGTTCCCTCTCTTGATTATCCACATTTTTAATAAGTTTAACCTGTAAATTTATTTACTTCTTTTATTTCTACAGCTATCTATCTCTGCCAAGTGACTCTGGATGGCATATAATTCTAAAACTGTAAAACAGTTAATTTTTTAATCCAAATGTATACAATAGCTGAGATAGTTAACCAACTAACAGTATTTCTTCTTTCATTCATTCAGTTTTAAAAACTTATTCATTTGAGTAAAGTTTAAAACATCTGAAAGTCATTAGCTAGGAAAAGTAGACCAAGAATGCATATGCTGGCCTAGTAAAGATATACAATATTGAAAATATGTCAGAAGTAAGCGTTGGGACATATTATTGTTATTGTTGTTATTATTATTATTATTATATTTTAGACTTGTATGCTGCCCTTCTCCAAGGACTTAAGTATGTTAAACAGATTAGATTAGTTATTTTTAAAAACCATGGAAGCTAATATTTTGTAGCTCATTTTTCTTAAAATTGAGTGCTGTTAATTCTGAAAATCTCTTGCCTAGAGAGCTCTTGCTGGTCAGTGAGTGATGTGAAATCTGAAAGACCCAACTGATATGATGAGCCAGTATTTGTGGCTTATTCAACAAACCATATTCAATCATCCATGACTTAACCTAATCCCATTTCTTCCAAATCCCTCTATCGATCCTCTTTCCAGCTTATCCTCCTTGTTACAGCTGATTTTAAGACATATGCAAAGGTTAGGTTGAAGACTTCAGTGAAAAGAGTATCTGTTATTTCTCATCTGTTATGGAGACTATTGAAAACTTATTGTCACCTAACCTAAATGAAAGGCATGGGCATTTCTAACCCCCAATCTAAAAAGTTCAAGGCCATAACAAGTCATCACTATCACTCATCGGGCATTCAATTTTGGTGTAAGCCTTAGGTCACAAAAAATGAAATGCTTTACTTTTTAAAAAATTGGGTCACATTTTAACAAACAAAAGTACACGCTTATCAGGCTTATGAAATGAATGCTCTGACTTTATGAAAAACATTCTAAAGCAGTGTTTCTTAATCTCAGCAATTTTTCCGATTGTGGACTCCATTTCCCATAATTCCCTAGCCAGCATTCCACAGAATTCTGGGAGTTAGAGACCACACATCTTAAAAGTTCTGAGGTTGAGCAACACTATCCTAAAGTGTGGCAGATGATTGATAGGGAGCCTGGTACAGATCAATTTATTTATTGATCAAATGTATATACCTACCCATCTCCACCAAAAGGGTTGTATTTTAACATCTTGCCCTCTTTCGCAAAATCTAACTGAACAGTTTCACAAAGCCTATCGATCTTATTTTTACACGGCATAAAGGTTAGGTTCACTACACTAAAATGTAATAATAGTGTAGTGCTGGGGAAGGGAGGGCAGTGAAAAGGAGTCTGGGCCAAAGCTGATCTCTTTGTGGTTCCTCACCAAATTGTAGTACATGTGCTAAAATAATCCCCTCACTTCCTCAATTAAATATTATTAACAATGAGGGAGAGGAATTGAAATCTTTTTTTTTTTTAGTTATTCGAAGTATAGCTCAGATTTCCCCAAAGCTTAATCAACGGGGATTTATTTGAGGTCTAAAGTGACTACTAGCTAAAATTTCTCGGAAACCTAGTTGTGAGGAATGTTATTTGTGAAATGAACTGACTGATAATATTAGCTCAGGGATTGTGAATGGGGATCTCTTTTGATCTAATTGTTGTTTGTTTAGTTGCCATTGCATTTTCGGACCGCTCTGGAGCAGCCTCTCTTGAAAATCAGGAAGGAGAGCCAAGTTACTACAGGCGCCTGAGTTCCTTGTCGATGAAGCTCTGTAGTCGAGCCTACCAGCATTCTCGGATAAAGATCAAACTGGGTGCAGAGCAGGCATTGCTCCAGCTTGAACAGCTCTTTTACTTGGTAAGAAACTCAGTCATTCTGTGCTATGTTTGGGAAATAAAAGGAAAGGGTGAATAGTCAGACTTTATTGGACCATGTAAGTTGCTGAATGGTCTCTTTAGCAAATAGCCCAAGCAGCTGAACTCAGGGACATTGATTCAGCCATGGACTGGAGGCAGACTGTTTTCTATAAAGCAGTGATGGCGAACCTTTTCCCCCTCATGTGCCAATAGAGCATGCATGCGCGTTATCGTGCATCTGCGAGTGCCCACACCCATAACTCAATGCCTGGGGAGGGCGATACCCAGACTGAGCCCAATCCACCTCACAGGGTGATGGTTGTAGGGAAATTAGAAGAAAGTATTGGGTATGTTCACTGCCTTGAGTTACTTATGAAAATGATAAAGGCAGGATATAAATATTCCTGTGTCTAAATCTTGTTCTACCATTAGTATCCAGTAAAAGGTTAATGAGCAGCTGGATTGAGTTATGTAGATTTGGATTTGGTCTAAAAATAAGGGCTTTGCACAATGTATATGTTAACCAGGTAGTCTGCCTGCAGTGCTGTTTTTAGGGACTGTGCATTGTGTCTTCCACTTGGATTATTGCTTAACAGTCTATCTACAGCAATCTTTCTTAGCATTGAAGATGTTAAGAAATTTAACTTCCAGATAGGATGGCCTTTGCTAAGAATTGCAGAAATTGAAATCCAGAAAATCAAATCAAAGTTTCCAAGGTTGAGAAACACAGACCTACGTTATCCATTAATGAGATTCAGAATGGGGGAAAAAACATCAACATTTTCTTGTATTATAGCAAATCTGCTCATCTTTTGTGCATAGGTTCTTCCTGCTTGACTTCATGTGGATTCAACCTTTTCATTAATAAATAAAATTCTGCTACGTTCCCCAATTTGATGCTTTCCAGATGTGCTGGATTGTAATTATACAGTATAATCTCCATTTGGCATGGCCATTTTGGTTCAAGTCATGCAACAATGTAGTGCAGTGTCTTGTATCCTCTGATCTTAAGTGAGCGCAGAATACTCACCTGGAAGGATTAATGGCAAATTCAGGCTGCTGACTTTTTTATTAGAAAGCAGTGTTGAAAATGAGTTCAATATTGCTTGTTAATATAACTCCAGAATAATTGCTTGTTTGGAACTCTTCACACGACCTTAGTACATTTTAATGGTCTGATTTCTATTCGAGGAATAGGCAGGAGCATTGGTAGAAACTTTTGAAGCACTCTTCCAAAAATAGTTTTCCAGCTTTTCTAATCTGGCCGTGTCTGGGAGAGGATGAGAGATGTGGTGTAAGATACTTGCAAGATACCAAGTTGAGACTGCTTTAGGGCAGTTCACTACTGTAAAGAAAAATTCAATTCTAAGTGACTTAAGTAAATCTCTGACCCCAGGACAGATGAAAATCCATGTATCTCTGGAATATGAGTGGACATATGCCAATTTTTTTGGGGGGGGTGTCATTTATGGGGCTTGAGGAATGGAATATCCAAAGCTGAAAGAGATTTAAGTATTTTCTCTCACTGGAGGAATTTTAAAAGGTGAGGTGGATGCTTTAAACATCTGCAAAGCTTGAAGTTCCAATTTGTTCCTTTAATCCTCTGTCCAATAGTAACATCCCCCCCCAACACAAATATTCACTACAACTACTGGTCATGTTAGAAGACCACTAGCAATGCCCTCTGAGGTTCCCAGGCCAAAATGAGCCTTGTTTATTAATGCTAATGTGAAAGGCTACCGCAATTATATAATGAAGAAAAAATGCCCAGCTGATTGTGCACTGGTTCTTTTTTATTTTGTCTGTTGGGGGAAAATATTTTCTTTAAAAAAAAAACTATTACATTTCAATAAGAGATCATATATAAAGAAAGAAAAAGTATTACAGAAGCATAGAATGACTAGGAAAGAATGGTTCAGAAAAAAAGTCAAAATAATGCAGAAAAACAAGAAAAAATAGAGTAATTTCTGACTTTCAGATATAAGTACAAAATTAGCCTTTTAATCTTTTACTGTAAGATCAATATACACAATATGTCATTGTGGCCTTTTACTCTAAGATTAAAAACACACAACATTTCTATAATTATAAACAGTTCTCAGTAGTATAAGCACTCATCAAGTCGCAAAGTTAAAGTTTCGTACCTTTCAGTTTCAAGCAAAAAGTCCAGTGTGTTCTCCAATAGGAACAAAGCTAGACAAAGTCTTTTGTTTGGTTAAAATAATCAGTTTCACCATTCACTCTCTGAATTTGTTAAGTGCTTCCACCTCTGTGTAATCCTCAATTTATAAACACCATTGGGACCAACATTTCTGTGGCTAAGTAAGATGAATCACACCTGATTTTACAGTCTTTTTTTTTGCCATGGTGGTTAACTGAATTACTGCAATTGTTAAGTGAATCACATGATCATTAAACAAATCTGGCTCCCCCCATTGCCTTTGCTGCTCAGTAGCTGGCTGGAAAGGTTGTAAATGGCAAACCCATAACCTGAGTGCTGCAACCACCATAAATAGATATCAATTGCCAGGTGCCTGAATTTTAATCACATGATTGTGGGGATACCACAATGATTGCAAGTGTGAGGTCCTAGTGTAGATCACTTTTTTCAGTGCTGTTGTAACTTTGAACAGTCACAAAACGAATACTTATAGGTCGAGGACTACCTATACTTCCTGAATAAACTTGATGGAAGTTCCTTAAGAGATTTTTCTGGATAATTGAAGATAGCAATAGCTATTACTACCCTCAGAATTTTGCCCCCCAAAAAACTAGGTCCTCATTTTACCAGCTTCGGAGGCTAAATCAACTTTGAGCTGGTAAGATTCAATCTGGCAGATCACAAGCAGCCGTCAGAAATAGCCTGCAGTTCTAGATTCTAACCACTGCGCCACCGTGGCTCTTATGATAAGAGTAGGGAATGTATAGCTCTGGCCTTTGAGCCAAAACTGTAGTTATGATGCCAAACGCAAAACACTAGGCTTGAGTGCATGATTTTTTTTTCCATTTTCCTTTATTTTTTTTCCTGCTTTTTTGTAGTTAAAATATACCAAGGAGGAATTGGACTACAAAGTTCACCGAGGTCACGAAAAAATGTACCAAATGTGGAAGGAATGGTACAAAGGAGAACCTAAGCAGGATCAGAGCAATGGAGCCAATCAGACAGAGGTATCTCAGCATGAGAATGATTCATCTTTTGAAGATACTAAAAAAATAGGGAATGGCCATTGCTCAGTGAAGATTCTGCCTTGACAATGGTTTGTGGCTAGGCATACTGGGTAAACCTAGACAATTATTATTCATTATTAAATAGATTAAATCAGGGATGGCGAACCTATGGCACATGTGGTGGCATGCGAAGCCATTTCTGACGGCACGTGAGGCATTGCCCTCAGTCAGTTCGGTCCCGCTGGTCCGCTGATATTTATAGTTTAGTTACAGTTTATACTTTATCAGATTTGTCTGCCACCCTCTCCGAAGACTCAAGGCGACTCACAGCATAACAGTAGTACAATACATTACAAATCCAATAATAAAAATTAAATCAATTTAAGCAAGTATTAATAACATAATAAAATCCCTAACTATGCAATCACACACATTCAACCTACTCTATCATACAGTAAGGCCAAAAACATAATTAAAAAGAGGGGGAAAGGTGGTAATTATCCCCACACCTGGCGACAAAAGTGGGTCTTCAACATTTTATGGAAGGCGAGGAGAGTGAGGGCTGGTCGAATCTCTAGAGGGAGTTGATTCCAGAGGGCCGGGGCCACCACAGAGAAGGCTCTTCCTCTGGGTCCTGCCAACCCTGGGTCCTGCCAACCGACATTGTTTGGTCGACAGGACCTGGAGAAGGCCACCTCTGTGGGACCTAATTGGCTGCTGGGATTCGTGCCTTCTTTATGGCCGTTTTTGCTCTCCCCAGAGTTCAGGAAAGCCTCCTGAAGCCATTTTGCTCCAGCAAAAACTGGAACAAAGCCTCCTGGCCTGTTTTTTTGTCATCTCCAGGCTTCAGGAGGCTTTTCTGAACCCTGGGCAAGGGCAAAAAAAGGCCCTAAAAGCCTATTGGAAGTCCGGAGGCTTCAGTGAGGCCTGTCCGCATATGTGGAAGGGCAGCGCAGGGGGGGTTGTGTGCATGCGGGGTGTGGGGAGAGCATTGCATTACAGGTGTGGGTACACACACGCGCCCTATCACCCGCAAGCGCATCCTTTTGGCACCCGGATCAAAAAAGTTTCGCCAACACTGGACTAAATCTTTATCCCCAGTGGCTGACGCAAATTGGATCTTGCAACATTATTAAACAAACTACGGTATATATTTATGCAAAAATTATTCCCAGATCCAGAAGAGAGTTGGTGTGTTTCTCAGGATATATGAAAAGGCTAAGATGAAGAGCTGGGTCAAAGATCCTTTATAGAACATACACAACATACAGAAAATTGTTTGAGGAAGAAAAGAGGGAGGAGATTTGAATTCTGCCACCTGGCATGTACTGCATGGCTGAAATCAAGGGAACAGCAATCAACAATGGTGTCTCCATGCATAAACAAGAATATTCAGTTGCCCTATGTCCGTCTGTCAATCTCTCTCCCCACCCCCTCCCTCCCTTCAGATAATCCCATAGATCAGGGGTAGGCAAAGTTGGCTCTTCTATGACATGTAGACTTCAACTCCCAGAATGCCTGAGCTAGCATGATTGGCTCAGGAATTCTGGGAGTTGAAGTCCATAAGTCATAGAAGAGCCAACTTTGCCTACCCCTGCCATAGATGAACACCTATGATGTTCAATTAACAGATCTTTTTGTTCATTTCTTTCATAACAGATGGAATCCCATTCTCTAGCCACATCCTACACTGTTGCACAGAAGATGCAGGAGGTCTGCCAGAATGTTTTAACCAACCTGCAGAGCCTTCCTGAACATCTTCAACAAAAAGTCCAACAGGCTCAGTGTGATTTAACAGAGCTACAAGCTGTCCTCTCTACTGCCACATCCTTCCAGGATCTTCCCAGTGGCTTCATGAAAGAGACCACAGAGAAAATTAACAAGGCCAGGAAGGCTCTGTTTGAAGTCATGGAATATATAGCTAAATACACTTGTCAGCCATGGGTAGAGGGACCCTATTGTCCTGCTGAATATTCAGCAGAGGAATCCATAAAACGCAATAACGTATATTAGTTCTTTACTCTAAATAATTTATGAAACAAATAACATATATCAATTCTTCCTATTAATAATATTGAGAACTGGGGTCTTCCGATGCATTCCTTGGACAAGACTTAGGTGGCTGGGCTCTTAGAAAATGAGAGAAATTAGTAAATGGATTGACCTTTTAAAAGTAATTATTAGCCACTTCCATATTATGCATGATTCTTTTAATATTATATAGTTGTAAGTGTACTTTATGTTGACTACTAGCCAAATACTCAACTGTATAACTTAAGAATTTTAATTACTATAGAGATCTAAGTTTTTAATAAGTGAGAGGCAATTGTACATTTGTTTACACAAATAAAATTGCAATTAAACAGCTGTGATGTGGCAATGTGTAAGTGGCTTGAAATAGCGGGTTCTAGTATTTGATCTGGTTCTTGAAGGTTGCAATTTATTATATTCCATTTTATAGGTTAGATAGGTTGTTTGATTCATTCTTGCAGGCAACTTCAAAAGAAGTCTCTCACAAGGATCAGTTTCTCTGCACCTCTGCAGCTCTATCAAAAACCTAACTGCCCAAAAATAGTTTAATTCCTTTTTATAAAGGTTCACTGATGCTAGACTTGCCTGCTGCTGCGCCCAATCTCAGAATTACTAGACATAGCTTATTAAACATACTAATATTTATTTATTTATTTATTTATTCTTTGTCCAATATACAATACATATGAAATAGAATAGACATTAAGTAATATAAATAAAGATAGAAAGTAAGAAAGAAGAGAAGTAGAAGGAATGGAGAGAAAATATATGATATATGAGATAAGGAAAGACAATTGGACAGGGAACGATAGGCACATCAGTGCACTTATGTACGCCCCTTACTGGCCTCTTAGGAACCTGGAGTGGTCAATCGTGGAGAGTCTTAGGGAGAAATGTTGGGGGCTGGGGGCTGACACCACTGAGTCCGGCAATGAGTTCCACGCTTCGACAACTCGATTGTTAAAGTCATATTTTTTACAGTTAAGTTTGGAGCGGTTAATATTAAGTTTGAATCTGTTGTGTGCTCTTGTGTTGTTGCTGTTGAAGCTGAAGTAGTGGTTGACCGGAAGGACGTTGCAGCATATGATCTTGTGGGCCATACTTAAATCATGTTTTAGGCGCCGCAGTTCTAAGCTTTCAAGATCCAGGATAGTTAGTCTATTTTCGTAGCGTATTCTGTTTCGAGTGGAGGAGTGAAGGGCTCTTCTGGTGAAATACCTTTGGACGTTTTAGAGAGTGTTGATGTCTGAGATGTGGTGTGGGTTCCAGACAGATGAGCTGTATTCGAGAATGGGTCTGGCATAAGTTTTGTAGGCTCTAGTCAGTAGTGAGAGATTGCCAGAGCAGAAGCTACGTAGGATCAGGTTAACAACTCTGGAAGCCTTTTTGGCGATATTGTTGCAGTGGGCTTTAGCACTTAGGTCATTTGTTATTAGTATTCCAAGGTCTTTTACTGAGTGTGGGTTGGCTGAGAGAATTTGTTTATTCAGTTCATATATGTGGTTTGGATTCTTTTTGCCGATGTGGAGGGTAGAGCATTTGTTGGTTGATATTTGAAGTTGCCAGGTGTTAGACCAATCTGAGACAAAGTCGAGGTCTTTTTGGAGAGTGAGTGTGTTGTCAGTGGTGTTGAAAAGTTTCACATCGTCGGCAAAAAGCACACAGTTGCTTGCGATATTATCGCAGAGGTCATTGATGTACAGGATGAAAAGAGTAATAGAAATAAAAGTTCAGAAAGGACCAAACAGAAGGAGAGAAGAATTGGGTTCTTGCTCAAGTCTTTCATCAAAATAGTGCAGTGATGGAGGTTTTTGTGAAAGAGGTAGGTGAGCAGGATTTAGAGGGGGTTTTCAGAGACAAGGAGGAAATGAATGGCTAAAGAGGTCAGAAAGAACAATTAACAGAAAATCAAAGGGTGGAACTACAACAGAATCAATGTGGCTGCTGCATTGAGGAGAGATATGCTTAGTAAACTACAGACAACCATTAGGTTTTAACTCTAGGTGTCAGCCTTCCGGAACCCAATTTCCATTAAAAACCAAGAGCAGCTGTGAGCCACTCTGATCATTGCATGATGCATTTTCTATCTGCTTACAAAGATTTAAAGCCACAAAACCAACAATTAAATCAGTGAAGACTTGGATTGAAGAGGCTAAGCTAAAGCTACAGGATTGCTTTGACTCCACAGACTAGAATATTTTTCACCTGCCCAGAAGAGCTGGGTAGCTGTCGGCCGGTCAAGAGGCGCAAACGGAGGTGGGAAATCCCAATAGGGGATTCCAGGGGCGGAGCTTTGACGTCACGGAGACGTCTTTCCTGGGCGGCCGAAACGGGGACTCCAGGAAGGATGTCTCCGTGACGTCAAACCTCCACCCCTGGAATCTCCTATTGGGATTCCCCACCTCCGTTTGCACCTCCTGACTGGCCGACAGCTCCCTGGCTCTTCTGGGAAGGTGACAGCTGGCCAGTAGCGCTTCTTGGCATTCTCCTGAACCTGAACCCGAACTTTTGCCGAACTTCCGGCCTTGGCATTCGGGAGAACGGCAAGAAGCGCCCCTGCTGTTTCGGAAGGTGGCAGCCAGGCGACGGCGTTTCTCGGCATGCTCCTGAACCCAAACTTTTGCCGAACCTTTGGAAAAGTTCGGATTTGGGTTCGGCATACCGAATTTCACAAAGTTTGGTACGAACCCGAACTTTGCGATTTCGGTTCGCCCAACACTAATTATGGCCATTAACTCACAGAGCTTGTTGCTCAAGCTTCGAGCACTCGTGCACATTACCCTAAGAACATTATTATCATTATTAGTTTTCCCCTTATCATCAACAACTACATCTATTTTATTTACAGCTCTCTTTTCATAAACTTCAAGCAACTGATTTATCATCATTGATCGGGGACAGAAATCATCCACGTCAGTTACATCTCTGTCCCCTTTACCTAGTTTAAATGCCTGTCCAAAAAAGTTCTGAACTCCTCACTGAGCACCTGGGTCCCTCTGTAGGAACCTAGAACTTTCAATTAGTAAGAATAAGATGGAGCAGCCAAATCTACGTTAAACCCCTAATGAAATGTATGGTTTTTAAATGTATGGTCTTTTAAGCCCATCAAATTTTCACAGAAACTGGTTTTGAAAAGATTTTGACAACTAAGCCCATATAATATGAAAAATCAAAATTAAGTTAAGAAAGCCCATAACTTTGTATTGAGAATCTAGATTTGCATGTCCAGCTGGTCTAACTCTAATCTAGTATCGTGTCATGCTACAGGTGAAACTTAAAAAATTAGAATGTCCATGTATATGCCATGTATATGATATAGACCAGTCTAAATAAATAAATAAATAAATGTATATGACACAGAGCAGGCTAAATAAATAACATTTGCTCCCAAATAGAAATATCCGGTGTAACCATTTCTTCCTGTTGCCTTGCCTTGTTTTGCCTTGGTATTTTATCGCCAACTGGGTTTCTCACACTTCGGACTAGTTCACAAGAACCGGTAGCCACTCGCTGGTGCCATTACAATAATGTCACAAAACCGGATTGGTCAGTGCTGGTCCGTGGGCTATAAAGATGGTTCTCGACTTATGACCAGGATTGATCCCAAATTTTCAGCTGTTAAGTGAGACATTTGTTAAGTGAGTTTTGACACATTTTACTACCTTTTTTTGGCCATTGTTGTTAACTGTATGTGATAAGTTATTAACATGGTCGTTAAATGAATTTGGCTTCAGCATTGATTTTGCTTTTCAAACGGTTGCAGTAGATTATCAGATTTATTTATTTATTTATTTATTTATTTATTTATTTATTTGGATTTGTATGCCGCCCCTCTCCGAGGACTCGAGGCAGCTCACAGCATTTACAAAAACGCGAACAATCATATAAATCCAATTAATACTACATTAAAAACAACCATTAAATTCTATTACAAGAAAGTAAAACCTATCAAACCAATTATTCAACACTCATACTTGAAACATTCATTGATCAGGGGGAAGATGTAAATGTCCCAAGCCTGGCGGCAAAGATGAATTTTTAAGCTCTTTTGGAAGGCAAGGAGGGTGGAGGCAGTGAGAATCTCTGGGGGGAGCTGATTCTAGAGGGTCGGGGCTCCCACAGAGAAGACTCTTCCCCTAGGTCCCACCAGCCGACATGGTTTGGTTAACGGGATCCTAAGGAGGCCAACTCTGTGGGATCTCACCGGTCGCTGGGATTCGTGCGGCAGAAGGCGGTCTCGGAGATAATCTGGTCCTATGCCATGAAGGGCTTTATATGAACTTGGGACACAGCAGTGGTCATAAGTATGAACCAATTGCCAAACATCTCAATTTGATTACATGATCAAGAGATTGATACAAAGGTCATAAGTTTGAAAAGTGGTCATAAGTTCCTATTTTCAGTGCCATTGTAACTTTCAACAGTCACTAAATGAACTCTAAATGAAGCCTAATGACTACTTGTCCTATGTCTACCTAATCCTGTTTCCAATATTTTGAATTCTCCCATTACAGGAAGAATAAAAACTATAGCGATATGATACAATGGATATTTTAGAACCAAAAATGCAAAATTGGATTTAAAAGAAAGTCAGAAATTGTTCAGTTTCCGTGAAGCGTGTGCTTTCATATTTCATTGTATCTGATTTTGTACAAGTTGGGAAACTGGTTACTTTAAACTGGGTGTCTATTTTTATTTTTATTTTGTTCCTAGTGTATATTTGGAAATTTAAAATAGAATATATTTGCTACTACCAAGTCCATTCCTGAGGAAAGAAGAACTGTCTCTCTATATATATTAGGGCAGTGAATGTATTTCAGTACAGAATCTCTCTAATGTGAAGTCCCATTATCAGTAACAGTAATCCTCAACTTAAGACTGCAATTGAAGCCAGAATTACATTTGTAAGTTGTTGCAGTCGTAAATCGAGGCATCACATGGATTCCAGAAGGATGCAAACAGTGACCAATGTAAGGTAATTGCCGAGCATCTAATTGCAATTATGTAACCATAGATGTAGGGATACGCAGCCCCCATAACTCATAATATAAGTGGAGAGAGAGAGTTGGACTAAAAGTCGATTCCGCCCTAGGATGCCATGATGCCCTCTGTGCTTTGTGCCACAATGATGGTACTTCCCTGTTGTTCATGAACAGACAACTACCCACAGGAAATGCAGAGGCCAAAGGTCACCAAAAGAGACAGCCACTGGCCTCCCCTAGACCCAGGTGAGCTGCCCCACTTGTGTAGACATAGACAATGGCTATTGTTTACCTGTTGCCAAGGGAACCCGATTGTCAGTTGCCCTGATAAGCCCCTCCCCAGAGCATTCTAACCGGGTGAAATCTCAGCATGGCAGCCAGGAAGTGCTGCAGGGTAAGTGTTGATATCTCAAATGGGAGGAATCTCGTAGTAGGGGAGGAAGTTCATGCTTCCCAACTCTTTTAACATGTCTATTTTATTTCACAGAGATTTTGGAAATATTTGCGAAGAAGATTTTGCTGCTGCACAGGAGAAAAGGAGGTCATTCCCAGGTACCACCTCCCCCTTCTCCTTAAACCCTGGCCATGGTGGGACACCACCAATATAGGGCAGCCAAAATTTTTACTAAGGCCATGGTTCCCAACGTGGGGCCCACGCCCTACAGGGGGGCAATTTGATTTTTAATGGGAGCGATTGGAACCTTGTTTAAACCAAGTTAATGGCCTTTTAGGCTTCCTTTGGCTGAGGAGTTCACTTTTGAATAGTAATAGTTATGTGTCAGGGGGGGTCACAATTTTAGAGATGCTTAGGTGGGGTATGGTCAAAGAAAGGTTGGGAACCACTGTCCTAAGGACATTGCGTGAGGGTGCAGATGGTCAGGATGAAGCCAGAGTCAACACCCAGTTAAGGGTTTTTCAGTTGTTAGGAATCTTTGAATTATACTTTTTTCCATCGGTTTGCAAATCAGATATTTAAGAATTGCTACTAATCCATTTGAACACTTTTAATTATTCAATTTTTTCTAGTTTTTTTTTACAATGCTTATAAACTCTTAGTTCTCATTATAAACCGTAGAACTATTTCTTTTTTTAATGGTAATTTCATTTAAGATTACAATTTGCAACAAAGTAACAATTTACAAAGTAGTGTATCTGTAGAGGAAGAAACTGTTAAAGTTAATTTCTAGGTTCATTGTTCAAAATATTTTTAGTATGTGCAATGTTAAAATATTTTGCTTCATTCTATATTTATAGTTTGAGGGTGAGTGATTTTTTATAATTGTAATATTTCATCTATTTTCCTTTAATGCCCAAATTTTAGACTTTTTTATTTTTTTATTTTTTAAATAATTCAAAATTATATTTTCCTATGAGAATGGGTCTTTATAATTAACTCCAAAATGTTATTTCAAATTTATCTGAACCAATAGGCATTTGAAACTTTTTAAAATAAAAAATTTAATACTCTTTCGCTATTTATTCCTTAAAGTTTGTCCTTAGTAACTTCTTTCAGTAAGGATTGAAGGAAACTTCTTCAGTTCTGTAGAACATATTGATTTGTTACTTTGTTGTAAAATTGTAATCTTAAATAAAATTACCATTAAAAAAAGAAATAGTTCTATGGATTATAACGAGAACTAAGAGTTTATAAGCATTGTAAGAAAAAACTAGAAAAAATTGAATAATTAAAAGTGTTCAAATGGATTAGTAGCAGCGGGAGAAGAATCCTCGTCCCAGCACCCTGAGAAGCGAAACGTTTTATTCACTCTGGGCAGTCGAGAGAAAGGAAAATCAGGACTTTACTTTATTTAAAAGGTGCCACCAAATCCCTGGTGTTTCCAAATCCCCAGCGGCTCGCCGAGCGCAGTTGTCCATGAGCGGCTGTAGGAGAGCGGCGGTGGCAGGGGAGGGTCAGGAGGGAAATAAACTTGGACAATGGCAGCATCTCCGTTTGGATGGGCCTGTGAGGGGGATGGCTGTTGCTTTGCAATTCTCTGCCTCTCATGGACAACTGTGGAAAAAAAGCAATCACCTCCAGTGCTCCCACTCCAGCCTGTACTTTATTTATAAGGCAGTAAACCTGGACAATGAGGGAGTTTTCCAGCTGAAAGTGGTTGCTGCCCATCCCTAGGCACCGCTGAAGGTCTGCAGAGTCTGTAAGATCCTCTCCCCAAAATGGCTTTCGTGCAGAGGGGCCTTCAGGGGCAAAAAGATGGGCAGGCTGACAGGCCAGGCTGAGAAAGGAGAGGCTCAGCTAGAGATGGATGTTTTTGACATGCCACCTTCTTCTTTTGGGCAGGACTGAAGGAGGAGGAAGAGGAGGAGAAGAGACACCTCCTGGAGTAAGTACGCTTCTGTAACGTGGCCAGTGGGTGGCCATTCCTCAAATCTGGGTGGGGGAAGGGTGGAAATCCCACTGGGGGGAACTTGGCCAGCCTAGAAAACTGAAGAAGACCTCTTTGGATTTTTTTTTTACTTGCAGGTATCGATGGCTGGGGCTGCCAGGACCCCAAATACATCGAAGTCTGGCAGGGACCTGCCCTTCGTGGGGTGAGTGTCTTCTCATCCGAGGGACTCTGAAGCCCCCAAGAAGGTGGCTAGGAGTAAGGTTTACAAGAGGGGAGGCATCTCTACCCTCTGCCTCTACTTTGGCTAACAGAAGAATGACTCAGGCCCTTCGTTCTCTCCCCAGGATGGAGATCCCCAGAAGGTGGACTCCAGGGCTCTCCTCTATTAAGGAACTGGTAAGGCCACTGGTAAGACCCCCTCCCCACTGTAATGGGAGACATCCTGCCAAGAAATTATGCCAATAGATATAATATTTGCCTTCTTATTTCAGGAGCCACAAGATGGAGAATACAGCCAGGGTTCAGGGTAGGTAAAAAAACGTGCAGAGGGGAGGCGTTTCTGCTTCTGCTGCTGCTGCTTGTGTCATAGGACAGGTGACACAGGGCAGTCCCACTGGCAGGCCAAACCCCTTTGCAGGCCAGCTGGAAGGGCTCTTGGAGCGTCTACATGGCCACTTTTGCAAAATGGGCCATGGCTGCTTTTGATCTTTCTCCCCTTTGTTTTCTTCCCCCAGAGACACGACCTATACGATCTGGCAGCGAGAGCCCTCTGAGGTAAGAAACCTTTGGCAGGGGGGCAGAGGGTGAGAGGGTTAGGGCGATGCCTTGACTCCTGATGGGAGGGGGAGAAATTATGGTAGATATCCTTCTAAGCTTAAGGCTTGCAAAAGCTTTCTCCCCCTCCCATCAGGACTGAAGGCATCGCCCTAACCTTAAGGCTTGCTGTTGGCCCATAGGGCCTGATGCACCCTGTCCTTTCTCAATCTTACTGGGACGCAGAAAGCTTAGGATTTAGCCTCTGTATCTTCATTTTCAGGATTCGATGACAACTGAAATGGGGTCAGGGAGCAGCCTGGACCTGGCCTCATTGTTGAGATCCTCCAGCCCTTGGGTAAGTAAGACAAAGTCTTCTCAGTTGGGGAGGGGTGGAGTCCCCCTAGTTAGTTCTCCTAACCTGACCGAGCGGTGCTGGAGCGTTCTGGGCAGCGGAGCAGGGGGACACCCAGCCCTTGGGAGATGGTACTTAGGTTAGCCACATGCTCCCAAGCTCTGGTGCCAATGGCTCCTTTGCCACAAATCAGCAGGGACTGGTGTCCTTAATGGAGAATGGGATTATTGTCGTCCACAGGATTCTAAGGACAGTTTCACTGATTTGGGCAGCCTGGACGAAGACACCCCGGACAGCTTGGAACGCCTCATCCAGGAATTAGAGGTATGTATTCTTTTTTTTCTTTTTTAAAATAATTTTGATTTACATACAGTGGTACCTCGGTACTCGAACGCTTTGGTTCTCGTACATATCAGATAACGAACAAAATTTTTGGCAAAAATTGGCTTCGTTATCTGAACAAAAATTCGGATACCAAACAGCCAGAGAAAATTTTGTTCATTATCCGAAATGTTACCGCCGGGGGCTGCTGCAATCCCGGCAGCTTCGCGGGGCTCCTTTCCTCATTGCTTCCTCTTATTACATGTAAGCAGCTGCAAAAACTTTCTCCTTCCCGGTGGCTGCAACGGCGGCGCCGGGAAGGAGAAAGTTTCTGCAGCTGCATACATATAATAAGAGGAAGCAATGAGGAAAGCAGCCCCCCGAAGCTGCCGGTATTGCAGCAGCCCCCACCCTTCCTGCAGCTTGGAG
This sequence comes from Erythrolamprus reginae, assembly GCF_031021105.1. NCBI lineage: Eukaryota > Metazoa > Chordata > Lepidosauria > Squamata > Dipsadidae > Erythrolamprus > Erythrolamprus reginae. The sequence continues at coordinate 232,792,030 of NC_091951.1, read as the reverse complement.
TACCGAATTTATTTATCCCATAGGAAATAAAGAAAATAGATTTAATTGGTTCTCAGAGAGTTAACATTGGCTGGGAACCAATTAAATCCATTTCCATTATTTCCTATGGGATAAATAAATTTGGTACTCGACCAAATCGGTTCTCGACCACACTTTTGGAATGAATTGTGGTCGAGTACTGAGGTACCACTGTATATATAATAAGACAATAACGACAAACAGTGCATTTACATAAAATACAGAGAACAGAAAAAACAAGCAAGAAATATATTTCTCCTCTTCTCCTGTAGTAGAGATTGTTGACAGCGTCCTCTCTTTTTTTTAAAAAAAAATTCTTGGCGGTGTTAAGACCAGTGGTTTTAGTTGTATGTTGTTATAGTTGAATTCTTATGTCGTAAGTTCTTATCAAATAAACCAAGCAAAAAACTATATTGACTTTTTAAAAAAAGATTGTTCTTTAAGTTGGTTCTTTATCTCGCAGCACTATAAAGGGGTGTTCTTTTATTTAACCAAATGTAAAATTATTCCCATATTTGGTAGTATTTTGTTTTTTCTTTTTCTTTTAGTTCCATTGTTAGTTTATCTGCTTCAGCACAATGTAACATTTTTTTTATTAAATTCCTTTCATTTGGCATGTTTTCATTCTTCCAAAATTGTGCGATAGCTATTCTCGTTGATGTTATTAGATGTTGTATTAGGTAATAATGTTCCTTATTCATCTGATTTTCAATAATGCCAAGCAAAAATATTTCAGGTTTCATTTCTAGTTCAATCTTAGTTATTTCCTTTATCCATTTCTGAAGTTTGTGCCAGATTCCTTTAACTTGTCTGCAGGTTCACCACATATGAAAATATGAACCTTGTTTCTCACCACACTTCCAACAGTTAGGCTTGAGGTTGGTGTACATTTTTGCTAGCCTTTCAGGGGGCAAATGCCATCTATAAAACATTTTTATTGCATTTTCTTTGTATGCGGTGGATTTTGTGATTTTGTAATTGGTATGCCATATTTTTTCCCATTGGTACAATTGTATTGTGTGACCTATATTCTTTGCCCAAGCAATCGTAGTTTTTCTGTATTCCATATTTCTTTATGTCTACATGGAATCTAGATGATATTTGGTGATAACACCACCAATCCACTTTTATTCCTTCTTCATTTAGCTGTGTTCGTGTTTTTAATTTTGAGTCTTTATCTAATAACTGTGAATAGTTTAATAGTTTTTGTCGACTTATAGTGTTTGGGTAAATTATTGCTTCTATGCTTGAGAACCATAGTGGTATTTTAAAATAATGTTGCTTCCTAATTAAGTTCCAGTTGTCTATTAATGACTTCCTTATCAGATGGTGTTTAAAATATGAGTGTGTAGTAGATTTGCTGTCCCAAATGAAACTGTGCCATCCGGACTGGATATCATATCCTTCCAAAGCTAGTAGTCTCGTATTTTGAAGTTGTATCCACTCTTTAACCCATGTTAGGGCTGCTGCTCGGTAATAGAGTTTGAAGTCGGGTAAGCCAAGTCCGCCTTGCATAGGGCTATCTTGTGTCCATTTAAGTCTAATTCTGGTCTCTTTTTTTGCCATATAAATTTGGATATTAATTTGTCTTTTTTTTTTTACAAAGGTTCCTTCTAATTTAATTGGGATTGTTTGGAAGTAATATAGAAATTTGGGTAATATGGTCATTTTTATTGTGGCAATTCTTCCTAGTAATGAGATTGGTAATTTAGAATGCGATCATTGTCGTCCACAGGATTCTCCAGAGAACAGTCCGGCGAATTTGGGCAGCCTGGAGGGAAACACCCCGGACAGCTTGGAGCGCCTCCTCCAGGATTTAGAGGTATGTATTCTACCCTCTTCAGGGATCAATGCCTTGCTTTGCGAAGCTCAATGAAGCAATGAGCTATGCTGTGCAGGGCCACCCAATCAGACAGGTCCTAGTGGGGGATGCTGGCACAATGTGGTCTACTGGAGAAGGAAATGGCAGCCTTCTCCAGTATCCTTAGTAAGAAAACCCCAAGAAAAGCATCAAAACAATGCCAGAAGACGAGCCCCTCAGATAGGAAGGACTCCAATATGCTACGTGGGAAGAGCAGAGGGCAAGTACAGAAAGAGCAAACTAGTACTAATAACAGCCTTTCCTTCCTTCCCCAGGAGCTGCAACAGAAGGAGGAAGAACCAGCTCCAGGCACCTCCAGAGGTGAGTTGGTAGTTGCTCCACATGCACAGCATCCGGAATCTCACAGCAAGAAGATACAGCAATGATAAATAGCTAAGCTGCATAACACTAAAGAAAGATATAGCAATGATAAATAGCTAAGCTGCATAACACTAAAGAAACAAAGGCACAAAGAAATCTAATAGGATAATGAAATACTAATGAAATAGGATGGTCAGTAGTCCAAAATTTACAACTATAATAAGGATGTGAATATCAGTTGTTAAGGTACCGCAGTCATAAGTTGAGTCACTATTTGATAAGATTTAATGTTACAACTGTTTTTATGACCATCCTTAAGCAAGTCATTGTGATTATTAAGCAAAACATGTGGTCGTAAGTGCAAATCCGTTTTAACCAGTGGGCGGTTTTGCCATTGGCAAAAAGTGTTGCAAATGTGATGACATGGCCATGGGCCATTGCAAGCCGTCATAAATGCAAGTTTGGCTGCCAGGCACACAAAATGCAATCATCTGACGATGCGATAACTGAGTACATTATAATTTTGAATGGCTATTAAACTGGTTGTAAATCAGAGACGACCTACACCAGGAAAGGAACCTACACCTTGGAAAAAAATAAAGTATAATCCCCAAAAGGGATAAATCTGAAAGAGGTTCATAAGAATACAAACATTTAATTCTTTGTGTTTACAACTCTGTAGAATGAAGAAAAATAAAAGAGCAAGACCTAGAATAATGATGAATTTTTTAATAAATCTAAAGGAAAGGTTTTTTAAAAAAAATAAAAGATTGCCCTTTTTAATAAAGGACAGATATGGTTACTATAAATTTATAGCTACCTTTTCTAGCATCGGCTCCTCTGGATGTTTTTAATTGTAGTTAACATAATTCTTAATCAACCTGATTGTGGGTTGTTAAAACCATTGTCTTTCCTAACACAATTTTCCTTATCTCCCATTCAGCAGTGGAAGAAGCTTTTGATTGCTTTTCGGAACTGTCAGTCAATGATAGCCCGCCTCTGCCTTTTCATGTTTTTATAGATATATAAAGACCACTGAGGCCAGAAGTGGCTTTATCGTTGGCTTTGAGGTATGTATGACTAACCTGAGTTGCTTTCCACCCCACCCCACCCCCGAAATGTGGTTTAAAGTTGGTCTTTCTGTTTTCTTTTTAAGTGACTCTGCAAAGCAAAACTAATAATTTAAGGGCGATCCGGAAGGGACCTCCGCATTGCGGCAATTGGAGCGAACACCCGCCCACCCTCCGCTATCAACAGTGTGTCATAAGGAGGTCGCCTTTGGGGCCGAATAGGAATTTTTTGCGGCCTCCCCTTTAGAGGCGGCCGTTTTTTCGCCTATTCCACACTGACGGTGCGGACTGGATTGGTTAGGGGGTGTGGCGCATTTAGTTATTTAGGAATTTCCGCCCCATTAGTTTGGCTCTGCAGGTCCTTAGTTTGTTTTGAATTAAATATTCAATGTTACGTATTTAAATTTATTTAAAGTTATTTAAATTTATGCTAATTAATAAATGACCCTTAATTAATCCACAATATATGTCTCAGCGTCTTTACTCCGCCTCCGGGGGGCAATTATATATAAGACAGCCCTAAACATGTCTTTTTCAAAGCCTGCAGTGAAGAAAAAAGGTTGGTGATGAGCACGTGTCTTATTTGCACAAAGAATACAATTTGAAATGTCATTACACAACTAAACATGCTGAGGAGTATCAGATCCAGGGGCTTAAAGCACAGGTTTCAGGCTTCTTTAGAGGAAATGGAGTCAGAATATGGGGATGTGCTCTACTTCACCGAGGTACGTTGGCTCAGCAGGGGAAACATATTGAAGAGATTTTTTGAGTTGAGAGCGGAAGTGGAGAAAGATGGGATTGCTATTCCTGCGCCAAGTGATACAAAATGGCTTATGGACTTAGCTTTTTTTGTTGATATCAATACATGAGCTTACTGTACTGAACAAAAAGTTACAAGGCCAGGGGCAACTTGTCAGTGCTGCCTATGACAACGTGAGAGCATTCTCTACAAAACGTATGTTATGGAAAGCCCAGCTTTCTCAGACAAACATTTGCCATTTCCCAGCATGCAAGGCACTCATGGATGCAGGCACACCATTCAGTGGTGAGGAGTATGTGGATATCATTTTGAAGCTACAGGAGGAATTTGATCACAGATTTGCAGACTTCAAGACGCACAGAGCAACATTTCAAATTTTTGGGAACCCCTTCTCCTTTGATGTGCAGGATACCCCTCCTGTGCTTCAAATGGTGCTCATTGACCTGCAGTGCAACTCTGAACTCAAAGCCAAGTTCAGGGAGGTGAGTGGAAAAGCAGACAAGCTCGGGCAATTTTTGGCAGAATTGCCCCCCCCCCCCAGCTTCCCTGAGCTTTCCCGAATGTTCAAGTGGACCATGTGTCTTTTTGGGAGCACATACTTGTGCGAAAAGCTCTTCTCTACCTTGAACTTCAATAAATCCTGTTATGTTTGTACTTTTAAATAAAGGTAACCGCTGATTGGCTTAAGTCGCGGCCAAGGGAAACCTTGTTGCAAAAGTTTAAAAAAGAGGAACTGGCGTCTGTTTTCCCCGCGCAGATGCCCCATTTGCGTTTTATTCTAAAACCCTTTCACCTGCAGAAAGGAATTACTCTCAATTAGATAAGGAGGCATTAGCTTTAGTTGCAGGCGTTAAAGGCTTCCATGGATATTTGTTTGGCCACCATTTTACATTGATTACGGACCACAAGCCATTGTTAGGCATTTTAGCAGGAGATAAGCAGACCCCCACATTTCTGACTCCGAGAATGACCCATTGGACGATCTTTTTAGCTGCTTATAATTATGTACTTAAGCACAGGGAGGGGGAAGGAAATTGGGCACGCAGACGTGTTAAGTAGGTGTCCTCAGGCAGAATTAGTAAACGACCCAGCACAGCGTCCAATGTATTACTGATAGAAATGCAAGAAAACTCATTAATAACGGCAGCGGAAATAGCCAGAGAGACAGAAATAGACTCCTTGTTATCCCGAGTAAAGCAATGGGTACTTAAAGGGTGGCCGGGGGGGGGGAATTCCAAAAGAGACATGCCAGGTATTCAAGAACAGACAAACTGAATTAAGTGTATTAAGAGATTGCATATTGTGGGGTGACAGGGTGGTAATTCCTAAACAGCTGCAGAAGAAAGCATTGAAATTGTTACACCAGGGTCACCCAGGCATGGTAAAGATGAAAGCCTGGCCAGGAGCCACCTTTGGTGGCCAGGTTTAGACCAGGACATAGAAACCTGGGTAGCCACATGTCACCCATGCCAACAAACTCGCCCAGACCCACCAAAGACCAAACCAACGGAGTGGGAGACACCAAAGGGACCATGGTCCCGCATGCACATAGACTTCGCAGGACCTCTAGCGGGACAATCATTCCTCATTGTGGTCGATGCATACTTCAAGTGGCTGGAGGTTGCCTTTTTTTTTAAAAAAAAAATCTTTTTATTAATTTTCATAAAAGGACGCACAAACTTACAAACATTAAACATATAGTTTGGGGAGGTATCCTCCCCACTTATCTCAAAAGTGTAAATGCAGATATAGAAAAAAGAATACAAAATTGAATACATAGTTGAATACTAATACATTAAAAAATAGCTAATAACATACTATTGTATATATAATCTAATTCTAGTACCATTCTTTAAAAAAAAACAAATCTCAACCATTACATATATATTTACTTCTTACATATTTTGACTTTGATTTTCTTTAATTTTTTTCTTGTCTATCCATATATAAAGTTTGTTCCATGTTTCATAAAATTTTGATTCTTCTTGGTCATTTAATCGTCTTGTCATCATATCCATTTCCGCGCAGTCTAATATTTTTATAATAACTTCGTTTTCTTTGGGGATATTTTCCCCTTTCCAATTTTGCGCGTATATAATTCTTGCTGCGGTTAAAATATGTACAACTAAATATAAAATTTCTTGCTTATAAACCTGGTTGGTAATTCCTAACAAACAAAACTCCGGGGTGATTTCTATATTTTGCATAACTATTTCTTTTATCATTCTCTCTATCATTTTCTAATACGTTTTAGCTTTGCCACATGTCCACCATTGGTGGTAGTAGGTCCCTATTTCTTTCTTGCATTTCCAACATAACGGGGAGGTCTTGGGAAACATTTTTGCTATTCTGTATGGTGGAAGATGCCATCTATAAAACATTTTAATTTGGTTTTCTTTCATAGACACTGATTTTGTCATTTTCCAATTATTTATCCAAATTTTCTCCCATGTGTCTATATCTATATCTTTCCCCATATTCTTACACCAAACTATCATGTTATCTTTTAAAGTTAATTCAATGTTCTTATGGGCAATCAAATATTTGTATATTTTCCCAATTGTTCTATTTTGATTGATGGTAATTAAATTACTCAATAAATTTTTATTTTTATTAAAAATATAAAGCGTGGTATCCTTCTGGTATCTAGATCTAATCTGTGCATAATGCCACCAATCAATTATTGTTCCTTGTTCTTGTAATTTAATTCTAGATTTTAACTTCATTTGATCATCTAACAAATCTTTATATCTTATTGTTTTTGTATCCTTAATAGAATTTGGATGTATAATTGCTTCTAGGGGGGCCACCCAATCAGGGATAGTTAAAAAATGGTTTTTCCTTATATGTTTCCATACCTCCAGTAGGTATTTTCTTAATGTATGTCTTTTGAAGTATGAATGATTTTTATCTTTATCATACCAAACAAAGGCATGCCAGCCAAGCATAAGGTCATGACCTTCTAATTTTAATGTTCTTTTATCTTCCAAAGTTATCCAGTCTTTAATCCATGTTAGGGCGGCTGCCTGATAATATAGTTTCCAGTTTGGGAGGGCAAAGCCTCCTCTCTCTTTTATATCCTCTAGCATATTTATTTTTATTCTTGCCTTTTTACCTTGCCATAAGAATTTTTTAACCATATTTGTTAAATCTTTGAAAAAATTCCCTCCTGGATTTATTGGGATTACCTGAAACAAGAACAAGATTTTGGGTAGAATGTTCATCTTGATTGTGGCAATTCTACCCAGAAAAGATATTTTTAAATTATTCCATATTTCTAAATTTTTTTTAATTTCCTTAATTAATTTTATATAATTATCGTTTTTTAATGTTATTGTTTTGGAAGTTAGCCAGATTCCCAAGTACTTAACTTTTTTAACTATCTTAACTTCAGAAATGCATTCCAAGTTACTTTCTTGAGTTTTATTCATATTTTTTGTTATAAATTGTGTTTTATTTTTATTTATTTTTAGACCTGCTACCTTACCATATTGTTCTATTGTCCAGATCAATCTTGGGGCTGTTACAATCAGATCTTCAATAATAAAAGTCAAGTCATCTGCAAAGGCTTGAACTTTGTATGTCTCTTTCCCAACAGTTAAGCCTTTTATCCTTGAATCTGCTCTAATCTTTATTAGTAGGGTTTCTAAAGACATAATAAAGAGTAAGGGTGAAATGGGACATCCTTGTCGAACTCCTTTATTTATTGTAAAAGCTTCTAATTGGTTGTTATTTAATATAATTTTAGTTGTTTGCTCTGAATAAATAGCATCTATTAAGTTAACAAATTTGGGACCGAATCTCATTTTATTTAATTGCATTTTTATAAATATCCAATTAACGTTGTCAAAGGCTTTTTGGGCATCTAAAAACATTAATGCTAAAGTTTTTTCTGGGTGTTGTTCGTAATATTCTAATACATTAATAATTGTTCTAAGGTTATTTCTAATCTGTCTACCTGGCAAAAAACCATTTTGGTCTTGATGGATTTTACTATTTATAATTGTTTTTAACCTATCTGCATATATTGCAGTAAATATTTTATAATCGACGTTTAATAACGATATTGGTCTATAGTTTTTGGTTTTTGCCGGTGCTGTACCTGGTTTGTGAATTAGGGTTGTCAAAGATTCAGACCATGTTTTAGGAATTTTACCGTCTTGCCTGCATTCATTAAAAATTTGTAGCATATTCTTTCTTATTATCTCATTTTCTATTTTATACCACTCTGCTGGAATGGCATCTGGCCCAGTAGCCTTATTATTTTTCTGCCTTTTAATAATTGTAAGGAGTTCTTCCATTGTTATAGGACTTTCCATCCTCTCCTGTTGTTCTTCTGTTAGTTGAGGTAACTCCGAGCTTTCTAAATATTTAAATACTTCATCTTCCTCAATATTATCATTTTTATATAATTCTTTAAAAAAAGTTTTGTACTATATTTGCTTTCCCTTCTGTATCGTACTTTATTGTTCCATCTTTGTCTTCTAATTTTTTGATTAATTTAGATTGTCTCTGTTTCCTTAATTTATATGCTAACCACCTACCTGGTTTATTAGCATGTTCGAAATAGTATTGTTTGGTTCTTTTTATTTTTTCTACCATTTGATTCTGGCTGGAGGTTGTCTTAATGACCTCAACTACAACAGCAGCTACAATAAAGACACTGCGGAGACTTTTCTCAACACATGGACTGCCGGATGTGCTCGTCTCGCACAACGGTCCACAACTAACCTCCAGGCAAATGGAGGTCTTCCTGGCCGAAAGGGGGATCCGACATGCATTAAAATCTCCCCATTTCCCGGCTGCTAGTGGCCGGGCTGAACGCATGGTGAGGTTCGCAAAAGAAGCCCTGCACCAGTCAGCACCTGGAGAATGGCAACAGCAGCTGGATGAATTCCTATTAGTTCAGCACATCACCCCGTCGGCCAGCACAAACAAAAGTCCACCAGAACTTCTCATGGGGAGGAAACTCCATTCCCAGCTGGACAGAATTCACCCAGAGTATTCCGAAAGGAAAGATAAGCATACAACGGAACCAGAACGGACTTTTAAAACGGACAACCCAGTCTATGCAAAAGACTTTGACTCAAATCTCCGCTGGAGAGAGGGGACAATTGAATCCAAAACCGGCCCCAAATCATACATGATCCAATCAGCCAATGGGAAAATCTGGCGCAGACACATACACCAAATCAGAAAACGACATCCAAGTGAGTTAACACAAAGTAACAATGACATTTTTCCCATAGATCAAACGCATGGGAATTACCAAAACCAACCAGACTACTCACCGCATCCTCTTCTGGCATCCAGCGGCGGCTGCCCTGGAACCCTGGCGGCTGGCGTTGGAAAGGCCACTTCTACGTCCATAGGGCAAGACAATCTTTACCAGGACGGAGCAGCACAGGAGCCAGCCGACCAGGAGGACAACTCCCTGCAAACTGAACTGTGCAGGTCTGGGCGAGTCGGCAAGCCACCAATCAGGCTACAAGACTACGTCACATATCTAAATGATTGACAGTTTGTTCAACCTATGGGGGGAAGGGTGTTATGTTTGTATTTTTAAATAAAGGTAATCGCTGATTGGAACCTTAGCGCGAAAGTTTAAAAAAGAGGAACTCACGGCTGTTTTCCCTGCGCCAGCAAGGTATATAAGGCGCGGCTTTAGCCGGTAGCCAGCAGTCACTTCCTACCTGTGAGCTGGTCACTTCAACTGTTCCTGATTGCCAATAAAGAGCTGTTAACCTTCCTCGGCCTCCAGCTTCTGATTTAACAAATCCAAGTACAGGTCCAGACTTACTGATGAGCATCTTCAAGCCCTATGGAGGATCTCAACTGCTTCCTCCCTTAAACCAAATGTGGCTTGGCTATGCAAGAGTAAGAGCTGCCAGATCTCTAGCAGCAAGAAGTAGGGAGAAGAAGCCACGTTCAAAACAGTTCATGTTCAATGTTGCATTCATGTTCAGAAAGTTAATTGTTAAAGAACTATTAATACAGACATTTGAATTTCAATAATACTAATTACATTTCTCTAGTCAGCAACTACAGTATATGTGGTTTCTTCAGTCTTCTATATCTGCTGTATTATTATTATTGTTGTTGTTGTTATTATTATTATTATCATTTTAATTTTATTTATTTACTACTGATTTATTTTTATTTTTCTTATGAATTTGTTAATTTATTTTTATTTTTTAACATAAAATAAGATGAAAAAATAAAGACATTTGATAACATTGGAATGTTTTTGTAAGAGCTTTTTTGGGGGAAAACCTGATGTGGCCCAGCCTCACCCAGACTCTACCTCCGGCGGCGCCCAGATAAATTGAGTTTGAGATCCCTGGTTTAAAACAATGCCTTGAGGTAGGACCAAATGTCTATACATTGGTCCCCCGAGTTTCGCGATCTCGATCATTGCGAAACGCTTTATCGCGATTTTTCAACCCGGAAGTAAAAACACCATCTGTGCATGCGTGCCCTTTTTTCTATGGCCACGCATGCGTAGATGGCGCCGGGCAGATCAGCTGCTGGGCGGCTTCCCTGGGTCTTCCCCCTCTTGCTGGCGGGAGGGCGAGCGGCGGGCATCAGCGAGGAGTTTGCGTGGGCGGTGGGGAAACCCCAGCGCCGCTTCCCAGCTGAGTCCTGAAGCCAAACGCGGAAGTTCGCTTCAGGACTCAGCTGGGAAGCGGCGCGAGCGAACGGCGTGGGCGGGCGAAGGGCGGGTGCGTGGGTGCGCGGGCAGGCAGGCGGCGGACAAGCGGCGGGTGGACAAGCGGCGGGCGCGGCAGCAGCGTGGGCGGCGGGGAAACCCCAATCTTCGGCTCCTCGCTGCAGCTGCGGAAGTAAAAACACCATCTGCGCATGCGCAGATGGTGTTTTTACTTCCGCACCGCTACTTCGCGAAAAACCGATCATCGCGAGGGGTCCTGGAACGGAACCCTCGCGATAATCGGGGGACCACTGTACATCTATAATAATTTAAAACAAATGTTAACCTAGAACTTTCAGATAAATAAGAATAAGATGGAGCAGCCAAATCTATGTTAAACCCCTAATGAAATGTATGGTCTTTTAAGCCCATCAAATTTTCACAGAAACTGATTTTGAAAAGATTTTGACTACTAAGCACATATACAGTGGTACCTCGAGATACGAGTTTAATTCGTTCCGGACCTGGGCTCTTAAGTCGAGCAGCTCTTATCTCGAACGACTTTTCCCCATAGGAATTAATGTAAATAATTTTAATTGGTTCCAGTCCTCAAAAAACTCACAAAGTTAGTCTAAATTATGCAGAAAGACATGTTTTTAATGAAGAAATGTACATGTACATATAAATGAATAATGAAGTTTCTTTCACTTAACTTGTAAACTTTCTTAAACTTTTAAATTTACATACTGTATGTTCAACTTCTCTGCCACCCAATCCTGTAGGACAGAGGTCCCCAAACCTTTTTGCACCAGGGACCGGCTTTAAGCGATCAAGAGAGGAATGGGTGAATGAATGGACGGAGGGTGGGAAGGAAGGAAGGAAAGAGGGAAGGGACAGGAACAGAGGAAGGAAGCAAGGAAACTTATGAAAGGGGAGAGTAAGAGAGGAATGAGTGAAGGGAGGGAGGGAGGGAAGAAGGTGGGAAGGAGAAAGAAAAGAAGAAATAGAGGAAGGGAAGGTAAAAGAGAGAAAGAAAAAGAGCAAGAAAGAAAGAAAGAAAGGGGGAAGGGACAGGAACAGAGGAAGGAAGCAAGGAAACTTATGAAAGGGGAGAGTAACAGAGGAATGAGTGAAGGGAGGGAGGGAGGGAAGAAGGTGGGAAGGAGAAAGAAAAGAAGAAATAGAGGAAGGGAAGGTAAAAGAGAGAAAGAAAAAGAGCAAGAAAGAAAGAAAGAAAGGGGGAAGGGACAGGAACAGAGGAAGGAAGCAAGGAAACTTATGAAAGGGGAGAGTAACAGAGGAATGAGTGAAGGGAGGGAGGGAGGGAAGAAGGTGGGAAGGAGAAAGAAAAGAAGAAATAGAGGAAGGGAAGGTAAAAGAGAGAAAGAAAAAGAGCAAGAAAGAAAGAAAGAAAGAAAGAAAGGGGGAAGGGACAGGAACAGAGGAAGGAAGCAAGGAAACTTATGAAAGGGGAGAGTAAGAGAGGAAGGACTGAAGGAACAGTTCATGTTCAATGTTGCATTCATGTTCAGAAAGTTAATTGTTAAAGAACTATTAATACAGACATTTGAATTTCAATAATACTAATTACATTTCTCTAGTCAGCAACTACAGTATATGTGGTTTCTTCAGTCTTCTATATCTGCTGTATTATTATTATTGTTGTTGTTATTATTATTATTATTATCATTTTAATTTTATTTATTTACTACTGATTTATTTTTATTTTTCTTATGAATTTGTTAATTTATTTTTATTTTTTAACATAAAATAAGATGAAAAAATAAAGACATTTGATAACATTGGAATGTTTTTGTAAGAGCTTTTTTGGGGGAAAACCTGATGTGGCCCAGCCTCACCCAGACTCTACCTCCGGCGGCGCCCAGATAAATTGAGTTTGAGATCCCTGGTTTAAAACAATGCCTTGAGGTAGGACCAAATGTCTATACATTGGTCCCCCGAGTTTCGCGATCTCGATCATTGCGAAACGCTTTATCGCGATTTTTCAACCCGGAAGTAAAAACACCATCTGTGCATGCGTGCCCTTTTTTCTATGGCCACGCATGCGTAGATGGCGCCGGGCAGATCAGCTGCTGGGCGGCTTCCCTGGGTCTTCCCCCTCTTGCTGGCGGGAGGGCGAGCGGCGGGCATCAGCGAGGAGTTTGCGTGGGCGGTGGGGAAACCCCAGCGCCGCTTCCCAGCTGAGTCCTGAAGCCAAACGCGGAAGTTCGCTTCAGGACTCAGCTGGGAAGCGGCGCGAGCGAACGGCGTGGGCGGGCGAAGGGCGGGTGCGCGGGTGCGCGGGCAGGTAGGCGGCGGACAAGCGGCGGGTGGACAAGCGGCGGGCGCGGCAGCAGCGTGGGCGGCGGGGAAACCCCAATCTTCGGCTCCTCGCTGCAGCGGCGGAAGTAAAAACACCATCTGCGCATGCGCAGATGGTGTTTTTACTTCCGCACCGCTACTTCGCGAAAAACCGATCATCGCGAGGGGTCCTGGAACGGAACCCTCGCGATAATCGGGGGACCACTGTACATCTATAATAATTTAAAACAAATGTTAACCTAGAACTTTCAGATAAATAAGAATAAGATGGAGCAGCCAAATCTATGTTAAACCCCTAATGAAATGTATGGTCTTTTAAGCCCATCAAATTTTCACAGAAACTGATTTTGAAAAGATTTTGACTACTAAGCACATATACAGTGGTACCTCGAGATACGAGTTTAATTCGTTCCGGACCTGGGCTCTTAAGTCGAGCAGCTCTTATCTCGAACGACTTTTCCCCATAGGAATTAATGTAAATAATTTTAATTGGTTCCAGCCCTCAAAAAACTCACAAAGTTAGTCTAAATTATGCAGAAAGACATGTTTTTAATGAAGAAATGTACATGTACATATAAATGAATAATGAAGTTTCTTTCACTTAACTTGTAAACTTTCTTAAACTTTTAAATTTACATACTGTATGTTCAACTTCTCTGCCACCCAATCCTGTAGGACAGAGGTCCCCAAACCTTTTTGCACCAGGGACCGGCTTTAAGCGATCAAGAGAGGAATGGGTGAATGAATGGACGGAGGGTGGGAAGGAAGGAAGGAAAGAGGGAAGGGACAGGAACAGAGGAAGGAAGCAAGGAAACTTATGAAAGGGGAGAGTAAGAGAGGAATGAGTGAAGGGAGGGAGGGAGGGAAGAAGGTGGGAAGGAGAAAGAAAAGAAGAAATAGAGGAAGGGAAGGTAAAAGAGAGAAAGAAAAAGAGCAAGAAAGAAAGAAAGAAAGGGGGAAGGGACAGGAACAGAGGAAGGAAGCAAGGAAACTTATGAAAGGGGAGAGTAACAGAGGAATGAGTGAAGGGAGGGAGGGAGGGAAGAAGGTGGGAAGGAGAAAGAAAAGAAGAAATAGAGGAAGGGAAGGTAAAAGAGAGAAAGAAAAAGAGCAAGAAAGAAAGAAAGAAAGAAAGAAAGAAAGGGGGAAGGGACAGGAACAGAGGAAGGAAGCAAGGAAACTTATGAAAGGGGAGAGTAAGAGAGGAAGGACTGAAGGAAGGGAGGGAGGGAAGAAGGTAGGAAGGAGAAAGAAAAGAAGAAATAGAGGAAGGGAAGGTAAAAGAGAGAAAGAAAAAGAGCAAGAAAGAAAGAAAGAAAGAAAGGGGGAAGGGACAGGAACAGAGGAAGGAAGCAAGGAAACTTATGAAAGGGGAGAGTAAGAGAGGAATGAGTGAAGGGAGGGAGGGAGGGAAGAAGGTGGGAAGGAGAAAGAAAAGAAGAAATAGAGGAAGGGAAGGTAAAAGAGAGAAAGAAAAAGAGCAAGAAAGAAAGAAAGGGGGAAGGGACAGGAACAGAGGAAGGAAGCAAGGAAACTTATGAAAGGGGAGAGTAAGAGAGGAAGGACTGAAGGAAGGGAGGGAGGGAAGAAGGTAGGAAGGAGAAAGAAAAGAAGAAATAGAGGAAGGGAAGGTAAAAGAGAGAAAGAAAAAGAGCAAGAAAGAAAGAAAGGGGGAAGGGACAGGAACAGAGGAAGGAAGCAAGGAAACTTATGAAAGGGGAGAGTAAGAGAGGAAGGACTGAAGGAAGGGAGGGAGGGAAGGAGGTGGGAAGGAGAAAGAAAAGAAGAAATAGAGGAAGGGAAGGTAAAAGAGAGAAAGAAAAAGAGCAAGAAAGAAAGCAAGAAAGAGAATGAAAGAGAAATAAAAAGCCTCCCCTTAAAACCTTAAGACGAGACAGTCTTGGGGGGGGGGGCGAAACGCCTCTGCAGTCCTGGAATAGGTCACTCGCTTCATACCGGTCCCTCCGTCCCACCCCATCCCGAACTCCAGCGGGTGTAAGAAGCCGGGAGGTAATCGCCCCGTTAGCCAGATGCGTTTGGAGAGGGCAGAGGGCTTCATCTATCAATCTATCAAATTAAACCCAATCAGAGGTGCCTATTCGAGAATCCTAACTACGCTCTCCCTCCCTCCTCATAGATTCAAAGCCTTCCCAGACCTTTTTCCATCACGTGCGGCCGGCCACCCTCGCGCAAGCTAACCCAGTTTTGAAAATGCGCCGTAGCCTCGGATTGCAAAACACGCACACGATCGGGGGAGGGGGGGGATCCAGATCTCTCCCTCTCTTTCTCCTTCACGATCGATCCCTGGAACTTATGAAAGGGGAGAGTAAGAGAGGAATGAGTGAAGGGAGGGAGGGAGGGTAGAAGGTGGGAAGGAGAAAGAAAAGAAGAAATAGAGGAAGGGAAGGTAAAAGGGAGAAAGAAAAAGAGCAAGAAAGCAAGCAAGAAAGCAAGCAAGAAAGAAAGAAAGAAAGAAAGAAAGAAAGAAAGAAAGAAAGAAAGGGGGAAGGGACAGGAACAGAGGAAGGAAGGAAGCAAGGAAACTTATGAAAGGGGAGAGTAAGAGAGGAAGGACTGAAGGAAGGGAGGGAGGGAAGAAGGTAGGAAGGAGAAACAAAAGAAGAAATAGAGGAAGGGAAGGTAAAAGAGAGAAAGAAAAAGAGCAAGAAAGAAAGCAAGAAAGAGAATGAAAGAGAAATAAAAAGCCTCCCCTTAAAACCTTAAGACGAGACAGTCTTGGGGGGGGGGCGAAACGCCTCTGCAGTCCTGGAATAGGTCACTCGCTTCATACCGGTCCCTCCGTCCCACCCCATCCCGAACTCCAGCGGGTGTAAGAAGCCGGGAGGTAATCGCCCCGTTAGCCAGATGCGTTTGGAGAGGGCAGAGGGCTTCATCTATCAATCTATCAAATTAAACCCAATCAGAGGTGCCTATTCGAGAATCCTAACTACGCTCTCCCTCCCTCCTCATAGATTCAAAGCCTTCCCAGACCATTTTCCATCACGTGCGGCCGGCCACCCTCGCGCAAGCTAACCCACTTCTGAAAATGCGCCGTAGCCTCGGATTGCAAAACACGCGCACGATCGGGGGAGGGGGGGATCCAGATCTCTCCCTCTCTTTCTCCTTCACGATTGATCCCTGGAAGCCCCCGAGCCCCCCAGGCCGGCTGTGATGTTTTAAAACACGTGCGCTGCTTCGCAGCTCTCTGCTGAATCCGGAACGCTAACTTCCGCGTTCGGATTCAGCAGACAGCTGCGAAGCAGCGCGCGTTTTAAAAGGTTGCATGTATATGCCATGTATATGCCATGTATATGATATAGACCAGTCTAAATAAATAAAATTTGCTCCCAAATGGAAATAACCGGTGTAATAATTCCTTCCTGTTGCCTTGCTTTGTTTTGCTTGGTATTTTATCACCATCATAAACCTACTCATAGTTAATTATGGACTTTTGTGTTTGTGTGTCTCTCTTCACCGCAAAAAGTGTACAAACCAGAGGTGGGTTTCTCCCAGTTCGTACTGGTTCACAAGAACCGGTAGCCACCCGCTGGTGCTGTCATGATAATGTCACAAAACTGGATTGGTCAGTGCCGGTCCATGGGCACCACCATCTTTAAAAATAAAAAAAAATTCCCACCACATTTTAAAAATGTTTTTCCTCCTGAGCATGTGCAGAAGCCAAGTTCCTGTACTGTGCATATGGAGGCCATCTTTTTTTTTTTTTGGCTTTGGGGTTTTTTGGGGGGAGGGGATTTTTTTCTTACTGTGCATGTGTGGCCACGAAGAACTGGCCCTCCCACGAAGCGCACCCATGCGAACCAGCAGCGAGGGAACTTGGAACCTACCCCTGATGCAAACCATTGAAAACACTGGCTGTCTCATCCTGGGGGGAATTACAGGAGGACAAACAGCATGGACCACATCTCAACATCTCTCATCTCAGGCCTGATTTGTGTTGGGAAAGACCATTTCCTATTACCCACAAATTCAGTGAATGCTGATTGGCTCTTATAACCATCAATCAATAACAGAGGGGTCCTCCTTCATGTTTATATTCTTGGAGGGAAGAGAAGTTGGAAATTTGGGAGCTTGGAGTGGAAGGACAGATGGGAGGGAAAGCCTGGAATCTTAGCCCTAGGAAAGCTTCTATGAGTTATAGAGGTGGTTCTCAACCTATGACCAGAATTGAACCCAAACTTTCAGCTGTTAAGTGAGACATTTGTTAAGTGAGTTTTGCCCCATTTTACTATCTTTTTTTTGGCCATTGTTGTTAACTGTAGGTGATAAGTTAGGGGCTTGAGCAAGTTTGCTAGCTCAAGAGCTACATTGAAATGCTTCTTGCCAAAAGTTGGAGGTATTGAGTCTGCCACAGGAACAGTGAACTGCTTCTGAATGTTATCAATGAACAGCTGAGGAGCTGGAATAAGGGCCACTGCCTGGACTTGTTCAGCAATATATGGAATGGAAGTAGAAGCTTTGTTTCCAGTTCCTGTGATAGGAGGCGTGGCCAGGCCAGAAGCAGTCGTAGCCTTCTGGAGAAGTGATTTAAATAAGGCTGGTGGAAAAAGGCCTGCAGGAGTAGGCTGCTCTATTGGTAAAGCTTCATCAGCAGAGAGGGCCTCATCCTGACACTCTGCCTCTTCCATTGCTGAGGCTTGGCTCTCATTACCTGAGGTATCTGAATAATTATGATCCTCTAATCCTCCAAAGATTTGTGTTGCAAAGAAGGCTGGTTCAGCAGAGGCTGGGCCTGGTTTTGTGGGTGACTAGAGCAAGCTCAGGTAATCACCATGTAGAGTGGAAAAACAGCCATTTGCTGAAAACCAGCCATACACTGTTATATAGTATTGGGCAATAATATTTTGAATGTTGTTAGGATCCAATATTGGTGGCTGGGCTGTTTGGACAGTCCTTGGTTGTTGCCCTACCTGAATGCCAGGCCCTTCGTTCTCTCCCCAGGATGGTGATCCCAACCAAATGGACTCCAGGGCTCTCCTCTATTGTGGAGTCCATTAAGGAAATGGTAAGGCCACTGGTAAGACCCCCTCCCTACTATAATGGCAGACATCCTGCCAAGAAATCATGGCAATAGATATAATATTTGCATTCTCATTTCAGGAGCCACAAGATGGAGAAAGCAGCCAGTGTTCAGGGTAGGTAAAAAAACGTGCAGAGGGGAGGCGTCTCTCCTTCTGCTGCTGCTGCTTGTGTCATAGGACAGGTGACACAGGGCAGTCCCACTGGCAGGCCAAACCCCTTGGCAGGCCAGCTGGAAGGGCTCTTGGAGCCTCCACATGGCCACTTTTGCAAAATGGGCCATGGCTGTTTTTGATCTTTGTCCCCTTTGTTTTCTTCCCCCAGAGAGACGACCTATACCATCTGGCAGCGAGAGCCCTCTGAGGTAAGAAACCTTTGGCCAGGGGGGCAGAGGGTGAGCGTTAGGGTCTCGGCGATGCCTTGACTCTTGCTCGGAGGGGGAGAAATTATGGTAGATATCCTTCTAAGCTTAAGGCTTGCAAAAGCTTTCTCCCCCTCCCATCAGGAATGAAGGCATCGCCCTAACCTTAAGGGTTGCTGTTGGCCCATAGGGCCTGATGCACCCTGTCCTTTCTCAATCTTACTGGGACGCAGAAAGCTTAGGATTTAGCCTACGTATCTTCATTTGCAGGATTAGATGTCAGCTCAAATGGGGTCAGGGAGCAGCAGCAGCCGCAAGTCAGCAGGGACTGGTGTCCTTAATGGAGAATGGGATCATTGTTGTTCACAGGATTCTCCAGAGGACAGTTTGGCCTTTCCTTCCTTCCCCAGGAGCTGCAACGGAATGACGAAGAATCAGTTCCAGACACCTCCAGAGGTGAGTTGGTAGGTGGCTGTGAAAAGCCTGCAGGGAATGCGGAACTCCAGGAGACTGCGCTACGTAGGGATGGGCAGGACCCAGAATGGGTGGAAGCACTATTCCGGCAGCAGCAATGGAGCGCGTAGTCTCGCTCCATTGCCACCGGTCTTGCACGCTCCCCCCCTTGGAAAAAAATAAAGTATAATCCCCAAAAGGGATAAATCTGAAAGAGGTTCATAAGAATACAAACATTAATTAATACAAGGATTAATTTTTTTAAAAATCTAAAGGACAGTTTTTTTTTAAAAAAGTAAAAGATTGCCCTTTTTAATAAAGGACAGATATGGTCACTGTAAATTTATAGCTACTTTTTCTAGCATGGGCTCCTCTGGATGGTTTTAATTCTAGTTAACATAATTCTTAGTCAACCTGATTGTGGGTTTTTAAAGGAATACAGTATAGAATTGCAGCCATTGTCTTTCCCAACACAATTTACCTTATCTCCCATTCAGCAGTGGAAGAAGCTTTTGATTGCTTTTTGGAACTGTCAGTCAATGATAGCCCGACTCTTCCTTTTCATGTTTTATAAGTATATAAAGACCACTGAGGCCGGAAATGGCTTTATCGTTGGCTTTGAGGTATGTATGACCAACCTGAGTTGCTTTCCTCCCCACCTGAAATGTGGTTTAAAGTTGGTCTTTCTGTTTTCTTTTTAAATGACTCTGCAAAGCAAAACTAATAAATTTTTTGCAAAGTGTTGGTCTCCCAGGCTTGATAGTTGAATGGAAATTGCTCATTCAGAGATAAGTCGATTGCATTGTGTCCTTTTGAATAACACATGTTGGGCATCGGTGGAAGAGATGATTTATCCTTATAATTTGGGTTTAGGTTTTAGTAAAATATTTGACTTTTGTCAGATATAGCATCTTGGCCTTCTGCAGTGTGGATGTTACATTGTGCAACAATGCCACCAAAATGCTCCGGAGCCAACATAACTTTGCTATATTTTAAGAGAGGAGGTATTTCCCAGAAACTTAGTTTCATTGAGTTTTTTAAAGGGGGCCATATTTGGCTGTATCCTGGTGGGGTTTTTTCCCCCTTTAGCTTGTTTTGCAGAATTATTTGGTTTCTCTTTAAAATCCTGTGTCTGAAATTCTGTGGCTATATTGCTTTAGTTGCAAGAAATTAGCAGTCTTTGCCTTACAACAGTTTGCGATCTGAAAAACAAAGTCAGCTGGGAAACCAGGTTCACTTAACTGTGTTGCTAATTTAAGAAATGAAGTGATTTGCTTAACAAAATGGGTGAGGAAAGTAATACAATGAGGCAAAACTCATGTAACAAATTTCTCATTTAACAACATAAAGTTTGGGTTCAATTGTGGTAAGTTGAGACCTACCTGTAATGCTCAGAAATGCCAACAATTTCTGATTACTTTGAAAGAAAGTTATGCTGATAACTGTAGAATCAGGGTTAAAACATTTGCTTTGTTGAGGGTGTAAGTCTTTGGTCGAAAACACCCGAGCTATTGACTTGTAAATAATAAGAATCAAAACCTGAATAATTTGTACAAACACAGCTAGTTGGCAAAAGTGCAAGAATAAAGATCAGCCCAAAGCAAACAAATCACATTACAGTAAGCAAACAAATCACATACAGTAAGTATGGAATCAAATATTAGTGGTGAGGAATCTTTTGACCTCACCGCTAAAGCTGAAGCTAAATCTGAGATCTCCAGATGTTCTTGTGGTGAAAATAGATCAGGTTTGGAATAAATACTGCTTAATTAGAGGTATAGAGATAGAGTAGGGTTTATTTGTTTGCTTATTTAATTGGCCTTCCTCCTCCTGCAAAAGCTGCTAAAATTGTGTGTAATGTAATTTGATATATTACTGTGGTGACTGCATGGGATCTTGTCTCTCTATAGTGCTGCCCGCTTGTTCTCATTATTATCATCATCATGTCTTCTCCTGGAGCAGAGTTAATCCCTACAAGAATTGTAGATGATCACCAGGTAAGTGACCAATACTGGAAGAAGCCAGGATACCATTTAAGGATCAAACTGTAACAAGGATAGAACCCAGCATGGATTTTCTAATCTATTTCATAGATTTATAAAGATCTGCAGGCCCATAGGCTCCTAGTTTTATCACAGTAAAACTATCAAAGGACTTAAGAACATGCTGAGGAAAACTTTTGTACTCCTTAAATACACTGCTCAAAAAAAATAAAGGGAACGCTTAAATAACACAATATAACTCCAAGTAAAGCAAACTTCTGTGAAATCAAACTGTCCACTTAGGAAGCAACACTGATTGACAATCCATTTCACATGCTGTTGTGCACATTCAACTTTGTACACAGCAAAGTGTTCAGTGAGAATTTTTCATTCATTCAGATCTTGGGTGTTTTGTTTGAGTGTTCCCTTTATTTTTTTGAGCAGTGTACATTCTTACACTGTACTGTTTTTAAGCTCACAATAATGTGCTGAGAAACTAAAGTTCAACAGTATCGGTTTACTATTTATTCAGTTTTACATACCAGCATGAATTGTAACTTCATTGAAAATATGATCTAACTGCAGTTCAGCAAGGTAGAGCTGTTCTGCAATCCAGCAAGATGGTGACTCTATGGTATCTTATTTCTTAGTGTCCATCCAAAGGTTTGGTGATGTGCCATTAATCGGTTCTACTTATGAGTGGGTTTTGTCTCCCTATACTTTTGCCAAGCAGTCTCATCCAGCTATCCAAGCAGTCTTTGAGATGGCAGAGACGGATGTGAAGAGTATTGCAAGAAGCACAGAGCCTCTTCTCCACATATTTGAACCTCAACGTAAGTAATTGGTCATAGCTGGTAGGCTCACTCCAAACTATTCTTTGCCATGTCATTCTTCATCTTTTTGGCTTGGTTTTCCAATGTATGGTTTTTGAGATTGTCAGTAGGGATGCGGTGGCTCAGTGGCTAAGACACTGAGCTTGTCGATCGAAAGGTCAGCAGTTCAGCGGTTCGAATCCCTAGTACCGCATAATAGGATGAGCTCCTGTTACTTGTCCCAGCTTCTGCCAACCTAGCACTTTGAAAGCATATAAAAAATGCAAGTAGAAAAATAGGGACCACTTTTCGTGGGAAGGTAACAGTGTGCCTCTGGTGTTTAGTCATGCCAGCCACATGACCACGGAGACATCTTTGAATAGTGCCTGGTCTTTGTTTGCAATATACCGTATACAGTATACTCGAGTATACTCAGGTCATTGACAAAGTCACCACACGAGGGCGCCATTGCTTGAGCCAGAGCGAGGAGGCACCAGCTTTTGTCCACTCTCGCACGCCGTAGTTCCTCTCCCTGGCTCAAGCAAACGAGGCAGCCATTTGCTCCAACCGAGAGAGGGGAAAAGCAATGGGAAGCCGGTGAGGTCGTGTGTGTGTGTGTGTGTGTGTGTGTGTGTGTGTGTGTGTGTTGTGTGTGTGTGTGTATCTGTATCTATCTGTATCTATTTCTATCTATCTATCTATCTATCTATCTATCTATCTATCTATCTATCTATCTATTTGGTTTTCTATGCTGATAACCTCACAGCAGCTAATGCTGAAGCTCTTCTTTGGATACACTTATTAATTTGTTTGTTTGTTTGTTTATTTATTTAATTGGATTTGTATGCAATCCCTCTCCAAGGACTCAGGGTGGCTCACAGCATATATAAAAACAGAACAATAATGTAAATCCAATTAATGATGAGAAGGAATCCAGTTTTGAAGGATTTTAACTCTTAGGTTTTAGCTTTGTTGCTGATCGAGCTACTTTTTTTACTTTTTAATTTATTGTTAATATTGTTAATTTGTTTACCCTCTTTTAAATTTACAGAGCTAGTTTACTGGTTTTCTTTAAAATAAATATTCTAAAACATGTCTCAATTAATGTAATTTTATTGTTTTCCATTTTTATAAGTTACCAGTAGCCACTGCATTTTCTAACTTCGGCTTATACTCGGGTCAATACGTTTTCCCAGTTTTTGTGGCAAAAATTGGTGCCTCGGCTTATACTCGGGTCGGCTTATACTCGAGTATATACGGTAGTTTCTGATCTTTATTAATTGAGAGCGGGCGGGAGAGGGGAGAGAATCTTCTATTACTGATTAACAAAATTCTCCCCTTTCATGTGTATCTTGCAATTTACGGTATCTCAAAATCCAAGAGGAACCAGAACTTTTCCGAGACTGAGTTCCCTACTTTCTACTCCCTGGGATTAAAGTTCCGGGGTGGGTGGGTGGGTGTGAAGAACAATACAGACCTATTACAAGACCATGGACAAAACAGATGAATTACTGTAGCTTAGTACAATTTTTAAAAATTAAAACGTTCCAGAGATTGTGATGTCTATTGCTTTCCGCAGAAGCCAAGTTTCCGGCACTGCGCATGAGCCGCCATCTTGTTTTTGGTTTTTTATAAAAAATATTTTGCAAATTTTGGGCCCCTGCGCTTTGCGCGCACACGCCCACATGGCGCAGGAGGAAGCGAATGGCAACGAGGTAAGTTAGAACCCACCCTTTACCTAAATGAGTGCATAGCATTGCAATCCCACCTTTATGTGATTACTTTCCTTTATCATTACACTGCAGCATAAAACAATATCGCATTTTGTAAATTCTAAGTAGCATAAAAACCAAATGCAACTAGAATCCAGTTGTTGAACATAACTGGGAATCTTTTAAGTAATCAAATCTTTTTTTCATCTTTACTGTTTACAGTTTCTTTTGCAAATATGTTTGCCTGTAGGAATCTTTACAGGCTACAACACAAATATCCTATTATGCAACAGACGGTGGACCAGGTAATCACTTGACCTTCCATAATATTAGATTGACTGCAGTGTATGCATGGTTCTTTTAGGATATTGTTTTATTAAATTATTGATTTTAATCTGATTGTTCTATTTCCCTATTTTACTATTGTTGTATTTATCTTACGTGTTAGCAGCTCTGACTCCGTTTTGGAATAAGTAAGTAAGTAAATAAATATAAATATCATAAATATAAATATCATATCTATCTGTGTAGATTCATGTAACCAAAATGTGACATTTTACATTTCATTGAATTTCAAACTCCCAACGTCCTTAGGACAGGGAATGTGAAGGATGCAGGGCACTGTAATTCAGCAAGACTTAGAAGACCACAAATTCTCTTTCTCTCTCTACTATAGTCAGTACAAGAGATAAGTGATCAACTTCATGAGAATGGATTTCAGACATAGCTGTTATCAGCAGGTGCTGAACCAACCAGGTCATGCTGAAATGCCAACCAGCCTTTTCTTCCTATGGGTGGGAAAAAAAGACATTTTATTTTCTCCTTTAAATATTTCACCTTCCAAATTTTTGGACTAGTAGGATTCCTCCAGCAAACATTTTAAAATGCTTTTTTTGCCTTTTTTATAAAAAATGTAAAACAGCCCCTTATGTTTAGTAGGGTCTATGTGAGGGTAAAACGTTTGGGCTTGGCATGTCAAAATTTTGGGAAACAGTTAACGTTTTTATTTTATTTATTCACATTTCTGAATTGCCTATCTCCCTCAGAGGGGGACTCTTACGTGTGTGTGTCACACAAAAACACATGAGAAAGAATTTTTTACATATTTTGAAAAGTATCAAACAATTGTGCGATTCCTCAGAATCTGCCATGTCATTTACCTTCAGGTGGTGTTTTTTCTGCAGCCTATCTGAGGCAGCTCCAGATCACACGAGGCCTCACATTCTTTTTTTGTGTAGGTTCTGTGGCTTCTGAAAACTATCTGATACTTGCCTGATTTTTAGAGCCTCCAGAGGTTGTGCAAGAGCGTGGCCCCCTCGCACAACCTCCAGAGGCTACATGGCAACGCACACATACCCCCATTCTCATGCAGCTCCCAAGATGTCAGATAATTGCATGAGAACAGCATGTGCTTTTGAGAATAATTGTTAGGTGTTGGTAAACACTGGTGTGTTACCCAAAACATGCCATATTTGACATGCGCTCCCTAGGTTCAGCATCATCATTATTCCTATTAGCAGGGTAATTGAGTTCCAGATTTATAAACCATTTGACTGGCTTTGCGGGTATTTTCATAAATAAAAGTTTTTTCTTGGGAATCTTTGTTTCATTTCTTACCCTGACCCATTGCTCAGTATTCCTAGAACATACTAATCAATTTGGTTTGTGCACATATAGTCCTCTACTTAACAACCATTCATTTAGTGCCCATTCCAAGTTAATAACGGCACTGAAAAAGTAGCTTAAGAGGTTTTCACAATTAATGACCATTACAACATCCCCATGGTTGCATGATCAAAATTTGGGTGCTTGGCAATTGGCATGTATAGATGACAGTTGCACTGTCTGTGTCTTGTGTGATCACAATTTCTAATCTTACCAGCTGACATATGACAATGTCATTGTCAGTTTCACTTAACAACTACATAATTTGCTTAACTTTTATGGCAAAAGATGTAAAATGGGATAAAACTCGCTTAACTGCCTTGCTTAGATGATGGAAATTTGGGCTCAATTGTGGTTGTAGGTTGAGGACTATCTGTATATTTGTTGTTGTTGTTTTTTAAACGTAATTGCTGCACTAAAAGCAAACTGAAATAAAATTCAAATTGGATGCAAAAATGACACATACCCTGTTTCCCCCAAAATAAGACATCCCCTGATAGTCGGGCTTTTAAGCCATTGGCAATAAGGCCAAACGCTTATTTCAGGGTTCAAAACAATATAAGACAGGGTCTTACTTTGGGGGAACACAGTAACCCAAATTTAGAGAGGAAGATACAGTATATATGCGCTGGTGCTTAATTCTGTCAATTTTCTTCATTCTTCTCTTTTTGGATTCTCACTGCCAGATCATGACAAATGCCATTGAATCTATTTATACCAAATTAACTGAAGTAAAGGACATTATGGATACCATGCTAGATATAAGCATCGAAGCTGCCGCGGAGAGCGTGGAAGTAACGTTGTGTTCAGCGAGGAGTGCCGTGGACACCATTATGGATATCGACATGGCACAGATGATGGCCAGTAGTGTTGACAAGATTATCTTCAAATCGGATGACTTATTAGAGCACTTTCTGCCAATCACGGATGAGGAATTTTGTAAGACTATGCGGTTCCCTCTCTTGATTATCCACATTTTTAATAAGTTTAACCTGTAAATTTATTTACTTCTTTTATTTCTACAGCTATCTATCTCTGCCAAGTGACTCTGGATGGCATATAATTCTAAAACTGTAAAACAGTTAATTTTTTAATCCAAATGTATACAATAGCTGAGATAGTTAACCAACTAACAGTATTTCTTCTTTCATTCATTCAGTTTTAAAAACTTATTCATTTGAGTAAAGTTTAAAACATCTGAAAGTCATTAGCTAGAAAAAGTAGACCAAGAATGCATTTGCTGGCCTAGTAAAGATATACAATATTGAAAATATGTCAGAAGTAAGCATTGGGAGGTATTATTATTGTTATTGTTATTGTTATTATTATTTATTAGACTTGTATGCCGCCCTTCTCCAAGGACTTAGGTATGCTAAACAGATTAGATTAGTTATTTTTAAAAACCACGAAATCTAATATTTTATAGTTCATTTTTGTTAAAATTGAGTGCTGTTAATTCTGAAAATCTCTTGCCTAAAGAGCTCTTGCTGGTCAGTGAGTGATGTGAAATCTGAAAGACCCAACTGATATGATGAGCCAGTATTTGTGGCTTATTCAACAAACCATATTCAATCATCCATGACTTAACCTAAGCCCATTTCTTCCAAATCCCTCTATCGATCCTCTTTCCAGCTGATCCTCCTTGCTACAGCTGATTTTAAGACCGATGCAAAGGTTAGGTTGAAGACTTAAGTGAAAAGAGTACCTGTTTTTTCTCCTCTGTTATGGAGACTTTGGAAAACTTATTGTCACCTAACCTAAATGAAAGGCATGGGCATTTCTAACCCCCAGTCTAAAAAGTTCAAGGCCATAACAAGTCATCACTATCACTCATTGCCCATTCAATTTTGGTGTAAGGTCACCAAAAATGAAATGCTTTACTTTTTAAAAAATTGGGTCACATTTTAGCAAACAAAAGTACACGCTTATCGGGCTTATGAAATTAATTCTCTGACTTTACGAAAAACATTCTAAAGCAGTGTTTCTTAATCTCAGCAATTTTTCCGATTGTGGACTACATTTCCCAGAATTCCCTAGCCAGCATCCCACAGAATTCTGGGAGTTAGAGACCACACATCTTAAAAATTCTGAGGTTGAGCAACACTGTCCTAAAGTGTGGCAGATGATTGATAGGGAGCCTGGTACAGATCAGTTTATTGATCAAATGTACATACCTACCCATCTCCACCAAAAGGGTTGTATTTTACCATCTTGCCCTCTTTCACAAAATCTAACTGAACAGTTTCACAAAGCCTATGGATCTTATTTTTACACGGCAGGAAGGTTAAGTTCACTACACTAAAATGTAATAATAGTGTAGTGCTGGGGAAGGGAGGGCTGTGAAAAGGAGTCTGGGCCAAAGCTGATCTCTTTTTGTGGTTCCTCACCAAATTGTAGCACATGTGCTAAAATAATCCCCTCACTTCCTCAATTAAATATTATTAACAATGAGGGAGAGGAATTGAAATGTGGTTTTTTTTAGTTATTCGAAGTACAGTGATCCCTCGATTAGCACGGTCTCGATTAGTGCGAAACGCTACAACACGGTTTTTCACAAAATATTAATTAAAAAATACTCCACGGTTTTTTTGCTATACCACGGTTTTTCCCACCCGATGACGTCATACGTCATCACCAAGAGTCACTTCTCTGTCTCTTTCTCTTTCTTTCCTGTCACTATGCTTCAATCATTTTCTCATTTCTCTTTTTTTCTCCCCTTTTTTCTATCATTTCTCTCTCTCTTTCTTCCTCTCTCACACTCTCTTCCTCCCTTCTCTCTCCCCCCCTCCACTTGCCCACGAGAAGAAAAAAAGCAACCTCTGCCGGGCAGCTCCCCTTGTGCCCCCGCTTTGTGCCTGCCTCTTTTGGGGATTTTTTTTCTTTTCTTTTTTGCGCTGGCGGCGGGAGCTGTTGGGGAGGGCTCTGCCGGGAAGGCCTCTCAGCTGCAGAGCCGAATGGGGGCGGAGGCAACAGCGGAGCCCGGCGCTGGGGCCATGCGAGGCTGTTCATCCAGGGGGGCGTGGACTGGCAAGTCGCCCTCCTTTCTCTCTCTTTCTCTCTCTTATACCACACCGGTAACAGGGAGAGAAAGAGAGAGAGCGGAGGGCACCTTGCCGGTCCACGCCCCCCTAGATGAGCGGCTCCGCATGGCCCCAGCGCCGCCCAGGCAAAGGGGAAACCCCAAGATCGCTTGCCGCTTGCCGCTTGCCGTATTGCAGCGAAGGAGGCGAAGCAAGGCTCCAAGCTGCAATACGGCAAGCGGCAAGCGGCAAGCGATCTTGGGGTTTCCCCTTTGCCTGGGCGGCGGGAAGACCAAGGGAAGGTTCCTTCAGCCGCCCAACACCTGATCCGCTCCGCAGCGCGGCAGCAGCGAGGAGCTGAAGATGGGGTTTCCCCTTTGCCTTTACCCCATCTTCGGCTCCTCGCTGCTTCCGCGCTGCGGAGCAGATCAGCTGTTGGGCGGCTGAAGGAACCTTCCCTTGGTCTTCCCCGCCGCCCACACGCAAACTCCACCATCTGCGCATGTGCGGCCATGAAAAAAATGGCGCGCGTGCGTAGATGGTGTTTTTTACTTCCGCACCACTATAACGCGGAAATCGATTAGCGCGGGAGGTCTTGGAACGTAACCCCCGCGCTAATCGAGAGATCACTGTATAGCTCAGATTTCCCCAAAGCTTAATCAAGGGGGATTTATTTGAGGACTAAAGTGACTACTAGCTAAAATTTCTCGGAAACCTAGTTGTGGGGAATGTTATTTGTGAAATGAACGGACTGATAATATTAGCTCAGGGATTGTGAATGGGGATCTCTTTTGATCTAATTGTTGTTTGTTTAGTTGCCATTGCATTTTCGGACCGCTCTGGAGCAGCCTCTCTTGAAAATCAGGAAGGAGAGCCAAGTTACTACAGGCGCCTCCTGGCCTGTTTTTTTGCCATCTCCAGGCTTCAGGAGGCTTTTCTGAACCCTGGGCAAGGGCAAAAAAAGGCCCTAAAAGCCTATTGGAAATCCGGAGGCTTCAGTGAGGCCTGTCCGCATATGTGGAAGGGCAGCGCAGGGGGGGTTGTGTGCATGCGGGGGGGTGAGAGAGCATTGCATTACAGGTGTGGGTACACATACGCGCCCTATCACCCGCAAGCGCATCCTTTTGGCACCCGGATCAAAAAAGTTTCGCCAACACTGGACTAAATCTTTACCCCCATTAGGTTTTAACTCTAGGTGTCAGCCTTCCAGAACCCAATTTCCATTAAAAACCAAGAGCAGCTGTGAGCCACTCTGATCATTGCATGATGCATTTTCTATCTGCTTACAAAGATTTAAAGCCACAAAACCAACAATTAAATCAGTAAAGACTGGAATTGAACAGGCAAAGTTAAAGCTACAGGCTTGCTTTGACTGCACAGACTAGAATATTTTTCACCTGCCCAGAAGAGCCGGGTAGCTGTCGGCCGGTCAAGAGGCCCAAACGGAGGTGGGAAATCCCAATAGGGGATTCCAGGGGCAGAGCTTTGACGTCACGGAGACGTCCTTTCTGGCCGGCCGAAACGGGGACTCCAGGAAGGATGTCTCCGTGACGTCAAACCTCCACCCCTGGAATCCCCTATTGGGATTCCCCACCTCCGTTTGCACCTCCTGACTGGCCGACAGCTCCCCGGCTCTTCTGGGAAGGTGACAGCTGGCTAGTAGAGCTTCTTGGCATTCTCCTGAACCTGAACCCGAACTTTTGCCGAACTTCCGGGCTTGGCATTCGGGAGAATGGCGAGAAGCGCCCCTGCTGTTTCGGAAGGTGACAGCCAGGCGGCGGCGTTTCTCGGCATGCTCCTGAACCCAAACTTTTGCCGAACCTTTGGAAAAGTTCGGGTTTGGGTTCAGCATACCGAATTTCGCAAAGTTTGGTACGAACCCGAACTTTACGATTTCGGTTCGCCCAACACTAATTATGGCCCTTAACTCACAGAGCTTGTTGCTCAAGCTTCGAGCATTCGTGCACATTACCCTAAGAACATTATTATCATTATTAGTTTTCCCCTTATCATCAACAACTACATCTATTTTATTTACAGCTCTCTTTTCATAAACTTCAAGCAACTGATTTATCATCATTGATCGGGGACAGAAATCATCCACGTCAGTTACATCTCTGTCCCCTTTACCTAGTTTAAATGCCTGTCCAAAAAAGTTCTGAACTCCTCACTGAGCACCTGGGTCCCTCTGTATGAACCTAGAACTTTCAATTAGTAAGAATAAGATGGAGCAGGCAAATCTACGTTAAACCCCTAATGAAATGTATGGTCTTTAAATGTATGGTCTTTTAAGCCCATCAAATTTTCACAGAAACTGGTTTTGAAAAGATTTTGACTACTAAGCCCATATAATATGAAAAATCAAAATTAAGTTAAGAAAGCCCATAGCTTTGTATTGAGAATCTAGATTTGCATGTCCAGCTGGTCTAACTCTAATCTAGTATCGTGTGATGCTACAGGTGAAACTTAAAAAATTAGAATGTCCATGTATATGCCATGTATATGATATAGACCAGTCTAAATAAATAAATAAATGTATATGACACAGAGCAGGCTAAATAAATAACATTTGCTCCCAAATAGAAATATCCGGTGTAACCATTTCTTCCTGTTGCCTTGCCTTGTTTTGCCTTGGTATTTTATCGCCAACTGGGTTTCTCCCATTTCGGACTAGTTCACAAGAACCGGTAGCCACTCGCTGGTGCCATTACAATAATGTCACAAAACCGGATTGGTCAGTGCTGGTCTGTGGGCTATAAAGATGGTTCTCGACTTATGACCAGGATTGATCCCAAACTTTCAGCTGTTAAGTGAGACATTTGTTAAGTGAGTTTTGACACATTTTACTACCTTTTTTTGGCCATTGTTGTTAACTGTATGTGATAAGTTATTAACATGGTCGTTAAATGAATTTGGCTTCAGCATTGATTTTGCTTTTCAAACGGTTGCAGTAGATGATCAGATTTATTTATTTATTTATTTAATTGGATTTGTATGCCGCCCCTCTCCGAGGACTCGAGGCAGCTCACAGCATTTACAAAAACCAGAACAATCATATAAATCCAATTAATACTACATTAAAAACAACCATTAAATTCTATTAAAAGAAAGTAAAACCTATCAAACCAATTATTCAACACTCATACTTGAAACATTCATTGATCAGGGGGAAGATGTAAATGTCCCAAGCCTGGCGGCAAAGATGAGTTTTTAAGCTCTTTTGGAAGGCAAGGAGGGTGGAGGCAGTGAGAATCTCTGGGGGGAGCTGATTCTAGAGGGTCGGGGCTCCCACAGAGAAGACTCTTCCCCTAGGTCCCACCAGCCGACATGGTTTGGTTAACGGGATCCTAAGGAGGCCAACTCTGTGGGATCTCACCGGTCGCTGGGATTCGTGCGGCAGAAGGCGGTCTCGGAGATAATCTGCTCCTATGCCATGAAGGGCTTTATATGAACTTGGGAGACAGCAGTGGTCATAAGTATGAACCAATTGCCAAACATCTCAATTTGATTACATGATCAAGGGATTGATACAAAGGTCATAAGTTTGAAAAGTGGTCATAAGTTCCTATTTTCAGTGCCATTGTAACTTTCAACAGTCACTAAATGAACTCTAAATGAAGCCTAATGACTACTTGTCCTATGTCTACCTAATCCTGTTTCCAATATTTTGAATTCTCCCATTACAGGAAGAATAAAAACTATAGCGATATGATACAATGGATATTTTAGAACCAAAAATGCAAAATTGGATTTAAAAGAAAGTCAGAAATTGTTCAGTTTCCATGAAGCGTGTGCTTTCATATTTCATTGTATCTGATTTTGTACAAGTTGGGAAACTGGTTACTTTAAACTGGGTGTCTATTTTTATTTTTATTTTGTTCCTAGTGTATATTTGGAAATTTAAAATAGAATATATTTGCTACTACCAAGTCCATTCCTGAGGAAAGAAGAACTGTCTCTCTATATATATTAGGGCAGTGAATGTATTTCAGTAAAGAATCTCTCTAATGTGAAGTCCCATTATCAATAACAGTAATCCTCAACTTAAGACTGCAATTGAACATTTGTAAGTTGTTGCAGTCCTAAATCGAGGCATCACATGGATTCCAGAAGGATGCAAACAGTGACAAATGTAAGGCAATTGCCGAGCATCTAATTGCAATTATGTAATCATAGATGTAGGGATACGCAGCCCCCATAACTCATAATATAAGTGGAGAGAGAGAGTTGGACTAAAAGTCGATTCCGCCCTAGGATGCCATGATGCCCTCTGTGCTTTGTGCCACAATGATGGTACTTCCCTGTTGTTCACGAACAGACAACTACCCACAGGAAATGCAGAGGCCAAAGGTCACCAAAAGAGTCAGCCACTGGCCTCCCCTAGACCCAGGTGAGCTGCCCTTCTTGTGTAGACATAGACAATGGCTATTGTTTACCTGTTGCCAAGGGAACCAGATTGTCAGGGGGGTCACAATTTTAGAGATGCTTAGGTGGGGTATGGTCAAAGACAGGTTGGGAACCACTGTCCTAAGGACATTGCGTGAGGGTGCAGATGGTCAGGATGAAGCCAGAGTCAGCACCCAGTTAAGGGTTTTTCAGTTGTTAGGAATCTTTGAATTATACTTTTTTCCATCTGTTTGCCAATCAGATATTTAAGAATTGCTACTAATCCATTTGAACACTTTTAATTATTCAATTTTTTCTAGTTTTTTTCTTACAATGCTTATAAACTCTTAGTTCTCATTATAAACCGTAGAACTATTTCTTTTTTTAATGGTAATTTCATTTAAGATTACAATTTGCAACAAAGTAACAATTTACAAAGTAGTGTATCTGTAGAGGAAGAAACTCTTAAAGTTAATTTCTAGGTTCATTGTTCAAAATATTTTTAGTATGTGCAATGTTAAAATATTTTGCTTCATTCTATATTTATAATTTGAGGGTGAGTGATTTTTTATAATTGTAATATTTCATCTATTTTCCTTTAATGCCCAAAGTTTAGACTTTTTTATTTTTTTATTTTTTAAATAATTCAAAATTATATTTTCCTATGAGAATGGGTCTTTATAATTAACTCCAAAATGTTATTTCAAATTTATCTGAACCCATAGCCATTTGAAACTTTTTAAAATCAAAAATTCAATACTCTTTCGCTATTTATTCCTTAAAGTTTGTCCTTAGTAACTTCTTTCAGTAAGGATTGAAGGAAACTTCTTCAGTTCTGTAAAACATATTGATTTGTTACTTTGTTGTAAAATTGTAATCTTAAATGAAATTACCATTAAAAAAAGAAATAGTTCTATGGATTATAACGAGAACTAAGAGTTTATAAGCATTGTAACAAAAAACTAGAAAAAATTGAATAATTAAAAGTGTTCAAATGGATTAGTAGCAGCGGGAGAAGAATCCTCCTCCCAGCACCCTGAGAAGCGAAATGTTTTATTCACTCTGGGCAGTCGAGAGAAAGGAAAATCAGGATTTTATTTACTTTATTTAAAAGGTGCCACCAAATCCCTGGTGTTTCCAAATCCCCAGCGGCTCGCCGAGCACAGTTGTCCATGAGCGGCTGTAGGAGAGCGGCGGTGGCAGGCGAGGGTCAGGAGGGAAATAAACTTGGACAATGGCAGCATCTCCGTTTGGATGGGCCTGTGAGGGGGATGGCTGTTGCTTTGCAATTCTCTGCCTCTCATGGACAACTGCGGAAAAAAAGCAATCACCTCCAGCGCTCCCACTCCAGCCTGTACTTTATTTATAAGGCAGTAAACCTGGACAATGAGGGAGTTTTCCAGCTGAAAGTGGTTGCTGCCCATCCCTAGGCACCGCTGAAGGTCTGCAGAGTCTGTAAGATCCTCTCCCCAAAATGACTTTCTGTGCAGAGGGGCCTTCAGGGGCAAAAAGATGGGCAGGCTGACAGGCCAGGATGAGAAAGGAGAGGCTCAGCTAGAGATGGATGTTTTTGACATGCCACCTTCTTCTTTTGGGCATGACTGAAGGAGGAGGAAGAGGAGGAGAAGAGACACCTCCTGGGGTAAGTACGCTTCTGTAACGTGGCCAGTGGGTGGCCACTCCTCAAATCTGGGTGGGGGAAGGGTGCAAATCCCACTGGGGGGAACTTGGCCAGCCTAGAAAACGGAAGAAGAGCTCTTTGGATTTTTTTTTTACTTGCAGGTATCGATGGCTGGGGCTGCCAAGACCCCAAATACATTGAAGTCTGGCAGGGACCTGGCCTTCGTGGGATGAGTGTCCTCTCATCCGAGGGACTCTGAAGCCCCCAAGAAGGTGGCTAGGACTAAGGTTTACAAGAGGGGAGGCATCTCTACCCTCTGCCTCTACTTTGGCTAACAGAAGAATGACTCAGGCCCTTAGTTCTCTCCCCAGGATGGAGATCCCCAGAAGGTGGACTCCACGGCTCTCCTCTATTAAGGAACTGGTAAGGCCACTGGTAAGACCCCCTCCCAGACATCCTGCCAAGAAATTATGCCAATAGATATAATATTTGCCTTCTTATTTCAGGAGCCACAAGATGGACAAAACAGCCAGGGTTCAGGGTAGGTAAAAAAACGTGCAGAGGGGAGGCGTCTCTGCTTCTGCTGCTGCTGCTTGTGTCAAAGGACAGATGACACAGGGCAGTCCCACTGGCAGGCCAAACCCCTTGGCAGGCCAGCTGGAAGGGCTCTGGGAGCCTCCACATGGTCACTTTTGCAAAATGGGCCATGGCTGCTTTTGATCTTTGTCCCCTTTGTTTTCTTCCCCCGGAGAGACGACCTGTACCATCTGGCGTCGAGAGCCCTCGGAGGTAAGAAACCTTTGGCAGGGGGGCAGAGGGTTAGCGTTAGGGTTTCAGCGATGCCTTGACTCCTGATGGGAGGGGGAGTAATTATGGTAGATATCCTTCTAAGCTTAAGGCTTGCAAAAGCTTTCTCCCCCTCCCATCAGGACTGAAGGCATCGCCCTAACCTTAAGGCTTGCTGTTGGCCCATAGGGCCTGATGCACCCTGTCCTTTCTCAATCTTACTGGGACGCAGAAAGCTTAGGATTTAGCCTCCGTATCTTCATTTGCTGGATTCGATGACAGCTCAAATGGGGTCAGGGAGCAGCCTGGACCTGGCCTCATTTTTGGGATCCTCCAGCCCTTGGGTAAGTAAGACAAAGTCTTCTCAGTTGGGGAGGGGTGGAGTCCCCCTAGTTAGTTCTCCTAACCTGACCGAGCTGTGCTGGAGCGCTCTGGACAGCGGAGCAGAGGGACACCCGGCCCTTGGGAGAAGGGACTTAGGTTAGACACATGCCCCCAAGCTCTGGTGCCAATGGCTCCTTTGCCACAAATCAGCAGGGACTGGTGTCCTTAATGGAGAATGGGATTATTGTCGTCCACAGGATTCTCAGGACAGTTTGGCCGATTTGGGCAGCCTGGAGGAAGACACCCCGGACAGCTTGGAGCGCCTCATCCAGGAATTAGAGGTATGTATTCGTTTTTTAATTTTTTAAAATAATTTTGATTTACATACAGTGGTACCTCGGTACTCGAACGCTTTGGTTCTCGTACATATCGGATAACAAACAAAATTTTCGGCAAAAATTTGCTTCAGTATCTGAACAAAAATTCGGATACCAAACAGCCAGAGAAAATTTTGTTCATTGGGATTGCAGCAGCCCCCACCCTTCCTGCAGCTTGGAGTACCGAATTTATTTATCCCATTGGAAATAAAGAAAATAGATTTAATTGGTTCTCAGAGAGTTAACAGGGGCTGGGAACCAATTAAATCCATTTCCATTATTTCCTATGGGATAAATAAATTCGGTACTCGACCAAATCGGTTCTCGACCACACTTTTGGAATGAATTGTGGTTGAGTACTGAGGTACCACTGTATATATAATAAGACAATAACGACAAACAGTGCATTTACATAAAATACAGAGAACAGAAAAAACAAGCAAGAGATATATTTCTTCTCTTCTCCTGTAGTAGAGACTGTTGACAGCGTCCTCTCTTTTTTTAAAAAAAAAATTCTTGGCGGTGTTAAGACCAGTGGTTTGAGTTGTATGTTGTTATAGTTGAATTCTTATGTCGTAAGTTCTTATCAAATAAACCAAGCAAAAAACTATATTGACTTTTAAAAAAAAGATTGTTCTTTAAGTTGTTACTTTATCTCGCAGCAATATAAAGGGGTGTTCTTTTATTTAACCAAATGTAAAATTCTTCCCATATTTGGTAGTATTTTGTTTTTTCTTTTTCTTTTAGTTCCATTGTTAGTTTATCTGCTTCAGCACAATCTAACATTTTTTTTTATTAAATTCCTTTCATTTGACATGTTTTCATTCTTCCAAAATTGTGCGATAGCTATTCTCGTTGATGTTATTAGATGTTGTATTAGGTAATAATGTTATTTATTCATCTGATTTTCAATAATGCCAAGCAAAAATATTTCAGGTTTCATTTCTAGTTCAATCTTAGTTATTTCCTTTATCCATTTCTGAAGTTTGTGCCAGATTCCTTTAACTTGTCTGCAGGTCCACCACATATGAAAATATGAACCTTGTTTCTCACCACACTTCCAACAGTTAGGCTTGAGGTTGGTGTACATTTTTGCTAGCCTTTCAGGGGGCATATGCCACCTATAAAACATTTTTATTGCATTTTCTTTGTATGCGGTGGATTTTGTGATTTTGTAATTGGTATGCCATATTTTTTCCCATTGGTCCAATTGTATTGTGTGACCTATATTCTTTGCCCAAGCAATCATATTCCCTTTTACTATTTCTTCCACGTTTTGGTGTTCTTGGAGTATTTTGTAAATGTTTGCAATTGATTTCTTGTGGGGCCCTAATAAGATTTTATCTAATGGAGTGTAGTTTTTCTGTATTCCATATTTCTTTATGTCTACATGGAATCTAGATGATATTTGGTGATAACACCCCCAATCCACTTTTATTCCTTCTTCATTTAGCTGTGTTCGTGTTTTTAATTTTTAGTCTTTATCTAATAAGTGTGAATAGTTTAATAGTTTTTGTCGACTTATAGTGTTTGGGTAAATTATTGCTTCTATGCTTGAGAACCATAGTGGTATTTTAAAATAATGTTGCTTCCTAATTAAGTTCCAGTTGTCTATTAATGACTTCCTTATCAGATGGTGTTTAAAATATGAGTGTGTAGTAGATTTGCTGTCCCAAATGAAACTGTGCCATCCGGACTGGATATCATGTCCTTCCAAAGCTAGTAGTCTCGTATTTTGAAGTTGCATCCACTCTTTAACCCATGTTAGGGCTGCTGCTCGGTAATAGAGTTTGAAGTCGGGTAAGCCAAGTCCGCCTTGCATAGGGCTATCTTGTGTCCATTTAAGTCTAATTCTGGTCTCTTTTTTTGCCATATAAATTTGGATATTAATTTGTCTAATTTTTTTTAAAAAGGTTCCTTCTAATTTAATTGGGATTGTTTGGAAGTAATATATAAATTTGGGTAATATGGTCATTTTTATTGTGGCAATTCTTCCTAGTAATGAGATTGGTAATTTAGAATGCGATCATTGTCGTCCACAGGATTCTCCAGAGAACAGTCCGGCGAATTTGGGCAGCCTGGAGGGAAACACCCCGGACAGCTTGGAGCGCCTCCTCCAGGAATTAGAGATATGTATTCTACCCTCTTCAGGGATCAATGCCTTGCCTTGCGAAGCTCAATGAAGCAATGAGGTATGCTGTGCGGGGCCACCCAATCAGACAGGTCCTAGTGGGGGATGCTGGCACAATGTGGTCTACTGGAGAAGGAAATGGCAGCCTCCTCCAGTATCCTTAGTAAGAAAACCCCAAGAAAAGCATCAAAACAATGCCAGAAGACGAGCCCCTCAGATAGGAAGGACTCCAATATGCTACGTGGGAAGAGCAGAGGGCAAGTACAGAAAGAGCAAACTGGTACTAATAACAGCCTTTCCTTCCTTCCCCAGGAGCTGCAACAGAAGGAGGAAGAACCAGCTCCAGGCACCTCCAGAGGTGAGTTGGTAGTTGGCTGTGAAAAGCCTGCAGGGAATGCAGAACTCCAGGAGACTGCGCTACGTAGTGATGGGCAGGACCCAGAATGGTTGGAAACGCTATTCCGGCAGCGGCAAAGGAGTGCGTAGTCTTGCTCCACTGCCGCCGGTCTTGCAGGCGCAATGCACGCACAACCTAAGCAATTCTGGCAGCTAAAATCACTGGGGTTTTGATTCCATGCGTGCACAGAATTTTTGCTGCTGGAAGAACGTCTGCGCACGAGATTACGGTTGCTCCACATGCGCAGCATCCGGAATCTCACAGCAAGAAGATACAGCAATGATAAATAGCTAAGCTGCATAACACTAAAGAAAGATACAGCAATGATAAATAGCTAAGCTGCATAACACTAAAGAAACAAAGGCACAAAGAAATCTAATAGGATAATGAAATACAGTGTTCCCTCGATTTTCGCGGGTTCGAACTTCGCGGAAAGTCCATACCACGGTTTTTCAAAAATATTAATTAAAAAATACTTTGCGGGTTTTTTCCCTGTACCACGGTTTTTCCTGCCCAGTGATGTCATATGTCATTGCAAAACATAGTGAGTAATGATCTAAATGGTTGCTAAGGGAATGGGAAATTGCACTTTAGGGGTTTAAAGTGTTAAGGAAAGGCTTGTGGTACTGTTCATAGCCAAAAATAGTGTATTTACTTCCGCATCTCTACTTCGCGGAAATTCGACTTTCGCGGGCGGTCTCGGAACGCATCCCCCGCAAAAATCGAGGGAACACTGTACTAATGAAATAGGACGGTCAGTAGTCCAAAATTTACAACTATAATAAGGACCTGAATATCAGTTGTTAAGGTACCGCAGTCATAAGTTGAGTCACTATTTGATAAGATTTAATGTTACAACTGTTGTTATGACCATCCTTAAGCAAGTCATTGTGATTATTAAGCAAAACATGTGGTCATTAAGCAAAACATGTGGTCGTAAGTGCAAATCCGTTTTAACCAGTGGGCGGTTTTGCCATTGGCAAAAAGTGTTGCAAATGTGATGACATGACCATGGGCCATTGCAAGCCGTCATAAATGCAAGTTTGGCTGCCAAGCACACGAAATGCAATCATCTGACCATGAGATAACTTAGTACATTATAATTTTGAATGGCTATTAAACTGGTTGTAAATCAGAGACGACCTACACCAGGAAAGGAAAGAATGGATGGAAACTTGTTAGATCTGATATCTAAACTAGAAGAAAGGAGACATTTTCTGAGAGGGAGAAGAATTGATCAATGGTTCCCAGAGTTGTGGGTGCTCACTCCATCACTGAAGGTTTTCATAAACAGATTGGACAATTATTTGACAAGAATAGTATTAGGCATGGTTGTCAAACTGGTGGCATAATTGATCACGCACAGGCCACACCCACCCCAGCTCCATGAAGGTGGGAAAACAGAAAACAAAGGTGCAGAGTAAAAAGAAAATTACTAGCTACATTTTTTCCATTTCTTTCTCCCCCCCTTGGAAAAAAATAAAGTATAATCCCCAAAAGGGATAAATCTGAAAGAGGTTCATAAGAATACAAACATTTAATTCTTTGTGTTTACAACTCTGTAGAATGAAGAAAAATAAAAGAGCAAGACTAGAGAAATGATTAATTTTTTAATAAATCTAAAGGAAAGGGTTTTTAAAAACAATAAAAGATTGCCCTTTTTAATAAAGGACAGATATGGTTACTATAAATTTATAGCTACCTTTTCTAGCATTGGCTCCTCTAGATGTTTTTAATTCTAGTTAACATAATTCTTAATCAACCTGATTGTGGGTTGTTAAAACCATTGTCTTTCCTAACACAATTTTCCTTATCTCCCATTCAGCAGTGGAAGAAGCTTTTGATTGCTTTTCGGAACTGTCAGTCAATGATAGCCCGCCTCTGCCTTTTCATGTTTTTATAGGTATATAAAGACCACTGAGGCCAGAAGTGGCTTTATCGTTGGCTTTGAGGTATGTATGACTAACCTGAGTTGCTTTCCACCCCCCCCCCCCCGAAATGTGGTTTAAAGTTGGTCTTTCTGTTTTCTTTTTAAGTGACTCTGCAAAGCAAAACTAATAATTTAAGGGCGATCCGGAAGGGACCTCCGCATTGCGGCAATTGGAGCGAACACCCGCCCACCCTCCGCTATCAACAGTGTGTCATAAGGAGGTCGCCTTTGGGGCCGAATAGGAATTTTTTGCGGCCTCCCCTTTAGAGGCGGCCGTTTTTTCGCCTATTCCACACTGACGGTGCGGACTGGATTAGTTAGGGGGTGCGGCGCATTTAGTTATTTAGGAATTTCCGCCCCGTTAGTTTGGCTCTGCAGGTCCTTAGTTTGTTTTGAATTAAATATTCAAAGTTACGTATTTAAATTTATTTAAAGTTATTTAAATTTATGCTAATTAATAAATGACCCTTAATTAATCCACAATATATGTCTCAGCGTCTTTACTCCGCCTCCGGGGGGCAATTATATATAAGACAGCCCTAAACATGTATTTTTCAAAGCCTGCAGTGAAGAAAAAAGGTTGGTGATGAGCACGTGTCTTATTTGCACAAAGAATACAATTTGAAATGTCATTACACAACTAAACATGCTGAGGAGTATCAGATCCAGGGGCTTAAAGCACAGGTTTCAGGCTTCTTTAGAGGAAATGGAATCAGAATATGGGGATGTGCTCTACTTCACCGAGGTACGTTGGCTCAGCAGGGGAAACATATTGAAGAGATTTTTTGAGTTGAGAGCGGAAGTGGAAAAAGATGGGATTGCTATTCCTGCGCTAAGTGATACAAAATGGCTTATGGACTTAGCTTTTTTTGCTGATATCAATACATGAGCTTACTGTACTGAACAAAAAGTTACAAGGCCAGGGGCAACTTGTCAGTGCTGCCTATGACAATGTGAGAGCATTCTCTACAAAACGTATGTTATGGAAAGCCCAGCTTTCTCAGACAAACATTTGCCATTTCCCAGCATGCAAGGCACTCATGGATGCAGGCACACCATTCAGTGGTGAGGAGTATGTGGATGTCATTTTGAAGCTACAGGAGGAATTTGATCACAGATTTGCAGACTTCACGACGCACAGAGCAACATTTCAAATTTTTGGGAACCCCTTCTCCTTTGATGTGCAGGATACCCCTCCTGTGCTTCAAATGGTGCTCATTGACCTGCAGTGCAACTCTGAACTCAAAGCCAAGTTCAGGGAGGTGAGTGGAAAAGCAGACAAGCTCGGGCAATTTTTGACAGAATTGCCCCCCCCCCCAGCTTCCCTGAGCTTTCCCGAATGTTCAAGTGGACCATGTCTCTTTTTGGGAGCACATACTTGTGCGAAAAGCTCTTCTCTACCTTGAACTTCAATAAATCCTGTTATGTTTGTACAGTGGAACCCCGACATACGAGGTGCTCTACTTACGAGGATTCCGAGATACGAGCTGGCAGAGGAGAGAAATTTTTGCTCGACTCCCGAGCTCAAATCCGGGATACGAGCCGAGAAGAGCCAGGCTGCTGGCTTGCTTTGCTTCCTTCCCGAGCTGATGCAGAGCCGAATAAAGCGTCACGCCCCCTTGATGCTTTCGGCGGCTTCCGAAGCGACGCTGGGCTGTTTTGCCGCCAAAAGCGTCAGGGGGGCGTGACGCTTTATTCGGCTCTGCATCAGCTCGGGAAGGAAGCAAAGCAAGCCAGCAGCCCGGCTCTTCTCAGCTCGTATCCAGCTCTTGGTGAGTCCTTGGCTTCTGCTGGGGGTGCAGAAGCGAAAGAAACGGAGCACTTTCGCTGTGGAAGAGGTGGGCGGGGGGGTGCAGAAGCAAAAGAAACGGAGCACTTTCGCTGTGGAAGAGGCGGGGGGGAAGCAAAAGAAACAGAGCAATTTCGCTGTGGAAGAGGCGGGCGGGGGGGGCAGAAGCAAAAGAAACGGAGCAATTTCGCTGTGGAAGAGGCGGGCGGGGGGTGCAGAAGCAAAAGAAACGGAGCAATTTCGCTGTGGAAGAGGCGAATGGGGGGGTGCAGAAGCAAAAGAAACGGAGCACTTTCGCTGTGGAAGAGGCGGGGGGAAGCAAAAGAAACGGAGCAATTTCGCTGTGGAAGACGCGGGCGGGGGGGTGCAGAAGCAAAAGAAACGGAGCAATTTCGCTGTGGAAGAGGCGGGGGGGAAGCAAAAGAAACAGAGCAATTTCGCTGTGGAAGAGGCGGGCGGGGGGTGCATAAGCAAAAGAAACAGAGCAATTTTGCTGTGGAAGAGGCGGGGGGGAAAGCAAAAAAACGGAGCAATTTCGCTGTGGAAGAGGCGGGCGGGGGGGTGCAGAAGCAAAAAAACAAAGCAATTTCGCTGTGGAAGAGGCGGGCGGGGGGGTGCAGAAGCAAAAGAAACGGAGTAATTTCGCTGTGGAAGAGGCGGGGGGAGCAAAAGAAACGGAGCAATTTCGCTGTGGAAGAGGCGGGGGGGAAAGCAAAAGAAACGGAGCAATTTCGCTGTGGAAGAGGCGGGCGGGGGGGTGCAGAAGCAAAAGAAACAGAGCAATTTCGCTGTGGAAGAGGCGGGCGGGGGGGTGCAGAAGCAAAAGAAACAGAGCAATTTCGCTGTGGAAGAGGCGGGCGGGGGGGTGCAGAAGCAAAAGAAACGGAGTAATTTCGCTGTGGAAGAGGCGGGGGGGAGCAAAAGAAACGGAGCAATTTCGCTGTGGAAGAGGCGGGGGGAAGCAAAAGAAATGGAGCAATTTCGCTGTGGAAGAGGCGGGGGGGAAAGCAAAAAAACGGAGCAATTTCGCTGTGGAAGAGGCGGGCGGGGGGGTGCAGAAGCAAAAAAACGGAGCAATTTCGCTGTGGAAGAGGCGGGCGGGGGGGTGCAGAAGCAAAAAAACGGAGCAATTTCGCTGTGGAAGAGGCGGGGGAAAAAAAGCAAAAAAACCCGGAGCACTTTCGCCGCGAGAGGTGGGGAAAAAAAAACAAAAAAACCCGGAGCACTTTCGCTGCGAGAGGTGGGGGGAAAAAAGCAAAAAAACCCGGAGCACTTTCGCTGCCAGAGGCGGGGGGGAAAAAAAGTCCGCGCTCGTCCCTTCAGCAGCAAGGGAGGGAAGTCAGAGGGCGAGGGATGGAGAGAGAGAAAGAAGGGAAGGAAGGAAGGGAGGGAAAGAGAGAGGGAGAGGGGGGAGAGAAAGAGAGAGAGAGTGAGAGATGCTCAATGAGCCTTTCTTTGAAGTTGCCTTTCTTTCTTTCTCTCTTTATTTTTCTCTCGCTCTCTTGCTCTTTCATTCTTCTTTCTTTCTCTTGCTTTCATTCTTTCTCTTGCTTTCTTTCTTTCTCTTGCTTTCTTTCTTTCTCTCTTTCTTTTTCTCTCTTGCTCTCTTGCTCTTTCATTCTTCTTTCTTTCTCTTGCTTTGTTTCTTTCTCTTGCTTTCTCTCCTTCCTTCCTTCCCACCCACCGTCCATTCATTCACCCATTCCTCTCTTGATCGCCCCTTTTACGGCGCCGCTGACAGCTAGCTCCCCACCACCACCGGGCCATGGAAAACTGGTCTAGCTTAAAGCCGGTCCCTGGTGCAAAAAAGGTTGGGGACCTCTGTCCTACAGGATTGGGTGGCAGAGAAGTTGAATAAAGTTTGCCATGTTGATTGTTTTGGGTAAAAAGAGGAAGGGAAGGGAAGCTCTCAGCTTATCATCTTATTAATAACAATAAGTTCTTGTAATGTCTACATTTCCTGACTTGGCCTAGCAAGGTCAGAAGAAACATCACCTTTAATGATTTATTCATTCTGCACTCCATTTCTGAGACCATAGAATAAATAGGATTTCTACATCCACTTTCTCTAATTCTAATCCTATCAAAGGATGGTCAGAGGCTTCCCCCAGAAGGAGCAAATAGGCTTGTGGGTCAAAGTGCTGACCAATAGGACCTTCTAAGTGTTGGCATTAAAACTTTCTTACTTGGCTGATTTTAATTTTTCTGCTTGCAGGCAAATTCGGGATAGGAGCCGAACTTCCTAAGTTGTCTCGGTGGTGTCGGTGTTTAGAGCGAGGATGGCTCCAAAAAAGGCCGCTGAGAAGAAGAAGAAGATGATGATATCCATAGAAGCGAAGCAGGAGATCATTAATTTGCACGAAAAGGGGACTCGTGTTATTGATCTTGCGAGGAAGTTCCAACGCAGCACGTCCACCATCTGTACAATCCTGAAGCAGAAGGACATCCTTAAAGGTGTAAAAGCAGCAAAAGGTGCGACGATAATTTCCCAAGTTAGGACGTC
Organism: Erythrolamprus reginae; assembly: GCF_031021105.1. Classification (NCBI taxonomy): domain Eukaryota; kingdom Metazoa; phylum Chordata; class Lepidosauria; order Squamata; family Dipsadidae; genus Erythrolamprus; species Erythrolamprus reginae. Next base: position 232,747,743 of record NC_091951.1, on the reverse strand, counting down.
TGTTCATGAAGAGATGGAGAGGTTATTGCTAATTTGGATAAAAGAAAAGGAGCTGGCCGGAGATACAATAACAGAGGTGGTCATCAGCGAGAAGGCACGTGCGATATTCTCCGATCTAAAGAGCAATGAACCATCCTCGTCGGGAGATCCAGATGAGTTCAAGGCAAGCCATGGGTGGTTTGACAGGTTCAGAAAAAGAAGTGGCATTCACTCAGTGGTTAGGCATGGGGAGGCAGCGAGTGCAGACATCAAGGCAGCGGAGGAGTTTGTTATGCGTTTTGCTAGCCTGGTTGAAAAAGAAGGCTATGTCTCTCAACAGATCTTTAACTGTGATGAGACTGGGCTGTTTTGGAAGAAAATGCCCCGTAGGACCTTCATTACTGCCAAGGAAAAGAGCCTGCCAGAACATAAGCCCATGAAGGACCGTCTAACCCTTGCATTGTGTGCAAACGCGTCGGGTGACTGTAAAGTGAAGCCACTTCTCGTGTACCATTCGGAGAATCCTCGCGCGTTCAAGACGCACAAAATTCTAAAGGAAAGACTCCATGTCCTGTGGCGCTCCAATACAAGGGCATGGGTAACGAGGCAGTTCTTTGTGGACTTGCTTTTGGTCCTACGGTGAAGGAATATCTTTTGAGTAATGAACTCTCCCTACAAGCCTTACTGCTGCTCGACAATGCTCCAGGCCACCCACCTGCTCTTCAAGAGGACATCCTTGAAGAATTTCAGTTTGTGAAGGTTGTCTTTCTCCCACCCAACACGACTTCAATCCTGCAACCAATGGATCAGCAGGTCATAGCTAACTTCAAGAAGCTGTACACGAAGCATCTGTTCCGCCGATGTTTCGATGTAACAGAGAACACCAACTTGACACTGCGTGAGTTTTGGAAGGATCATTTTAACATCGTTTCTTGCCTTAACATCATTGACCTTGCCTGGCAAGAAGTGTCAAGGCGAAACTTGAACTCGGCGTGGAAGAAGTTGTGGCCTGCTGCTGTTGCACCAAGGGACTCTGCTGAGCCCGAGGGTGAGACCGAGGACATCACCGAGACTGACACCCCATTGGAGGAGATTGTGTCACTCGGTAAGTGTATGGGTCTGGAGGTAGACGAGGGTGACATCAATGAGCTTGTCGAAGAGCATGAAGAACCGCTCTCTACAGAGGACCTGAAGGCGCTCCATGAGATGCAACAGATGGAGATGACCCAAGAGATGAGCAGCAGTGAGGAAGAGGTACAGGAACCACAGAAAGCCATTCCTACCAGTGAGATAAAAGCGATGCTAGCGCAGTGGGAGAACGTTGTCAGTTTTGTGGAAAAAAATCACCCAGAGAAAGTAGCCACGAGTCGTTCAGCAGCACTTTTCAATGACACCTCATTGACTCACTTTCGCAACATTTTGAAAAGCAGGCAAAAGCAGATGTCATTGGACAAATTTCTTACGAAAAGAGCTGCTCCAAGTGAAAGTGCAGCCAAAAAGGCAAAAACAGATGATTAGACTACTGTGTACATATGTAAATTTAAAAGTTTAAGAAAGTTTACAAGTTAAGTGAAAGAAACTTCATTGTTCATTTATATGTACATGTACATTTCTTCATTAAAAACATGTATTTTTGCATAATTTAGACTAACTTTGTGAGTTTCTTGAGGGCTGGAACCAATTAAAATTATTTACATTAATTCCTATGGGGAAAAGTCGTTCGAGATAAGAGCTGCTCGACTTAAGAGCACAGGTCCGGAACGAATTAAACTTGTATCTCGAGGTACCACTGTACTTTTAAATAAAGGTAACCGCTGATTGGCTTAAGTCGCGGCCAAGGGAAACCTTGTTGCGAAAGTTTAAAAAAGAGGAACTCGCGGCTGTTTTCCCCGCGCAGATGCCCCATTTGCGTTTTATTCTAAAACCCTTTCACCTGCAGAAAGGAATTACTCTCATTTAGATAAGGAGGCATTAGCTTTAGTTGCAGGCGTTAAACGCTTCCATGGATATTTGTTTGGCCACCCTTTTACATTGATTACGGACCACAAGCCATTGTTAGGCATTTTAGCAGGAGATAAGCAGACCCCCACATTTCTGTCTCCGAGAATGACCCGTTGGACGATCTTTTTAGCTGCTTATAATTATGTACTTAAGCACAGGGAGGGGGAAGGAAATTGGGCACGCAGACGTGTTAAGTAGGTGTCCTCAGGCAGAATTAGTACACGACCCAGCCCCAGCGTCCAATGTATTGCTGATAGAAATGCAAGAAAACCCATTAATAACGGCAGCGGAAATAGCCAGAGAGACAGAAATAGACCCCTTGTTATCCCGAGTAAAACAATGGGTACTTAAAGGGTGGCCGGGGAAAATTCCAAAAGAGACATGTCAGGTATTCAAGAACAGACAAACTGAATTAAGTGTATTAAGAGATTGCATATTGTGGGGTGACAGGGTGGTAATTCCTAAACAGCTGCAGAAGAAAGCATTGAAATTGTTACACCAGGATCACCCAGGCATGGTAAAGATGAAAGCCTGGCCAGGAGCCACCTTTGGTGGCCAGGTTTAGATCAGGACATAGAAACCTGGGTAGCCACATGTCACCCATGCCAACAAACTCGCCCAGACCCACCAAAGACCAAACCAACGGAGTGGGAGACACCAAAGGGACCATGGTCCCGAATACACATAGACTTCGCAGGACCTCTAGCGGGACAATCATTCCTCATTGTGGTCGATGCATACTCCAAGCAGCTGGAGATTGTCTTAATGACCTCAACTACAAGAGCAGCTACAATAAAGGGGCTGCGGAGACTTTTCTTAACACATGGACTGCCGGATGTGCTCGTCTCAGACAATGGTCCACAACTAACCTCCAGGCAAATGGAGGTCTTCCTGGCCGAAAGAGGGATCCGACATGCATTAATATCTCCCCATTTCCCGGCCGCTAGTGGCCGGTTTGAACGCATGGTGAGGTTCACAAAAGAAGCCCTGCACCGGTCAGCACCTGGAGAATGGCAACAGCAGCTGGACGAATTCCTATTAGTCCAGGACATCACCCCACAACTAACCTCCAGGCAAATGGAGGTCTTCCTGGCCGAAAGAGGGATCCGACATGCATTAATATCTCCCCATTTCCCGGCCGCTAGTGGCCGGTTTGAACGCATGTTGAGGTTCACAAAAGAAGCCCTGTATCGGTCAGCACCTGGAGAATGGCAACAGCAGCTGGGCGAATTCCTATTAGTCCAGGACATCACCCCGTCGGCTAGCACAAACAAAAGTCCAGTTCTCATGGGGAGGAAACTCCGTTCCCAGCTGGACAGAATTCACCCAGAGTATTCCGAAAGGAAAGATAAGCATACAACGGAACCAGAACGGACTTTTAAAATGGGCGACCCAGTCTATGCAAAAGACTTTGACTCAAATCTCCACTGGAGAGAGGGGACAATTGAATCCAAAACCGGCCCCAAATCATACACGATCCAACCAGCCAATGGGAAAATCTGGCGCAGACACATAGACCAAATCAGAAAACGACATCCAAGTGGGTTAACACAAAGTAACAATGACATTTTTCCCGTAGATGAAACGCATGGGAATTACCAAAACCAACCAGACTACTCAGCGCATCCTCTTCTGGCATCCAGCGGCGGCTGCCCTGGAACCCTGGCGGCTGGCGTTGGAAAGGCCACTTCTACGTCCATAGGGCAAGACAATCTTTACCAGGACGGAGCAGCACAGGAGCCAGCCGACCAGGAGGACAACTCCCTGCAAACTGAACTGCGCAGGTTTGGGCGAGTCGGCAAGCCACCAATCAGGCTACAAGACTACGTCACACATCTAAATGATTGACAGTTTGTTCAAGCTATGGGGGGAAGGGTGTTATGTTTGTACTTTTAAATAAAGGTAACTGCTGATTGGCTTAAGTCGCGGCCAAGGGAAACCTTGGCGCAAAAGTTTAAAAAAGAGGAACTCACGGCTGTTTTCCCCGCGCCAGCAAGGTATATAAGGCGCAGCTTTAGCCGGTAGCCAGCAGTCACTTCCTACCTGCGAGCTGGTCACTTCAACTGTTCCTGATTGCCAATAAAGAGCTGTTAACCTTCCTCGGCCTGCAGCTTCTGATTTAACAAATCCAAGTACAGGTCCAGACTTACTGATGAGCATCTCCAAGCCCTATGGAGGATCTCAACTGCTTCCTCCCTTAAACCAAATGTGGCTTGGCTATGCAAGAGTAAGAGCTGCCAGATCTCTAGCAGCAAGAAGTAGGGAGAAGAAGCCACGTTCAAAACAGTTCATGTTCAATGTTCCATTCATGTTCAGAAAGTTAAATGTTAAAGAACTATTAATACAGACATTTGAATCTCAATAATACTAATTACATTTCTCTAGTCAGCAACTACAGTATATGTGGTTTCTTCAGTCTTCTATATCTGCTGTATTATTATTATTATTGTTGTTGTTGTTATTATTATTATCATTTTCATTTTTTTTATTTATTACTGATTTATTTTTATTTTTCTTATGAATTTGTTAATTTATTTTTATTTTTAAACATAAAATAAGATGAAAAAATAAAGACATTTGATAACATTGGAATGTTTTTGTAAGAGCTTTTTGGGGGGAAAACCTGATGTGACCCAGCCTCACCCAGACTCTACCTCCAGCGGCCCCCAGGTAAATTGAGTTTGAGACCCCTGGTTTAAAACAATGCCTTGAGGTAGGACCAAATGTCTATACATCTATAATAATTTAAAACAAATATTAACCTAGAACTTTCAGATAAATAAGAATAAGATGGAGCAGCCACATCTATGTTAAACCCCTAATGAAATGTATGGTCTTTTAAGCCCATCAAATTTTCAGAGAAACTGATTTTTAAAAGATTTTGACTTCTAAGCCCATATAATACGAAAAATCAAAATTAAGTTAAGAAAGTCCATAACTTTGTATTGAGAATCTGGATTTGCATGTCCAGCTGGTCTAACTAATCTAGCATCATGTGATGCTGCAGCTGAAACTTGAAAAAATAGAATATCCATGTATATGCCACGTATATGATATAGACCAGTCTAAATAAATAAAATTTGCTCCCAAATGGAAATATCCGGTGTAATAATTCCTTCCTGTTGCCTTGCTTTGTTTTGCCTTGGTATTTTATCGCCATCATAAACCTACTCATAGTTAATTATGGGCTTTTGTGTTTGTGTGTCTCTCTTCACTGCAAAAAGTGTACAAACCAGAGGTGGGTTTCTCCCAGTTCGTACTGGTTCACAAGAACCGGTAGCCACCCGCTGGTGCCGTCATGATAATGTCACAAAACCGGATTGGTCAGTGCCGGTCCATGGGCACCACCATCTTTAAAAATAAAAAAAATTCCCACCACATTTTAAAAATGTTTTTCCTCCTGAGCAGGTGCAGAAGCCAAGTTCCTGTACTGTGCATATGGAGGCCACATATTTTTTTTTTGGCTTTGGGGTTTTTGGGGGGGAGGGGATTTTTTTCTTACTGTGCATGTGTGGCCACGAAGAACTGGCCCTCCCACGAAGCGCACCCATGCGAACCAGCAGCGAGGGAAGTTGGAACCTACCCCTGATGCAAACCATTGAAAACATTGGCTGTCTCATCCTGGGGGGAATTACAGGAGGACAAACAGCATGGACCACATCTCAACATCTCTCATCTCAGGCCTGATTTGGAGGCCTTGTGTTGGGAAAGGCCATTTCCTATTACCCACAAATTCAGTGAATGCTGATTGGCTCTTATAACCATCAATCAATAACACAGGGGTCCTCCTTCCTGTTTATATTCTTGGAGGGAAGAGAAGTTGGAAATTTGGGAGCTGGGAGTGGATGGACAGATGGGAGGGAAAGCCTGGAATCTTAGCCCTAGGAAAGCTACTATGAGTTATAGAGGTGGTTCTCAAGCTATGACCAGAATTGAACCCAAACTTTCAGCTGTTAAGTGAGACATTTGTTAAGTGAGTTTTGCCCCATTTTACTATCTTTTTTTTTGCCATTGTTGTTAACTGTAGGTGATAAGTTAGGGGCTTGAGCAAGTTTGCTAGCTCAAGAGCTACATTGAAATGCTTCTTGTCAAAAGTTGGAGGTATTGAGTCTGCCACAGGAACAGTGAACTGCTTCTGAATGTTATCAATGAACAGCTGAGGAGCTGGAATAAGGGCCACTGCCTGGACTTGTTCAGCAATATATGGAATGGAAGTAGAAGCTTTGTTTCCAGTTCCTGTGATAGGAGGCGTGGCCAGGCCAGAAGCAGTCGTAGCCTTCTGGAGAAGTGATTTAAATAAGGCTGGTGAAAAAAGGCCTGCAGGAGTAGGCTGCTCTATTGGTAAAGCTTCATCAGCAGAGAGGGCCTCATCCTGACACTCTGCCTCTTCCATTGCTGAGGCTTGGCTCTCATTACCTGAGGTATCTGAATAATTATGATCCTCTAATCCTCCAAAGATTTGTGTTGCAAAGAAGGCTGGTTCAGCAGAGGCTGGGCCTGGTTTTGTGGGTGACTAGAGCAAGCTCCGGTAATCACCATGTAGAGTGGAAAAACAGCCATTTGCTGAAAAGCAGCCATACACTGTTATATAGTATTGGGCAATAATATTTTGAATGTTGTTAGGATCCAATATTGGTGGCTGGGCTGTTTGGACAGTCCTTGGTTGTTGCCCTACCTGAATGCCAGGCCCTTCGTTCTCTCCCCAGGATGGTGATCCCAACCAAATGGACTCCAGGGCTCTCCCCTATTGTGGAGTCCATTAAGGAAATGGTAAGGCCACTGGTAAGACCCCCTCCCTACTATAATGGCAGACATCCTGCCAAGAAATTATGGCAATAGATATAATATTTGCATTCTCATTTCAGGAGCCACAAGATGGAGAAAGCAGCCAGTGTTCAGGGTAGGTAAAAAAACGTGCAGAGGGGAGGCGTCTCTACTTCTGCTGCTGCTGCTTGTGTCATAGGACAGGTGACACAGGGCAGTCCCACTGGCAGGCCAAACCCCTTGGCAGGCCAGCTGGAAGGGCTCTTGGAGCCTCCACATGGCCACTTTTGCAAAATGGGCCATGGCTGCTTTTGATCTTTGTCCCCTTTGTTTTCTTCCCCCAGAGAGACGACCTATACCATCTGGCAGCGAGAGCCCTTTGAGGTAAGAAACCTTTGGCCAGGGGGGCAGAGGGTGAGCGTTAGGGTCTCGGCGATGCCTTGACTCTTGCTCGGAGGGGGAGAAATTATGGTAGATATCCTTCTAAGCTTAAGGCTTGCAAAAGCTTTCTCCCCCTCCCATCAGGAATGAAGGCATCGCCCTAACCTTAAGGGTTGCTGTTGGCCCATAGGGCCTGATGCACCCTGTCCTTTCTCAATCTTACTGGGACGCAGAAAGCTTAGGATTTAGCCTACGTATCTTCATTTGCAGGATTAGATGTCAGCTCAAATGGGGTCAGGGAGCAGCAGCAGCCGCAAGTCAGCAGGGACTGGTGTCCTTAATGGAGAATGGGATCATTGTTGTCCACAGGATTCTCCAGAGGACAGTTTGGCCTTTCCTTCCTTCCCCAGGAGCTGCAACGGAATGACGAAGAACCAGTTCCAGACACCTCCAGAGGTGAGTTGGTAGGTGGCTGTGAAAAGCCTGCAGGGAATGCGGAACTCCAGGAGACTGCGCTACGTAGGGATGGGCAGGACCCAGAATGGGTGGAAACGCTATTCCGGCAGCAGCAATGGAGCGCGTAGTCTCGCTCCATTGCTGCCGATCTTGCAGCCCCCCCCCCTTGGAAAAAAATAAAGTATAATCCCCAAAAGGGATAAATCTGAAAGAGGTTCATAAGAATACAAACATTTAATTCTTTGTGTTTATAACTCTGTAGTAGGAAGAAAAATGAAAAAGCAAGACCCAAAATAATGATTAATTTTTTTAAAAATCTAAAGGACAGGTTTTTTTAAAAAAAATAAAAGATTGCCCTTTTTAATAAAGGACAGATGTGGTCACTATAAATTTATAGCTACCTTTTCTAGCATGGGCTCCTCTGGATGTTTTTAATTCTAGTTAACATAATTCTTAGTCAACCTGATTGTGGGTTGTTAAAGGAATACAGTATAGAATTGCAGCCATTGTCTTTCGTAACACAATTTACCTTATCTCCCATTCAGCAGTGGAAGAAGCTTTTGATTGCTTTTCAGAACTGTCAGTCAATGATAGCCCGCCTCTTCCTTTTCATGTTTTTATAGGTCAGTGATGGCGAACCTATGACACGCGTGTCAGCACTGACACGCGTAGCCACTTTCAGTGACACGCGGCTGAAGGAAGAAAAGCCACGCCGGCACCTCACCTCTCCTCGCAGCCCTGGCATTTCACTTGCACGGGCACCAACTGTCTGAAGAGGCTCTCCGCGCCATCTTGCGCTTTGAGTTTGGCACCCTGCTCCCACGGGGGGCGGAGAGCAGGGGGGCGGGGGAGAACCAGGAAAGAGCAAGAGCCGGAAGGGCGGGGAAGGAGCAAGCAAAGCGCCGTCCAGTGGGAGGCAGGGCGGGGTAGGTGTGAATGGGAGAGGAGGAGGAGGAGAAAGGGGGAGGAGCCATGACAGTGACACCTATAGATAAGATGGCGGTGCATGCCGTTGAGGTGGCGTCTCTTCCTCAGCCTGGGCGATGCGCCTATTTCGTGGAGAGGAAGAAGCGCTTTTGCAAGATGGTCCCGGCCATAGGCAGGCGCTTCTGTGGTGAGCACAGTGCTGAAGAGGTAGCAGTAGGGGGGAGAGCTAGGCAAACTCACTGGGCTGGACGGAACGAGCCGTTTTGTTTGTAAAATAAGGCTCCGCTGGGTTTGGTTTCAAGGAACTTCAAGTATATTTTTTTCCGACACAGGCTGAGGGAGGGAGGAAACGCATCCTGATCAGATCGCCAACATTTCATATATGAAGAATGCACACACGCCGAGAGAGAGAGAGAGAAACAAGCATGCACACAGGTGTGCACCCACGCTTTGTGAAAAAATACACTGGTAAAAATAAATAAAGGGAACACTCAAAAAATATATCCTAAATCTGAATGAATGACATATTCTCATTGAATACTTTGTTCTGTACAAAGTTGAATGTGCTGACAACATGTGAAATTGATTGTCAATCAGTGTTGCTTCCTAAGTGGGCAGTTTGATTTCACAGAAGTTTAATTTACTTGGAGTTATATTGTGTTGTTTAAGTGTTCCCTTTATTTTTTTGAGCAGTATATTTGAGTTTCTGGTTCATCCCGTTTCACCTCGTATTTCCCATCCTAGTGTAATCCAGTGTCAGAAACTATCGTGATTATGAATGTCATTAGGTAGTCCTCGAATTGCAATTATAATTGAGCCCCAAATTTAGGTCGCTGTGAAATTTAGGTCGCAGTTGAAACCAACTGACAGATTAACAAAGAAGTCACTAAGCAGGTAAGTTAAATAATTATACATATTTGTTATTTAAACTATAAATCTCACAAAATTATGTTTTTTTTCTCAAGGTGACACACCACCCGAGTTATGCTCAGTTTTTTGGCGAATTTTGACACACCAAGCTCAAAAGGTTGCCCATCACTGTTATAGGTATATAAAGACCACTGAGGCCGGAAGTGGCTTTATCGTTGGCTTTGAGGTATGTATGACTAACCTGAGTTGCTTTCCTCCCCCCGCCCCCCCTGAAATGTGGTTTAAAGTTGGTCTTTCTGTTTTCTTTTTAAGTGACTCTGCAAAGCAAAACTAATACATTTTTTGCAAAGTGTTGGTCTCCCAGGCTTGATAGTTGAATGGAAATTGCTCATTCAGAGATAAGTCGATTGCATTGTGTCCTTTTGAATAACACATGTTGGGCATCAGTGGAAGAAATGAATTATCCTTATAATTTGGTTTTAGGTTTTAGTAAAATATTTTACTAATTTAAGAAATTTGAAGTGATTCTACAGAGGAATCATTGAGTCTGTCATCTGCACCTCTATAACTGTCTGGTTTGGTGCTGCAACCCAACAGAACCGACACAGACTTCAGAGGATAATCAGAACTGCAGAAAAAACAATTGCTGCCAACCTGCCTTCCATTGAGGACCTGTATACTGCACGAGTCAAAAAGAGGGCGGGGAATATATTTACTGACCCCTCACATCCTGGACACAAATTGTTTCAACTCCTACCCTCAAAACGTTGCTACAGAGCACTGCACACCAAGACAACTAGACACAAGAACAGTTTTTTTCTGACCGCCATCACTCTACTAAACAAATAATTCCCTCAACACTGTCAGACTTTCTACTAAATCTGCACTTCTATTCTACTAGTTTTTCTCATCATTCCTTTCACCCATTTCCTCCCAGGTTGACTGTATGACTGTAACTTGTTGCTTATATGCTCAAGATTTTTATTAATATTGCTTCTTCATTGCTTATTTGACCCCTATGACAATCATTAAGTGTTGTACCACATGATTCTTGACAAATGTATATTTTATTTTATGTACGCTGAGAGCATATGCACCAAGACAAATTCCTTGTGTGTCCAATCACACTTGGCCAATAAAAATTCTATTCTATTCTATTCTATTTGCTTAACAAAATGGGTGAGGAAAGTAATATAATGAGGCAAAACCCATGTAACAAATTTCTCATTTAATAACATAAATTTTGGGTTCAATTGTGGTAAGTTGAGGCCTACCTGTAATGCTCAGAAATGCCAACAATTTCTGATTACTTTGAAAGAAAGTTATACTGATAACTGTAGAGTCAGGGTTAAAATATTTGCTTTGTTGAGGGTGTAAGTCTTAGAAATGGGTTGAACCAAAAGTGTCACTGCTTTTACTTTCTTCCATTCTATACATCAGGATTCTCCAAACCTGGCAACTTCAAGACTTGTGGACTTTAATTCCCAGAATTCCCTTGTAAACAGGGCTAGCTGAGAAATTCTGGCAGTTGAAGCTCACAAAACTTAAAGTTGCCAGGTTGGACACCCCTGCCATAAATGATAGAGAACTTTTGTCGAAAACACCCGAACTATTAACTTCTAAATAATAAGAATCAAAACCTGAATAATTTGTACAAACACAGCTAGTTGGCAAAAGTGCAAGAATAAACATCAGCCCAAAGCAAACAAATCACATTACAGTAAGCTAAACCTATGGAATCATAGTGGTGAGGAATCGTTTGACCTCACCACTAAAGCTGAAGCTAAATCTGAGATCTCCAGATGTTCTTGTGGTGAAAATAGTTCAGGTTTGGAATAAATACTGCTTAAATAGAGGTAAAGAGTAGGGTTTATTTGTTTGCTTATTTAATTGGCCTTCCTCCTTCTGCAAAAGCTGCTAAAATTGTGTGTAATGTAATTTGATATATCACTGTGGTGACTGAATTGGATCTTGTCTCTCTATAGTGCTGCCCGCTTGTTCTCATTATTATCATCATCATGTCTTCTCCTGGAGCAGAGTTAATCCCTACAAGAATTGTAGATGATCACCAGGTAAATGAACAATACTGGAAGAAGCCAGGATACCATTTAAGGATCAAACTGTGTGTAACAAGGATAGAACCCAGCCTGGGTTTTCTAATCTATTTCATAGATTTATAAAGGGCTGCAGGCCCATAGGCTCCTAGTTTAATCACAGTAAAACTATCAAACAACTTAAGAAAATGCTGAGGAAAACTTTTGTATTACTTAAATACACTGCTCAAAAAAATGAAGGGAACGCTTAAACAACACAATATAACTCCAAGTAAAGCAAACTTCAGATTTAGACTGCCTTTTAACAAAGCAAGAAGCAAGACATTTGGAATTAATTTATTTATTACTGGGTATGTTTGTTGTACTTGCTAAAATATGTAATAAGTAGAAAGACCCTGGTTAACTTGGTTGTCCCTCCCTGTGTGCCTCCTCTCCAGAAACAACCTGAAGGGACTCTCCAGGCCTTTGGAGTCTCAACTTATCGATTCTGCTTGCTGGTAAGTGACTGGGGCTTTTTTCCTGATATTTTTAATGTTTTCTTTTTAAAAATAATATACAGTGATACCTCGTCTTACAAACCCCTCGTCATACAAACTTTTCGAGATACAAACCCGGGGTTTAAGATTTTTTTGCCTCTCCTTACAAACTATTTTCACCTTACAAACCCACCACCGCCGCTGGGATGCCCTGCCTCTGGACTTCTGTTGCCAGCGAAGCACCCGTTTTTGTGCTGCTGGAATTCCCCTGAGGCTCCCCTCCATGGGAAACCCCACCTCCGGACTGCTGTTGCCAGTGAAGCGCTCATTTTTGCGATGCTGGGATTCCCCTGCAGCATCGCAAAAACACAGAAGTCCGGAGGTGGGGTTTCCCATGGAGGGGAGCCTCAGGGGAATCCCAGCAGCGCAAAAATGGGCACTTCGGCTGGCAAAAAGGGTGAATTTTGGCCTTGCACGCATTAATCGCTTTTCCATTGATTCCTATGGGAAACACTGTTTCATCTTACAAACTTTTCACCTTAAGAACCTCGTCTCGGAACCAATTAAGTTTGTAAGACAAGGTATCACTGCCTTTTAACAAAGCAAGAAGCAAGAAATTTGGAATTAATGTATTTATTACTGGGTATGTTTGTTGTACTTGCTAAAATATGTAATAAGTAGAAAGACCCTGGTTAACTGGGTTGTCCCTCCCTGTGTGCCTCCACTCCAGAAACAACCTGAAGGGACTCTCCAGGCCTTCGGCGTCTCAACTTATCGATTCTGCTTGCTGGTAAGTGGCTGGGGCTTTTTTCCTGATATTTTTAATGTTTTTTTTTTTAAAATAATATATTTTATGGTTCAGGGCATTTAGTTGATTTAGGAAATGTGTTTTTTTTTTAAAAAAAGGATAATGTTTGTGTTGTAATGAGATTTTGCTTAAAACATAGTTAGAAGGAACCTTGAAGGTCATCTAGTCCAACCACCTGCTCAAGCAGGAGACACTACACCATTTCTGACAAGTTTGTGTGTGTCTATGTGATCAGTGGTTTTTGAGGCAATCACCTTTTATGTGACTGCATTGCTGCTTTCATATGTTCATCTGTGTATGATTTTGTGAGCTGTTGGTGGGTTTTTATTCTAAATTCTAAGATGAAAAACTATACCTTTCCTGGTTGTTGCACTTTCTTCCTGAAAACACAGCACCGCCAGCACCATCTGCAGTACCATCAACATGAGCCGTACCAGCATCGCCATCGACATGAGCAGTACCAGAATTTCCCACATGCTGGAGTTTAAAGCAATATAAATGCTTCTGGGAAACGTATGATGGGCTGGAAGTAAAAGACAAAAAATTAGGTTGCTTTTACTGTGAAAAATACAAATTCACATAGGAGAAGAGTGTTCATGTTTCACAAGAATGGAGATATTTTAGGATTATGGTAGCAGGGATAAATAAAGAGGCGCAGCAAACAGCTCTTAGGAAAAAATGTGGGACCGTTTAAAATCACAAGCAAATGTCATGTGCAGAGAGTTCATTAAACAATGGGAGCAGGGTGCTATTCAGAGAGCAATGAGGAAGGCAAAAGGAAAACATGAACCTGCTACCAAAGCAATATTTTTTTACTGTTTATGATCTTGCCCAAAGAGGCAGACCATTTTCTGTTATTGAAGCACAAGTCAATTTGATAACTACAATTGGAGTAGATATGGGAATAGGAGATCTGCAGCGAGAATAGTGGATTTTACTGCAAGAGACATTATAACGACCATTTTTTAAAAAAATGATTGTAAAAAACCTGAAACTGTGGTTAATAATTGATGGACCTCAACATTATCAATGAAAGCAGTCTTGATAGTTTTTGTCAAAGTTGAGGATCCAGAATGCCCAGCAAACATTTTCGTTGAGCTAGTGGAATTGGACAAACAAGATGCAGAGGCCATGTATTCTTCAGTGACAGGAAGCTTACATAAAGTTGGGTTTACCATGGAATATCTGCGAAAACATTTAATAGCATTCTGCTCCGATGGTACCAGCGTTATGCTAGGGAGAAAATCTGGAGTCAGCAGCAGGGTGGCTAAAGTGTTCCCAAACATTATAAGCCGGCACTCTTTGAACCATTGCCTTCAACTTGTGCTGGATGACTCCATAAAGGAAATTAAACAACTGAATCTTTTCAAACTCTTCCTTGACAAGATATGCACCATTTTCATACATCCTACAAGAGCCAGGAGGAACTTTTCAAAATCTCTGAAGAACTGATCATTCAAATAGTGAAGATTGGCAGAGTTTTGGGACCAAGATGAGCTGCCAACCTGCCTTCCATTGAGGACCTGTGTACTGCACGAGTCAAAAAGAGAGCTGTGAAAATAGTTACTTGCCCCCGCATCCTGGACATAAACTATTTCAATTCCTAACATCAAAATGTCGCTATAGAGCACTGCACACCAAGACAACTAGACACAATAACAGTTTTTTCACGAACGCCATCACTCTGCTAAACAAATAATTCCCTCAACACTGTCAAACTATTAAGTCTGCACTACTATTACTACTAGTTTTTTCTCATCATTCCTATCACCCATTTCCTCCCATTTATATATATCCCTGATGAAAACAAAAAGAGCAAGATAAAGTTATGATTTACTAAATGAGCTGAATGTCGAAAAAGGTCAAACTGTTTTTTTATATAAAAACTGTAACTGAATCTAAAGAAAATTTACATAGTTTCAGAAGAATATATATACTGATCCTGTACATGCCTTTATTTTAATATATGGGGTTTTTTTGTTTTGTTTTGTTTTTTGTTTTGTTTTTTATTTTTCTTATTGGATGTATTGTTTTAATATGTATCTTTGGATGTATTGTTTTTTCTTTTTCTCTTTCCTTTTCATGTATTCTATGTACCTTGTATTATATCTGTAAATAAATCTTTATTAAAAAAAATATTATTAAAAAAAAGAAAAGAAATTGAATCTTGGAAGAAATCAAGACAGAATAAAGATTTTTGTTTTTGTTTACACTTCAGGTGATTCAATTTTGGAATTCCCTGCCATGTGATGTGATGATGGCTTTCCGCTGGGCTGAATTCGTAAAAGCGTTGGTGCAATTCATGGAAGTCGGGATGAATGGCTGATAGTCTTCAGGGCAGCATGACTGCCTCTGTGGCCCCTCTGCTGGCAGGCTAATGGATAGTTAGCTGCTCTGAGGACAGATTGCTGGAATACACAAACCGATCAAACAGAGCAGTGCTCATTTTGTTTTCTATTGAATGGGGCTAATAGTAATAATCCGTAGAAAAGCATTAAAAAAACTTATTTATTTATATATATAGTGTTCTGTCTGGGTCACTCTGGAAGCCAAGACCAACCCAAAAAGAGAAGCCAGACACACCGGTAAAAGGCAAAGGCAGTTTATAAAATTCAAGAAAAACACAGGTAACAGAAAAGGTCCTTACAAACAGGAAAACGCTGTACAGTATCTTCAAATATATCCACGAAGGCAAAAGTCCATGCAGCAATACAGGATTCTTGCTGCCAAGACGAGGCTGTAGATAGCAGACCTACACCTCCCACGGGTCTTCCAAACTGCTGGGCCACAAGCCAGGAACAGAGACGTCAAGAACAAAGCAGGTCACCGTAACTCCAAGTGATAACACTCCACATAGCTTCAAGGGCTTGCCTGCCTTTTAAACCCTGCTAAGGAGGACCACACCCAAGCCCAGCTGTTCCTAATTCAGTGCTGATAATACTTCTTTAATTGCTCCTTTCTTTGATCTGAACGTCTCTGTCGCATGTCAATAACGGCTTGTGCTTCATCACCTAATGACTCCAAGCTACTGGCTGGGGAGAGCCCCCCCCCCGGGGCTCTCATGCTGTTCTCCTTCGTCCCATTCCTGACTTTCCTCTCCCCCGTCCGACTGTTCAGCCCCCTCCTCTTCGCTGTCCTCCTCCTCCAGGCATGGAGCCAGCAGAGACACAGCTGGTCCCTGAGCAGCCTCAGGCTGAACCACAACATATAATAAATAATTATTTAATATTAATTAATTTATTATTTCTAGATGATTATATATTTTAAAGATATTTCATTAAACAAGAAAGAAAAAGAGATATATCATTGAACAAAAGAAAAGGAGAAGAAATCTAGTATTAGAAAATATATACAGTAGTTACTATGATTGGTAATTGTCACAGTTCTTTCACACTTGAATTCATTGATTCCTTCGTAATACAATAAAGTTTTTAATTAGAGATAAGTTGATAGAAGGCAAGATATTCCTCTGGCTGTCTTGAAGTCGTTAACACAGTCACAGAGAGGGTTTGATGTATATATATATGTTTTTTTTATTTTTGAGTCTGTTCCTTTAAACAAGCACAGTTGTCACAGTCAATGATCGATGGATTAATCCGAGATACTTATTGAGTTCTTGCTTCTGATGAAATTAGCTAAGTTCAGAATAGAAACCTAAAGATAAACTTCCACTTGTGTTAGTCTTTTAGAAATCCTCCAGCTCTGAGGAGAAAAAAGAAAAAGAAAAACGGCTGCGAATTCCCCTTAGTCACTTCCTCAGCTTTGTGGTGCACTCAAAAATAAAGGTCCAATAAACGACCCAATAAGCAGGATTATTGGTTGGAATTATTCCCTCTTTTCCTTTACTTGGGGGGATAAACCGAAAATAGTTATATGCCGATAGATCGCTTTTTAAGGTAATATGATATCTTTCAATTGTGAGTGTCTTGCCGCTGGGGGAGGGGGGAGGATGACAGCTCCCACCCTCCTCGCTTCTCGAAGCTTTGGTTTATAAATCCGCCAATCGGTTATAGCCCCCAGACACCCACCCCCAGAATCACGAACAGAAGTAAAGAGAAAAATTAAAATCCTGATGGGTATTTTACACTTCTCCGTTCTGTACTATCGCCTCGCCAGTATAAGATTAGCATTCTGCAGCCGGGAGTACCTCAGGCCGCCATGTTGCTCCTGATTTTAGATGTCCGATCTTCTTTCGGGAAATTCCTGATCCGCCGTCTCGAGCCGCTGCCTGAAAAAAACCCTGGCTAACAGGGGTCCCCTCACATCAGCTACCTCCCCATGTATACTGTGGTCGAAGAAGGATCGATCGAAACACCTCAAAAGTGGAGGAATAACCAGAGCTCTGCTCCTCACCATCCACTCGGCTCCACGGCTTTTTTTAATGGTAATTTCAATTATTATTATTATTATTATTATTATTATTATTATTATTATTATTATTTATTAGACTTGTATGCCGCCCCTCTCCGAAGACTCGGGACAGCTCACAGAACACAATACAAAAACAATATGTGTACAAATCTAATAATTAAAAACTATAAGCTAAAACCCCATTACATTAAAAAGCAGTCACGAGACTGGAGACTGCACAGCCAACTTCTCTGGAACGATATAGGGCCATGATGGCGAACCCATGGCACACATGACACAGGTGGCACATGGAGCCATATCAGAGGCACGCAAGACGCTGCCCTATGTCAGCTCCAGCTGATTTTTGGCCTTGGGAAAGGCTGTTTCATCATCTATATGCTTCAGGAAGCTTCCCTGAACCCTCTGGAGCAATGTTCCCTCTAATGTTTTTTCGGTGTGGGCGGAAAAGTATAGTGTCTGAGCGACAGTCCCTTTGGGACTGAGTGGCATAGAAGTATAAATAAGTAAGTAAGTAAGTAAGTAAGTAAGTAAGTAAGTAAGTAAGTAAGTAAGTAAATAAATAAATTAAAAAATTCCCTTCTTTTTTTATTAAAAGAAATTAATAATAAAACAAAACCAAAATCTATTACTATTATTACTATCTTCTCTTTTTCCATCCCTGTCTCCTTCCCCCTTGTGTGTGTTTGTGTGAACTCTTGAACCATTTCCAATAACAGGTGAGCTATTGGAAATGGTTCAAGAGTTCACACACACACACATACACAAACGGCTGGGTTTTTTTCTCTCTGTTATTATTTGGGTGCTTTTTACCATATGCTGTAAATCAAGAGTCATTTCTCTCTCTTTCTCTTTCCCCATCTTGCTCTCTCTCTTTTTCTCACTTTCTCTCTCCCTCTCTTTCTATCTCTCTCCCCCTCTTGCTCTCTCTCTCTCTTTCTCTCTCGTTTCCTTTCTCTCTTTCTATTGCTTTCTTTCTCCTCTCTCTTTCTTTCTATCTCTCTTGCCTTCTTTCTCTTCTCTCTCTTGCTATCTCTCTCTCCACCCCTTTCACTCTGTCTCTCTTTCTCACTTACTTACTTTCTCTCTCTCTCTCTCTCTCTCTCTCTCTGTCAGCGAGGGGGCTGCGAGAGCGCTTTCCCTGAGCACTTCGGGAACGCCTGCCCTTCCTCTACTGCAGCCCCCTTGCTGAAAGGTCCGGGACGAAAGCGCTCCCAGCGAAGGGGCTGCGAGAGGGCATTCTCGAAGCGCACGGAGAAAGCCCTCTCTCGCAGTCCCCTGGCTGGGAGCATTTTCATCCCCAGAAGCTGCAGCCACCAAGGAAGAAGTCACGCACAAGGGCAGGAGGCGGCGGCGGAGGAGAGGGGGCCGATCGGGCAGGCGGGGGGCAGGGCCGAGAGGCCAGGGGCGCGAGGGGGCTGGAAGCACCGTGGGGAGGCAGGGGCGGCCGCTGCTCCCTTTCCTCCTACTGCCAGCACCTCCCCGCCCCCGCACACCCCCCCCCCGCGGGCTGGCACGGGGATGGGGAGCGTGCGCCCGTGGAAAAGGGTGCGCGGGGGGGTATTTTGGAGCACGCGCGTGCACACGCGTGCAACTTACGGGGAACGCTGCTCTGGAGTGCACAAAAGAGCACAACTGCAAGCCAGAAGTGTGTTTTCTGAACTTCCAGTTTGCCTATTGTGCTGCTTTTTACACTCCAGGGCTTCAGGAAGCTTCCTTGAAGCGTCTGGAGAGCAAAAAACAGCAGAACAGCAAACCGGAAGTGTGTTTTTTCTGAACTTCTGATTTGGCTGTTTTTTTCATGTCCCAGGCTTCAATGAGGCCTGTGCGCAGGGACGGGAGGATTGTGTGCATGCATGAGGGGTGCGCATGCGTGGGGGAGAGGGATGGGATTGGGAAGATACTCACATGCTAGCACACCCACAAACTCCCTTTTGCTATCACTGGTATACGATCTGCTTGAATTAGGGGGTTGGAATAGAAGACCTCCAAGGTCTCTTCCCACTCTGTTATAGACTTGCTCACTGGATTCCATGCTGATTTTCCGCACTTGAGGCAGCAGAAATTAAGATGGTCAAAGGTCAGCTTCAAATTGGTGTGTTTGAGATGGGCAGGGGGAGGGAAGAAATAGTAAAATGGTGCCTTGTGGAATTTCCCCCAATCGCCATTCAGACGGAAGGGAGTACAATACAATATCTCCGGGATCGTCTTCTGCCACATGAATCCCAGCAGCCGATAAGGTCCCACAGAGTTGGCCTTCTCCGGGTCCCGTCGACTAAACAATGTCGTCTGACGGCCCCCAGGGAAGAGCCTTCTCTGTGGCAGCCCCTGCCCTCTGGAATCAACTCCCCCCAGAGATCAGAACTGCCTCCATCCTTTTGCCTTTCATAAATTGTTCAAGACTCACCTATATCGCCAGGCATGGGGGAATTGAGACATCGCCCCTGGGCTTATATAGTTTATATATGGTATGCTAGTGTTGTATGATTTTTAAATGACTGGTTTTTAGATACTTTCTTTTAATATTAGATTTGTTACATTATCCAGTCAGTGGAAGTGATGTGCCGGTACCTGGAGGCTGTTGGGGTCTGGATGGGTGTCAACAGGCTCAAACTCAACCCTGATACAACGGAGTGGCTATGGGTTTTGCCTCCCAAGGACAATCCCACCTGTCCGTCCATACCCTGGGGGGGGAAGTATTGACCCCCTCAGAGAGGGTTCGCAACTTGGGCGTCCTCCTCGATCCACAGCTAACATTAGAAAACCATCTTTCAGCTGTGGCGAGGGGGGCGTTTGCCCAGGTTCACCTGGTGCACCAGTTGCGGTCCTATTTGGACAGGAAGCCACTGCTCGCAGTCACTCATGCCCTCATCACCTCGAGGTTCGATTACTGCAACGCTCTCTACATGGGGCTACCTTTGAAAAGTGTTCGGAAACTTCAGATCGTGCAGAATGCGGCTGCGAGAGAGAGCTTCATGGCTTCATGAAAGAGACCACAGAGAAAATTAACAAGGCCAGGAAGGCTCTGTATGAAGTCATGGAATATATAGCTAAATACACTTGTCAGCCATGGGTAGAGGGACCCTATTGTCCTGCTGAATATTCAGCAGAGGAATCCATAAAACACAATAACGTATATTAGTTCTTTACTCTTAATAATTTATGAAACAAATAACATATATTAATTCTTGCTATTAATGATATTGAGAACTGGGGTCTTCAGATGCATTCCTTGGACAAGACTTAGGTGGCAGGGCTCTTAGAAAATGAGAGAAATTAGTAAATTGATTGACCTTTTTAAAGCAATTATTAGCCACTTCCATATTATGCATGATTCTTTTAATATTATATAGTTGTAAGTGTACTTTATGTTGACTACTAGCCAAATACTCAACTGTATAACTTAAGAATTTTAATTACTATAGAGATCTAAGGTTTTAATAAGTGAGAGGCAATTGTACATTTGTTTACACAAATAAAATTGCAATTAAACAGCTGTGATGTGGCAATGTGTAAGTGACTTGAAATAGCGGGTTCTAGTATTTGATCTGGTTCTTGAAGGTTGCAATTTATTATATTCCATTTTAGAGGTTAGATAGGTTGTTTGATTCATTCTTGCATGCAATTTCAAAAGAAGTCTCTCAAAAGGATCAGTTTCTCTGCACCTCTGCAGCTCTATCAAAAACCTAACTGCCCAAAAATAGTTTAATTCATTTTTATAAAGGTTCACTGATGTTAGACTTGCCTCCTGGTGCGCCCAATCTCAGAATTACTAGACATAGCTTATTAAACATACTAATAGAAATAAAAGTTCAGAAAGGACCAAACAGAAGGAGAGAAGAATTGGGTTCTTGCTCAAGTCTCTCATCAAAATAGTGCAGTGATGGAGGTTTTTGTGAAAGAAGTAGGTGAGGAGGATTGAGAGGGGGTTTTCAGGGACAAGGAGGAAATGAATGGCTAAAGAGGTCAGAAAGAACAATTAACAGAAAATCAAAGGGTGGAACTACAACAGAATCAATGTGGCTGCTGCATTGAGGAGAGATATGCTTAGTAAATTACAGTTAACCATTAGGTTTTAACTTTAGGTGTCTTCAAGAGACAGTGCGTATCAAGCTGGAAAGATTAATAGAGCTGATGTCATCATGTTTGTATGGTATAAAAATGAATTCTGGAAACTGATGGATCTCTTGGTAACAATGAATGCAATCCAGAACCCAATTTCCATTAAAAGCTAAGAGCTGCTGTGAGCCACTCTGATCATTGCATGATGCATTTTCTATCTGCTTACAAAGATTTAAAGCCACAAAACCAACAATTAAATCAGTAAAGACTTGGATTGAAGAGGCAAAGTTAAAGCTACAGGCTTGCTTTGACTGCACAGACTAGAATATTTTTCACCTTCCCAGAAGAGCCGGGTAGCTGTCGGACGGTCAAGAGGTGCAAACGGAGGTGGGAAATCCCAATAGGGGATTCCAGGGGCGGAGCTTTGACGTCACGGAGACGTCCTTCCTGGTCGGCCGAAACTGGGACTCCAGCAAGGATGTCTCCGTGACGTCAAACCTCCACCCCTGGAATCCCCTATTGGGATTCCCCACCTCCGTTTGCACCTCCTGACTGGCCAACAGCTCCACGGCTCTTCTGGGAAGGTGACAGCTGGCCGGTGGCACTTCTTGGCGTTCTCCTGAACCTGAACCCGAACTTTTGCCGAACTTCTGGGTTTGGCATTCGGGAGAATGGCGAGAAGCGCCCCTGCTGTTTCGGAAGGTGACAGCCGGGCGGTGGCGTTTCTCGGCAGGCTCCCGAACCCAAACTTTTGCCGAACCTTCAGAAAAGTTCGTGTTTGGGTTTGGCATACTGAATTTCGCAAACTTTTGTACAAACCCGAACTTTGCGAGTTCGGTTCGCCCAACACTAATTATGGCCATTAACTCACAGAGCTTGTTGCTCAAGCTTCGAGCATTCGTGCACATTACCCTAAGAACATTATTATCATTATTAGTTTTCCCCTTATCATCAACAACTACATCTATTTTATTTACAGCTCTCTTTTTATAAACTTCAAGCAACTGATTTATCATCATTGATCCGGGACAGAAATCATCCACGTCAGTTACATCTCTGTCCCCTTTACCTAGTTTAAATGCCTGTCCAAAAAAGTTCTGAACTCCTCACTGAGCACCTGGGTCCCTCTGTATGAACCTAGAACTTTCAATTAGTAAGAATAAGATGGAGCAGCCAAATCTATGTTAAACCCCTAATGAAATGTATGGTCTTTTAAGCCATCAAATTTTCACAGAAACTGGTTTTGAAAACATTTTGACTACTAAGCCCATATAATATGAAAAATCAAAAATAAGGTAAGAAAGCCCATAACTTTGTATTGAGAATCTAGATTTGCATGTCCAGCTGGTCTAACTCTAATCTAGAATCGTGTGATGCTACAGGTGAAACTTAAAAAATTAGCATGTCCATGTATATGCCATGTATATGATATAGACCAGTCTAAATAAATAAATAAATGTATATGACACAGAGCAGGCTAAATAAATAACATTTGCTCCCAAATAGAAATATCCGGTGTAACCATTTCTTCCTGTTGCCTTGCCTTGTTTTGCCTTGGTATTTTATCGCCAACTGGGTTTCTCCCACTTCGGACTAGTTCACAAGAACCGGTAGCCACTCGCTGGTGCCGTTACAATAATGTCACAAAACCGGATTGGTCAGTGCTGGTCCGTGGGCTATAAAGATGGTTCTCGACTTATGACCAGGATTGATCCCAGCTGTTAAGTGAGACATTTGTTAAGTGAGTTTTGACCCATTTTACTACCTTTTTTTGGCCATTGTTGTTAACTGTATGTGATAAGTTATTAACATGGTCATTAAATGAATTTGGCTTCAGCATTGATTTTGCTTTTCAAACGGTTGCAGTAGATGATCAGATTTATTTATTTATTTATTTATTTATTTGGATTTGTATGCCGCCCCTCTCCGAGGAATCGGGGCAGCTCACAGCATTTACAAAAACCAGAACAATCATATAAATCCAATTAATACTACATTAAAAACAACCATTAAATTCTATTAAAAGAAAGTAAAACCAATTATTCAACACTCATACTTGAAACATTCATTGATCAGGGGGAAGATCTAAAAGTCCCAAGCCTGGCGGCAAAGATGAGTTTTTAAGCTCTTTTGGAAGGCAAGGAGGGTGGAGGGAGTGCGAATCTCTGTGGGGAGCTGATTCCAGAGGATCGGGGCTCCCACAGAGAAGACTCTTCCCCTAGGTCCCACCAGCCGACATGGTTTGGTTAACGGGATCCTAAGGAGGCCAACTCTGTGGGATCTCACCGGTCGCTGGGATTCGTGCGGCAGAAGGCGGTCTCGGAGATAATCTGGTCCTATGCCATGAAGGGCTTTATATGAACTTGGGAGACAGCAGTGGTCATAAGTATGAACCAATTGCCAAACATCTCAATTTGATTACATGATCAAGGGATTGATACAAAGGACATAAGTTTGAAAAGTGGTCATAAGTTCCTATTTTCAGTGCCATTGTAACTTTCAACTGTCACTAAATGAACTCTAAATGAACCCTAATGACTACTTGTCCTATGTCTACCTAATCCTGTTTCCAATATTTTGAATTCTCCCATTACAGGAAGAAAAAAAACTATAGCGATATGATACAATGGATATTTTAGAACCAAAAATGCAAAATTGGATTTAAAAGAAAGTCAGAAATTGTTCAGTTTCCGTGAAGCGTGTGCTTTCATATTTCATTGTATCTGATTTTGTACAAGTTGGGAAACTGGTTACTTTGAACTGGGTGTCTATTTTTATTTTTATTTTGTTCCTAGTGTATATTTGGAAATTTAAAATAGAATATATTTGCTACTACCAAGTCCATTCCTGAGGAAAGAAGA
This sequence comes from Erythrolamprus reginae, assembly GCF_031021105.1. NCBI lineage: Eukaryota > Metazoa > Chordata > Lepidosauria > Squamata > Dipsadidae > Erythrolamprus > Erythrolamprus reginae. The sequence continues at coordinate 232,723,736 of NC_091951.1, read as the reverse complement.
ACTGTCTCTATATATATATTAGGGCAGTGAATGTATTTCAGTACAGAATCTCTCTAATGTGAAGTCCCATTGTCAGTAACATTAGTCCTCAGCTTAAGACTGCAATTGAAGCCAGAATTACATTTGTAAGTTGTTGCAGTCCTAAATCGAGGCATCACATGGATTCCAGAAGGATGCAAACAGTGACAAATGTAAGGCAATTGCCAAGCATCTAATTGCAATTATGTAACCATAGATGTAGGGATACGCAGCCACCATAACTCATAATATAAGTGGAGAAAGAGAGTTGGACTAAAAGTCGATTCCGCCCTAGGATGCCATGATGCCCTCTGTGCTTTGTGCCACAATGATGGTACTTCCCTGTTGTTCATGAACAGACAACTACCCACAGGAAATGCAGAGGCCAAAGGTCACCAAAAGAGTCAGCCACTGGCCTCCCCTAGACTCAGGTGAGATGCCCTCCTTGTGTAGGCATAGACAATGGCTATTGTTGGAACTTCCGGTCTGGATAGAGACCGCAGCGGAGGCTCTTTTCGGCAGGGCTCTGCCCCGAGGCTCCTTCAACCTCTCCGAAGGTCGCGGTTTGCGATCGGATCGGGTCCGGATGGCCCGATCCTAGAACAGGGGGCTCCCCTCTGTCCGAGGAGCCGTCGCTGAAGCTCCGGAGACAGCGGTTTGCCCCGCAGCTTCGGAAAAGGGAGAACCGATCCTCTCCCAAGAGGATCGGCCAGTGCGATCTCTCCAAACCCAGCGGGAAGCAAGGAAAAGACGAAAGAAAGTGAAGACAATTTGCAGCATACCTGAACTGAAAGGGAATACAATAAACAAGAAAACCCAAGGTAAAAACCTATTGTTTCATGTCTAAAGACGGAGGATTGGATCATTGTAAAAGTTACAAATGAAAGTTATTTTTTTCAACAAGGCGAAAGGGAAAGTTATTGAGAATTTGTATCCAACCGCAAGTAACAGCCGGATCTAATTTCTTTTCACTTTCGTTTATGACTTTGAACTTGAACTTTGAATCTTTAAATTTTTGAGCTATTAAAAATATTGAAGGATTAGTAAAACAATTCAAATTTGATATGACTTTAAAAAAGATTTAACTTCCAAAGATGAATAGAATTTGGGATTTCTAAACTATCAGCAAACATCGTATCCCGGGCTCTAATTTTAACAGCGGAGGGATAAAGAACACTTTTACTGCTTTCCTTTTTCTGCTCTTTCCTACAACAATAAAATGAAATAAACTATTAATTTGAAAATAAATGGAAAATAAAACTAATTGACATATTAAAGCTACAAGAATATATTTAGCCTTTTTTTTGGTCTGCCTGTTTTGGATTACCACCTTTGGATTACTTGCTGATTGCCTTTGGATTATTTGTGGAGACTTTCCTTCTACCTGCCTGGCACTGTGAAGCATAAACTGACTCCATTTTAAGCCTTAAACAACGGAGAATCTGCTTGCATTTGTTTTTGACTGTGAAACACTAACCGACTCCATTTTAAAATAAAAGAAAACCACAAATCTGACTTTGCTTTTAACTGGAAAATTGGAACTATATAGAAAATAATTGCATAGAAGCTTATTTCCTGACATTACTGAATCTACAACATCCTTCATTAACAAAGACCATTTGATTTATAAGAAGATTATAAGTATATAATATCCATATTTTGTTCCTCAAATTAATTCTTTTTCTCCTTTTTTTCTGTATTGTTGTTCTATTGTTGTTCTTAAAAGTATATTGACTTAAAACATATGCATTGTTAACAAACCTTGGTTCCCTGCTTTACCTTAACTAAACTAAAAACTCTTTTTTCTTGTTGTTTCTTTCTCCCACAAGACAGCCCTTCTTTGTTATTTCTTCTCCTTTTCCTTCTTCTCTTCCTTCGTATATTTGCCTTCTTTTATCTTTTTTTGGATATATTTTTACTCCTCTTCTTTTTTAATTCTCTAACAGATACTCTCCCTTGTTCTTTTTATTCATTATTAGATATTTCATTTTGTTTTCATTCACTTTTCTTCTCTTTTCTTGTCTTTAAAAAGTATTATATTCCGTTTCCTCTTTTTTGGCTTTTTTAAATTTAAAGTTAAAAGGAAATTTACAGTGAATTTTATTAGCAATTTGATCAACATATTTGTGGTTTTTATTAGGTAATAATATATTGCTATTTATCAAAAGAAATTGGTTACAAAGTTTATTGAACAAGTTTGGGATTTATAGTGATTTTCTTCTTTTCACTAAATATAAATTGATAGTAATCTCAAATTTGAAAATGTCAAGCACTTCAACCTATGTTAAAACAGTTAAAAAACAAGCACCAGCTGCAACTTCTTCTCCACAAGGTTCACCTCATCCTTCCCCGACGCACCAAGTTTTATCTGTAACTATGTCTACCAAGGAGAAGGATAAAGACAAATCCCTACAGCCTACTCTGATAACAATACAAGAAACCCTAAATGCAATGAAGGACTTTATGTTTAAATCCCAAGAAGATGCAGCCCAACAACGAGAGGCTATAAAGGATGAGGCAACACAACAAAGAGAAGCCATAAAATCAGATTTGGCGGAATTTAAAACAGAGATGGCTGAGCTGAAAGCAGACATGGGAGAGATGAAGGCACAGATGAAGGAAATGCAACAAACTTTACAAGAAAGTGAAGATCGCGTTAAAACAGTTGAAGAAAAGACTGTTAAAATTGAAAAGAGAATGGATTACTTTGAAGGCAGAGCTGACTCACGATACAGAAGATATGATGAATCAATCACTCACCTTGAGATGCAACGCGCTTCGTATGGGCTACGATTTCAGAATATAATAGAAGAAAAAGATGAAGATTTAAAGATGACTATGGCTGAAACTATTGGAGGAATACTCCAGGTTGATCCTACAGAAATATTAAGAGAAATCGACGAAGTTTTCAGAATTTCAAATAGCTACATCCGTCGCCACAATCTCCCGAGAGAGATCCATATCAAGTTTGCAAGAAAGACTCTGCGAGATGACATACTGCATTGGGCAAGAACTTCCAAACTACAACACAAAGGAGTTGAAATAAAAATATTAAAACAAGTCCCAAGAGGTGTCAGAGAAAGTAGAAGAGACTATCATTTTCTAACCAGAATTTTATTAAAGAAAATATAACCTTTCGCTGGCTGATTCCAGAAGGGATAGCATTGACCTCGCGTTCCAGAAGATATAAGTTGGAAAACTTGGAGCAAGCAATGGACTTTTTTGAAAACAGTGGCATAAGTCATCTGGATCAATCAGCAAAGCAACAAACTGCCCAACAGCAACCAGTACAACAGCAACCTGTGAAAGAATTAGCAATCCAGTAGGAGCAAGACATGGGGGCCACCGCTCTGACAGTAGAGCAGGACCAAGGCGCTAGAAGAGTTCAACCTCAGCGCGAAACTAAAAAACCAAACAAATGACAACAAGTAAAGACTTAAAGATCTTTTCTGTTAATGTGAATGGACTTAATGAACCAAGGAAAAGGAAACAATTTTTTTCCAAAATCAGAAATCAAAATGCTCAAATAGTAATACAGTGGTACCTCAAGATACGAACCCCTCGTCTTACGAACAACTCGTGATATGAACCCGGGGTTCAGAAAATTTTTGCCTCTTCTTACGAACTTTTTTCGAGTTACGAACCGGCGTTCGGAGACTGCTGGGAAGCTGCGCGGCTGTTTTAAAAGGTGACAGCTGGGCGGCGGGGCTTCCCAGAAGCCTCCCGAACGCCGGTTCGTAACTTGAACAAAGTTCGTAAGAAGAGGCAAAATTTTTCTGAACCCCGGGTTCGGTTCGAGAGGTTGCTGGGAAGCCCCCCAGGCCGGCTGCGACCTTTTAAAACAGCCGCACCGCTTCCCAGCTGTCTCCCAAAGCCGAACGCGGAAGTTCGGCTTTAGCGTTCGGCTTCAGGAGACAGCTGAGAAGCGGCGCGGCTGTTTTAAAAGGTCGCAGCCGGCCTGGAGGGCTTGCCAGCACCCCCCTAACCCCGAACCCGGGTTCGGGGGGGTGCTGGGAAGCCCCCCAGGCCGGCTGTCACCTTTTAAAACAGCCGCGCGGCTTCCCAGCAGTCGCCGAAAGCCGTTTTTTTGTGGGGGTTTTTTGGTTGCACGGATTAATTGACTTTACATTGTTTCCTATGGGAAACAATGTTTCGTCTTACGAACCTTTCGTCTTACGAACCTCCTCCTTGCACCAATTAAGTTCGTATCATGAGGTATTTATGTACTACAAGAAGTGCATATTAAAAAAAGTAATCAGAAACTATTATTAAATCCCAAAATTGGAAAAATGTATGCTGCATTAGCAGACCAAAAAAAAGAGGAGTAGTGATGTATGTTGAAAATTCTATAAATTCCAAACAAATATTTAAGGATGATGAAGGTAGAATTTTCATTGTACAAGTTGACATTGAACCTAGACCCCTGGTAATTGTTTCGATTTATGCCCCTAATGAAGATCAAATGACATTCTACAAAAAATTGCATCAAGTAATAACAGAGTTAAATATTGAAAATATGTTAATAATTGGTGACTTTAACGCTATTACAAACAGACAATTGGACCACTCGGGGGGGGGGGAATAACAAAAGTAAGAAGAGAAGTAAGAATTTACTACCTAGTACTTTCCAGAAAATGAAACTGGAATTATTATTAAATGACATTTGGAGGGAAAGACATCCCCACAAGAGACAATACACTTTTTACTCTAACCCCCATAAAATTTGGACAAGAATAGACATGGTATGGGCTTCAAAAATAATTGCTGAGCAAATAAAGGAGGTCGAGATAGATGTCAACATTTGGGCTGATCACAATCCTGTGGTAGTTCATATGAGAACTAAAAATAAACAGGTTAATTGGCGGATGAATAGAAACATTTTGAAAGACAAGAAATATAAGGATTGGATTGAAAAAGAATTAAAAATATTTTTTGAAATTAATAAAAACTTAGATACTACTCCACAAAACCTATGGGATACAGCTAAAGCATACATTAGAGGACTAACGATATCTTACACAGCAAAATATAACAAGGAAAATAAAATAAAATATGAACAACTAATAAATGAATTAAAACAATTAGAATCTTTATCACAACATAGAAAGAATAGAGATTTGAAAACAGAAATGAGTGTAATTAAACATAAAATTAGATTGATAGAACAAAATCAAATAACTGAAAAAATAAAAAGAGCTAAACAACATTATTTTGAACATGCGAACAAACCAGGCAGATGGTTAGCATATAAACTTAGAAAACAGAGGCAATCAAAACTTATTAAAAAACTAGAGGATAATGATGGCTTAATAAAATATGACACAGAAGGAAAAGCAGATATTGTGAATAATTTTTTTAAAGAACTATATACAAAAGATAATATCAGTGAAGATGAAGTTTTTAATTACTTAGAACATTCAAAATTACCACAAATAACGGAAGACCAACAGAATACTATGGATGGACCAATAACAATGGAAGAACTCCTAACAATAATTAAAAAACAAAAAAATAACAAAGCCACTGGCCCAGATGCTATACCGGCAGAATGGTATAAAATAGAAAATGAAACAATAAGAAATAATATGCTAGAAATTTTCAATGAATGTAGACTTGAGGGTAAAATTCCTAAATCTTGGTCAGAATCATTAATAACTTTAATTCATAAGCCGGGTACGGTACCAGAAAAAATTAAAAATTATAGGCCTATATCATTATTAAATGTGGATTATAAGATATTTACTGCTATATATGCAGACAGACTCAAAAGAGTTATAAATGGAATAATACATCAAGATCAAAATGGTTTTTTACCAGGTAGACAAATTAAAAACATTCTTAGAATTGTCATAAACATGTTAGAATATTATGAGCAACACCCAGGGAAAACATTATCTTTAATGTTCTTAGATGCCCAAAAAGCCTTCGATAATCTCAATTGGATATTTATAAAAATGCAATTAAACAAAATGAAATTTGGTTCAAAATTTGTTAATCTAATAGATGCCATTTACTCAAAACAAACAACGAATATAATACTGAATAATGAACAATTAACAACACTTGAGATAAACAAGGGAGTTCGCCAAGGCTGTCCTATATCACCGTTGCTATTCATTATGGCTTTGGAGACTTTATTAATCAAAATAAGAACAGACCCTAAAATAAAAGGCCTAACCGTAGGAGACGAGACGTACAAAGTCCAAGCCTTCGCAGATGACTTAACTTTTATAATTGAAGAATCGATAAAGACAGTCCCAATATTAATGCAGACAATAGAACATTATGGAAAGGTAGCAGGTTTAAAGATAAATAAAAGTAAAACACAATTTTTAACCAAAAATATGAGTAAAATACAAGAAACCAAATTAGAACATATTTCTGGAGTAAAGATTGTTTAAAAAGTAAAATACTTAGGAATTTGGTTAACAGCTAAAACAATAACTATAGAAAATGATAACTATATAAAATTATTGAAAGAAATTAAAAAAGATTTAGAAATTTGGAATAACTTGAAAATATCTTTTCTAGGAAGAGTGGCAACAATTAAGATGAATATCTTACCTGAAATTTTATTTCTTTTCCAGGTAATCCCAATAAACCCAGGGGGCACTTTTTTCAAAAATTTAACAAACATAGTTAAAAAGTTTTTATGGCAAGGGAAAAAAGCAAGGATAAAAATAAATTGTCTAGAAGATATTAAAGAAAGGGGAGGATTTGGACTTCCAAATTTGAAATTATTATATCAGGTGGCCACCTTAACATGGATTAGAGATTGGATTACCCTAGAAAATAAAAGAATATTAAATTTAGAAGGGTATGACCTTATGCTTGGATGGCACGCCTTCATATGGTATGATAAGGAGAAAAATCACTCATATTTTAAAAGACATACATTAAGGAAATACCTACTAGACGTCCGGAAAGATATAAGGAAAAACCATTTTTTAACCATTCCAGAATGGCTTGCCCCTCTAGAAGCAATAATACACCCAAAATCTATAAAAGATAAAAAAAAAAATACGATCCAAAGATTTATTAAATGACCAAATGAAATTAAAATCCAGGATTAACTTACAAGAGGAAGGGATAACAATAGATTGGTGGCACTATGCCCAGATTCGATCTAGATATCAGAAAGACAAAATACTTTATATTTTCAATAAAAACAAAAATTTGTTAAGCAATTTAATTACTCTTAATCAAACAAAAACAATAGGGAAAATATATAAATTCCTTATTGCACACAAAAATATAGAATTGACCCTAAAAGATAATATGATAAGATGGTGCAAAAACATTGGTAAAGAAATAGATATAGACACATGGGAGAAAGTTTGGGTTAACAATTGGAAAATGACCAAATCAGTATCATTAAAAGAAAACCAAATTAAAATGTTCTACAGATGGCATCTCCCACCAAATAGAATAGCAAAAATGTTCCCTAAAACCTCTCCATTGTGTTGGAAATGTAAGAAAGAAATAGGAACCTATTACCATCAATGGTGGACATGTGGTAAAGCTAAAATATATTGGAAGATGATAGAGAAAATAATAAAAGAAACGGTAAAGCAGGAAATAGAAAGTACCCTGGAATTCTATTTATTAGGAATTACCAATCAGACTTATAAGAAAGAAATTTTATATTTAATTATACACATATTAACTGCGGCTAGAATTACGTATGCACAAAATTGGAAGGGGGAGGAAATCCCCAAAGAAGAACTTATAGCAAAAGTATTAGAATGCGCTGAAATGGATATGATGACAAGACGTTTAAATGATCAAGAAGACACTAAGTTTTATGAAACATGGAACAATGTTTATAAATGGATAGATAAGAAAAAATAAGATATATAATCTATTTTTAGTTAATTTGTTGCATTTGTTTTTACTTGGGTAATATCAATACTAACATTAGTTTAAATTTATTGCTTAATGACTATGGTAGAATTAGTTTATATATAAGAATTAGTTTACATATAAGTAATATAGTAAGAATTTTGGTTTTATACATATATTAGTAAAAATGTGAAAAACTTTAACTCAAATTTAGCAAATTTTTAATATTCAACATATATCTAATTATGTATTCTTTTTCTGTTTTTGAATCTATACTTTCAAGATAAGCGGGGAAAATGTATCCCCATTATGTGTTCAATGTTTGTATGTTTGTCTGTCTATTTTATGAAAAATCAATTAAAATATTTTTAAAAAAAGACAATGGCTATTGTTTACCTGTTGCCAAGGGAACCAGATTGTCAGTTGCCCTGATAAGCCCCTCCCCAGAGCATTCTAACCGGGTGAAGTCTCAGCATGGCAGCCAGGAAGTGCTGCAGGGTAAGTGTTGATATCTCAAATGGGAGGAATCTCGCAGTAGGGGAGGAAGTTCATGCTTCCCTACTCCTTTAACATGTCTATTTTATTTCACAGAGATTTTGGAAATATTTGCGAAGAAGATTTTGCTGCTGCACAGGAGAAGATGAAGCCATTCCCAGGTACCACCTCCCCCTTCTCCTTAAACCCTGGCCATGGTGGGACAACACCAGGATAGGGCAGCCAAAATTTTTACTAAGGCCATGGTTCCCAACGTGGGGCCCACGCCCTACAGGGGGGCAATTTGATTTTTAATGGGAGCGATTGGAACCTTGTTCAAACCAAGTTAATGGCCTTTTAGGCTTCCTTTGGCTGAGGAGTTCACTTTTGAATAGTAACAGTTATATGTCAGGGGGGTCACAATTTTAGAGATGCTTAGGTGGGGTATGGTCAAACAAAGGTTGGGAACCACTGTCCTAAGGACATTGCGTGAGGGTGCAGATGGTCAGGATGAAGCCAGAGTCAGCACCCAGTTAAGGGTTTTTCAGTTATTAGGAATCTTTGAATTATACTTTTTTCCATCTGTTTGCCAATCAGATATTTAAGAATTGCTACTAATCCATTTGAACACTTTTAATTATTCAATTTTTTCTAGTTTTTTCTTACAATGCTTATAAACTCTTAGTTCTCATTATAATCCGTAGAACTATTTCTTTTTTTAATGGTAATTTCATTTAAGATTACAATTTGCAACAAAGTAACAATTTACAAAGTAGTGTATCTGTAGAGGAAGAAATTCTTAAAGTTAATTTCTAGGTTCATTGTTCAAAATATTTTTAGTATGTGCAATGTTAAAATATTTTGCTTCATTCTATATTTATAATTTGAGGGTGAGTGATTTTTTTATAATTGTAATATTTCATCTATTTTCCTTTAATGCCCAAATTTTAGACTTTTTTATTTTTTATTTTTTAAATAATTCAAAATTAGATTTTCCTATGAGAATGGGTCTTTATAATTAACTCCAAAATGTTATTTCAAATTTATCTGAACCCATAGCCATTTGAAACTTTTTAAAATCAAAAATTCAATACTCTTTCGCTATTTATTCCTTAAAGTTTGTCCTTAGTAACTTCTTTCAGTAAGGATTGAAGGAAACTTCTTCAGTTCTGTAGAACATATTGATTTGTTACTTTGTTGTAAAATTGTAATCTTAAATGAAATTACCATTAAAAAAAGAAATAGTTCTATGGATTATAATGAGAACTAAGAGTTTATGAGCATTGTAACAAAAAACTAGAAAAAATTGAATAATTAAAAGTGTTCAAATGGATTAGTAGCAGCGGGAGAATAATCCTCGTCCCAGCACCCTGAGAAGCGAAATGTTTTATTCACTCTGGGCAGTCGAGAGAAAGGAAAATCAGGACTTTACTTTATTTAAAAGGTGCCACCAAAACCCTGGTGTTTCCAAATCCCCAGCGGCTCGCCGAGCGCAGTTGTCCATGAGCGGCTGTAGGAGAGCGGCGGTGGCAGGGGAGGGTCAGGAGGGAAATAAACTTGGACAATGGCAGCATCTCCGTTTGGATGGGCCTGTGAGGGGGATGGATGTTGCTTTGCAATTCTCTGCCTCTCATGGACAACTGTGGAAAAAAAGCAATCACCTCTAGCGCTCCCATTCCAGCCTGTACTTTATTTATAAGGCAGTAAACCTGGACAATGAGGGAGTTTTCCAGCTGAAAGTGGTTGCTGCCCATCCCTAGGCACCGCTGAAGGTCTGCAGAGTCTGTAAGATCCTCTCCCCAAAATGATTTTCTGTGCAGAGGGGCCATCAGGGGCAAAAAGATGGGCAGGCTGACAGGCCAGGCTGAGAAAGGAGAGGCTCAGCTAGAGATGGATGTTTTTGACATGCCACCTTCTTCTTTTGGGCAGGATTGAAGGAGGAGGAGGAAGAGGAGAAGAGACACCTCTTGGGGTAAGTACGCTTCTGTAACGTTGCCAGTGGGTGGCCATTCCTCAAATCTGGGTGGGGGAAGGGTGCAAATCCCACTGGGGGGAACTTGGCCAGCCTAGAAAACTGAAGAAGAGCTCTTTGGATTTTTTTTTACTTGCAGATATCGATGGCTGGGGCTGCCAGGACCCCAAATACATCGAAGTCTGGCAGGGACCTGCCCTTCGTGGGGTGAGTGTCCTCTCATACGAGGGACTCTGAAGCCCCCAAGAAGGTGGCTAGGAGTAAGGTTTACAAGAGGGGAGGCATCTCTACCCTCTGCCTCTACTTTGGCTAACAGAAGAATGACTCAGGCCCTTCGTTCTCTCCCCAGGATGGAGATGCCCAGAAGGTGGACTCCAGGGCTCTCCTCTATTAAGGAACTGGTAAGGCCACTGGTAAGACACCCTCCCCACTGTAATGGCAGACATCCTGCCAAGAAATTATGCCAAGAGATATAATATTTGCCTTCTTATTTCAGGAGCCACAAGATGGAAAAAACAGCCAGGGTTCAGGGTAGGTAAAAAAACGTGCAGAGGGGAGGCGTCTCTGCTTCTGCTGCTGCTGCTTGTGTCAAAGGACAGATGACACAGGGCAGTCCCACTGGCAGGCCAAACCCCTTGGCAGGCCAGCTGGAAGGGCTCTGGGAGCCTCCACATGATCACTTTTACAAAATGGGCCATGGCTGCTTTTGATCTTTCTCCCCTTTGTTTTCTTCCCCCAGAGAGACGACCTATACCATCTGGCAGCGAGAGCCCTCAGAGGTAAGAAACCTTTGGCAGGGGGGCAGAGGGTGAGCGTTAGGGTTTCAGCGATGCCTTGACTCCTGATGGGAGGGGGAGAAATTATGGTAGATATCCTTCTAAGCTTAAGGCTTGGAAAAGCTTTATCCCCCTCCCATCAGGACTGAAGGCATCGCCCTAACCTTAAGGGTTGCTGTTGGCCCATAGGGCCTGATGCGCCCTGTCCTTTCTCAATGTTACTGGGACGCAGAAACCTTAGGATTTAGCCTCCGTATCTTCATTTGCAGGATTCGATGACAGCTAAAATGGGGTCAGGGAGCAGCCTGGACCTGGCCTCATTTTTGGGATCCTCCAGCCCTTGGGTAAGTAAGACAAAGTCTTCTCAGTTGGGGAGGGGTGGAGTCCCCCTAGTTAGTTCTCCTAACCTGACCGAGCTGTGCTGGAGCGCTCTGGGCAGCGGAGCAGGGGGACACCCGGCCCTTGGGAGAAGGGACTTAGGTTAGACACATGCCCCCAAGCTCTGGTGCCAATGGCTCCTTTGCCACAAATCAGCTGGGGCTGGTGTCCTTAATGGAGAATGGGATTATTGTCGTTCACAGGAATCTCAGGACAGTTTTTCTGATTTGGGCAGCCTGGAGGAAGACACCCCGGACAGTTTGGAGCGCCTCATCCAGGAATTAGAGGTATGTATTCGTTTTTTTTCTTTTTTAAAATAATTTTGATTTACATACAGTGGTACCTTGGTACTCGAACGCTTTGGTTCTCGTACATTTCGGAAAGTTTTTGCAGCTGCATACAGGTAATAAGAGGAAGCAATGAGGAAAGCAGCCCCCCGAAGCTGCCGGGATTGCAGCAGCCCCCACCCTTCCTGCAGCTTGGAGCTCTTATAGAGCTCCTCAGCCCCCTGAAGCTGCTGGGATTGCAGCAGCCCCCACCCTTCCTGCAGCTTGGAGTACCGAATTTATTTATCCCATTGGAAATAAAGAAAATAGATTTAATTGGTTCTCAGAGAGTTAACAGGGGCTGGGAACCAATTAAATCCATTTCCATTATTTCCTATGGGATAAATAAATTCGGTACTCGACCAAATCGGTTCTCGACCACACTTTTGGAACGAATTGTGGTCGAGTACCGTGGTACCACTGTATATATAATAAGACAATAACGACAAACAGTGCATTTACATAAAATACAGAGAACATAAAAAACAAGCAAGAGATATATTTCTTCTCTTCTCCTGTAGTAGAGACTGTTGACAGCGTCCTCCTCTCTTTTTTTTTATAAAAAAATTCTTGGCGGTGTTAAGACCAGTGGTTTGAGTTGTATGTTGTTATAGTTGAATTCTTATGTCGTAAGTTCTTATCAAATAAACCAAGCAAAAAACTGTATTGACTTTTTAAAAAAAGATTGTTCTTTAAGTTGTTACATTATCTCGCAGCACTATAAAGGGGTGTTCTTTTATTTAACCAAATGTAAAATTCTTCCCATATTTGGTAGTATTTTGTTTTTTCTTTTTCTTTTAGTTCCATTGTTAGTTTATCTGCTTCAGCACAATCTAACATTTTTTTTATTAAATTCCTTTCATTTGGCATGTTTTCATTCTTCCAAAATTGTGCGATAGCTATTCTCGTTGATGTTATTAGATGTTGTATTAGGTAATAATGTTCTTTATTCATCTGATTTTCAATAATGCCAAGCAAAAATATTTCAGGTTTCATTTCTAGTTCAATCTTAGTTATTTCCTTTATCCATTTCTGAAGTTTGTGCCAGATTCCTTTAACTTGTCAGCAGGTCTACCACATATGAAAATATGAACCTTGTTTCTCACCACACTTCCAACAGTTAGGCTTGAGGTTGGTGTACATTTTTGCTAGCCTTTCAGGGGGCATATGCCACCTATAAAACATTTTTATTGCATTTTCTTTGTATGCAGTGGATTTTGTGATTTTGTAATTGGTATGCCATATTTTTTCCCATTGGTCCAATTGTATTGTGTGACCTATATTCTTTGCCCAAGCAATCATATTCCCTTTTACTATTTCTTCCACGTTTTGGTGTCCTTGGAGTATTTTGTAAATGTTTGCAATTGATTACTTGTGGGGCCCTAATAAGATTTTATCTAATGGAGTGTAGTTTTTCTGTATTCCATATTTCTTTATGTCTACATGGAATCTAGATGATATTTGGTGATAACACCACCAATCCACTTTTATTCCTTCTTCATTTAGCTGTGTTCGTGTTTTTAATTTTGAGTCTTTATCTAATAAGTGTGAATAGTTTAATAGTTTTTGTCGACTTATAGTGTTTGGGTAAATTATTGCTTCTATGCTTGAGAACCATAGTGGTAGTCGGGTAAGCCAAGTCCGCCTTGCATAGGGCTATCTTGTGTCCATTTAAGTCTAATTCTGGTCTCCTTTTTTGCCATATAAATTTGGATATTAATTTGTCTAATTTTTTTTTTAAAAGGTTCCTTCTAATTTAATTGGGATTGTTTGGAAGTAATATAGAAATTTGGGTAATATGGTCATTTTTATTGTGGCAATTCTTCCTAGTAATGAGATTGGTAATTTAGAATGCGATCATTGTCGTCCACAGGATTCTCCAGAGAACAGTCCGGCTAATTTGGGCAGCCTGGAGGGAAACACCCCGGACAGCTTGGAGCGCCTCCTCCAGGAGTTAGAGGTATGTATTCTACCCTCTTCAGGGATCAATGCCTTGCCTTGCGAAGCTCAATGAAGCAATGAGCTATGCTGTGCAGGGCCAGCCAATCAGACAGGTCCTAGTGGGGGATGCTGGCACAATGTGGTCTACTGGAGAAGGAAATGGCAGCCTTCTCCAGTATCCTTAGTAAGAAAACCCCAAGAAAAGCATCAAAACAATGCCAGAAGACGAGCCCCTCAGATAGGAAGGACTCCAATATGCTACGTGGGAAGAGCAGAGGGCAAGTACAGAAAGAGCAAACTGGTACTAACAACAGCCTTTCCTTCCTTCCCCAGGAGCTGCAACGGAATGACGAAGAACCAGCTCCAGGCACCTCCAGAGGTGAGTTGGTAGTTGGCTGTGAAAAGCCTGCAGGGAATGCGGAACTGTCAGTCAATGATAGCCCGCCTCTGCCTTTTCATGTTTTTATAGGTATATAAAGACCACTGAGGCCAGAAGTGGATTTATCGTTGGCTTTGAGGTATGTATGACTAACCTGAGTTGCTTTCCACCCCCACCCACTCCCGAAATGTGGTTTAAAGTTGGTCTTTCTGTTTTCTTTTTAAGTGACTCTGCAAAGCAAAACGAATAATTTAAGGGCGATCCGGAAGGGACCTCCGCATTGCGGCAATTGGAGCGAACACCCGCCCACCCTCCGCTATCAACAGTGTGTCATAAGGAGGTCGCCTTTGGGGCCGAATAGGAATTTTTTGCGGCCTCCCCTTTAGAGGCGGCCGTTTTTTCGCCTATTCCACACTGACGGTACGGACTGGATTGGTTAGGGGGTGTGGCGCATTTAGTTATTTAGGAATTTCCGCCCCGTTAGTTTGGCTCTGCAGGTCCTTAGTTTGTTTTGAATTAAATATTCAAAGTTACGTATTGAAATTTATTTAAAGTTATTTAAATTTATGCTAATTAATAAATGACCCTTAATTAATCCACAATATATGTCTCAGCGTCTTTACTCCGCCTCCGGGGGGCAATTATATATAAGACAGCCCTAAACATGTCTTTTTCAAAGCCTGCAGTGAAGAAAAAAGGTTGGTGATGAGCACGTGTCTTATTTGCACAAAGAATACAATTTGAAATGTCATTACACAACTAAACATGCTGAGGAGTATCAGATCCAGGGGCTTAAAGCACAGGTTTCAGGCTTCTTTAGAGGAAATGGAATCAGAATATGGGGATGTGCTCTACTTCACCGAGGTACGTTGGCTCAGCAGGGGAAACATATTGAAGAGATTTTTTGAGTTGAGAGAGGAAGTGGAGAAAGATGGGATTGCTATTCCTGCGCTAAGTGATACAAAATGGCTTATGGACATAGCTTTTTTTGCTGATATCAATACATGAGCTTACTGTACTGAACAAAAAGTTACAAGGCCAGGGGCAACTTGTCAGTGCTGCCTATGACAATGTGAGAGCATTCTCTACAAAACGTATGTTATGGAAAGCCCAGCTTTCTCAGACAAACATTTGCCATTTCCCAGCATGCAAGGCACTCATAGATGCAGGCACACCATTCAGTGGTGAGGAGTATGTGGATGTCATTTTGAAGCTACAGGAGGAATTTGATCACAGATTTGCAGACTTCACGACGCACAGAGCAACATTTCAAATTTTTGGGAACCCCTTCTCCTTTGATGTGCAGGATACCCCTCCTGTGCTTCAAATGGTGCTCATTGACCTGCAGTGCAACTCTGAACTCAAAGCCAAGTTCAGGGAGGTGAGTGGAAAAGCAGACAAGCTCGGGCAATTTTTGACAGAATTGCCCCCCCAGCTTCCCTGAGCTTTCCCGAATGTTCAAGTGGACCATGTGTCTTTTTGGGAGCACATACTTGTGCGAAAAGCTCTTCTCTACCTTGAACTTCAATAAATCCTGTTATGTTTGTACTTTTAAATAAAGGTAACCGCTGATTGGCTTAAGTCGCGGCCAAGGGAAACCTTGTTGCGAAAGTTTAAAAAAGAGGAACTCGCGGCTGTTTTCCCCGCGCAGATGACCCATTTGCGTTTTATTCTAAAACCCTTTCACCTGCAGAAAGGAATTACTCTCATTTAGATAAGGAGGCATTAGCTTTAGTTGCAGGCGTTAAACGCTTCCATGGATATTTGTTTGGCCACCCTTTTACATTGATTACGGACCACAAGCCATTGTTAGGCATTTTAGCAGGAGATAAGCAGACCCCCACATTTCTGTCTCCGAGAATGACCCGTTGGACGATCTTTTTAGCTGCTTATAATTATGTACTTAAGCACATGGAGGGGGAAGGAAATTGGGCACGCAGACGTGTTAAGTAGAATTAGTACACGACCCAGCCCCAGCGTCCAATATATTGCTGATAGAAATGCAAGAAAACCCATTAATAACGGCAGCGGAAATAGCCAGAGAGACAGAAATAGACCCCTTGTTATCCTGAGTAAAACAATGGGTACTTAAAGGGTGGCCGGGGAAAATTCCAAAAGAGACATGTCAGGTATTCAAGAACAGACAAACTGAATTAAGTGTATTAAGAGATTGCATATTGTGGGGTGACAGGGTGGTAATTCCTAAACAGCTGCAGAAGAAAGCATTGAAATTGTTACACCAGGATCACCCAGGCATGGTAAAGATGAAAGCCTGGCCAGGAGCCACCTTTGGTGGCCAGGTTTAGATCAGGACATAGAAACCTGGGTAGCCACATGTCACCCATGCCAACAAACTCGCCCAGACCCACCAAAGACCAAACCAACGGAGTGGGAGACACTAAAGGGACCACGGTCCCGCATACACATAGACTTCGCAGGACCTCTAGCGGGACAATCATTCCTCATTGTGGTTGATGCATACTCCAAGCGTCTGGAGATTGTCTTAATGACCTCAACTACAACAGCAGCTACAATAAAGGGGCTGCGGAGACTTTTCTTAACACATGGACTGCCGAATGTGCTCGTCTCAGACAACGGTCCACAACTAACCTCCAGGCAAATGGAGGTCTTCCTGGCCGAAAGAGGGATCCGACATGCATTAATATCTCCCCATTTCCCGGCCGCTAGTGGCCGGTTTGAACGCATGGTGAGGTTCACAAAAGAAGCCCTGCACCGGTCAGCACCTGGAGAATGGCAACAGCAGCTGGACGAATTCCTATTAGTCCAGGACATCACCCCATAACTAACCTCCAGGCAAATGGAGGTCTTCCTGGCCGAAAGAGGGATCCGACATGCATTAATATCTCCCCATTTCCCGGCCGCTAGTGGCCGGTTTGAACGCATGTTGAGGTTCACAAAAGAAGCCCTGTATCGGTCAGCACCTGGAGAATGGCAACAGGAGCTGGGCGAATTCCTATTAGTCCAGGACATCACCCCGTCGGCTAGCACAAACAAAAGTCCAGTTCTCATGGGGAGGAAACTCCGTTCCCAGCTGGACAGAATTCACCCAGAGTATTCCGAAAGGAAAGATAAGCATACAACGGAACCAGAACGGACTTTTAAAATGGGCGACCCAGTCTATGCAAAAGACTTTGACTCAAATCTCCACTGGAGAGAGGGGACAATTGAATCCAAAACCGGCCCCAAATCATACACGATCCAACCAGCCAATGGGAAAATCTGGCGCAGACACATAGACCAAATCAGAAAACGACATCCAAGTGAGTTAACGCAAAGTAACAATGACATTTTTCCCGTAGATCAAACGCATGGGAATTAGCAAAACCAACCAGACTACTCAGCGCATCCTCTTCTGGCATCCAGCGGCGGCTGCCCTGGAACCCTGGCGGCTGGCGTTGGAAAGGCCACTTCTACGTCCATAGGGCAAGACAATCTTTACCAGGACGGAGCAGCACAGGAGCCAGCCGACCAGGAGGACAACTTCCTGCAAACTGAACTGCGCAGGTCTGGGCGAGTCGGCAAGCCACCAATCAGGCTACAAGACTACGTCACATATCTAAATGATTGACAGTTTGTTCAAGCTATGGGGGGAAGGGTGTTATGTTTGTACTTTTAAATAAAGGTAACCGCTGATTGGCTTAAGTCGTGGCTAAGGGAAACCTTGGCGCGAAAGTTTTAAAAAGAGGAACTCACGGCTGTTTTCCCCGCGCCAGCAAGGTATATAAGGCGCAGCTTTAGCCGGTAGCCAGCAGTCACTTCCTACCTGCGAGCTGGTCACTTCAACTGTTCCTGATTGCCAATAAAGAGCTGTTAACCTTCCTCGGCCTCCAGCTTCTGATTTAACAAATCCAAGTACAGGTCCAGACTTACTGATGAGCATCTTCAAGCCCTATGGAGGATCTCAACTGCTTCCTCCCTTAAACCAAATGTGGCTTGGCTATGCAAGAGTAAGAGCTGCCAGATCTCTAGTAGCAAGAAGTAGGGAGAAGAAGCCACGTTCAAAACAGTTCATGTTCAATGTTCCATTCATGTTCAGAAAGTTAAATGTTAAAGAACTATTAATACAGACATTTGAATCTCAATAATACTAATTACATTTCTCTAGTCAGCAACTACAGTATATGTGGTTTCTTCAGTCTTCTATATCTGCTGTATTATTATTGTTGTTGTTATTATTATTATTATTATTATTATCATTTTCATTTTTTTTATTTATTACTGATTTATTTTTATTTTTCTTATGAATTTGTTAATTTATTTTTATTTTTAAACATAAAATAAGATGAAAAAATAAAGACATTTGATAACATTGGAATGTTTTTGTAAGAGCTTTTTTTGCGGAAAACCTGATGTGACCCAGCCTCACCCAGCCTCTACCTCCAGCGGCCCCCAGGTAAATTGAGTTTGAGACCCCTGGTTTAAAACAATGCCTTGAGGTAGGACCAAATGTCTATACATCTATAATAATTTAAAACAAATATTAACCTAGAACTTTCAGATAAATAAGAATAAGATGGAGCAGCCACATCTATGTTAAACCCCTAATGAAATGTATGGTCTTTTAAGCCCATCAAATTTTCAGAGAAACTGATTTTTAAAAGATTTTGACTTCTAAGCCCATATAATACGAAAAATCAAAATTAAGTTAAGAAAGTCCATAACTTTGTATTGAGAATCTGGATTTGCATGTCCAGCTGGTCTAACTAATCTAGCATCATGTGATGCTGCAGGTGAAACTTGAAAAATTAGAATATCCATGTATATGCCACGTATATGATATAGACCAGTCTAAATAAATAAAATTTGCTCCCAAATGGAAATATCCGATGTAATAATTCCTTCCTGTTGCCTTGCTTTGTTTTGCCTTGGTATTTTATCGCCATCATAAACCTACTCATAGTTAATTATGGGATTTTGTGTTTGTGTGTCTCTCTTCACTGCAAAAAGTGTACAAACCAGAGGTGGGTTTCTCCCAGTTCGTACTGGTTCACAAGAACCGGTAGCCACCCGCTGGTGCCGTCATGATAATGTCACAAAACCGGATTGGTCAGTGCCGGTCCATGGGCACCACCATCTTTAAAAATAAAAAAAAATTCCCACCACATTTTAAAAATGTTTTTCCTCCTGAGCATGTGCAGAAGCCAAGTTCCTGTACTGTGCATATGGAGGCCACATTTTTGTTTTTTTGGCTTTGGGGTTTTTGGGGGGGAGGGGATTTTTTTCTTACTGTGCATGTGTGGCCACGAAGAACTGGCCCTCCCACGAAGCGCACCCATGCGAACCAGCAGCGAGGGAAGTTGGAACCTACCCCTGATGCAAACCATTGAAAACACTGGCTGTCTCATCCTGGGGGGAATTACAGGAGGACAAACAGCATGGACCACATCTCAACATCTCTCATCTCAGGCCTGATTTGGAGGCCTTGTGTTGGGAAAGGCCATTTCCTATTACCCACAAATTCAGTGAATGCTGATTGGCTCTTATAACCATCAATCAATAACACAGGGGTCCTCCTTCCTGTTTATATTCTTGGAGGGAAGAGAAGTTGGAAATTTGGGAGCTGGGAGTGGATGGACAGATGGGAGGGAAAGCCTGGAATCTTAGCCCTAGGAAAGCTACTTTGAGTTATAGAGGTGGTTCTCAACCTATGACCAGAATTGAACCCAAACTTTCAGCTGTTAAGTGAGACATTTGTTAAGTGAGTTTTGCCCCATTTTACTATCTTTTTTTTTTGCCATTGTTGTTAACTGTAGGTGATAAGTTAGGGGCTTGAGCAAGTTTGCTAGCTCAAGAGCTACATTGAAATGCTTCTTGTCAAAAGTTGGAGGTATTGAGTCTGCCACAGGAACAGTGAACTGCTTCTGAATGTTATCAATGAACAGCTGAGGACCTGGAATAAGGGCCACTGCCTGGACTTGTTCAGCAATATATGGAATGGAAGTAGAAGCTTTGTTTCCAGTTCCTGTGATAGGAGGCGTGGCCAGGCCAGAAGCAGTCGTAGCCTTCTGGAGAAGTGATTTAAATAAGGCTGGTGGAAAAAGGCCTGCAGGAGTAGGCTGCTCTATTGGTAAAGCTTCATCAGCAGAGAGGGCCTCATCCTGACACTCTGCCTCTTCCATTGCTGAGGCTTGGCTCTCATTACCTGAGGTATCTGAATAATTATGATCCTCTAATCCTCCAAAGATTT
Source organism: Erythrolamprus reginae (assembly GCF_031021105.1). Taxonomy (NCBI): domain Eukaryota; kingdom Metazoa; phylum Chordata; class Lepidosauria; order Squamata; family Dipsadidae; genus Erythrolamprus; species Erythrolamprus reginae. Next base: position 232,703,422 of record NC_091951.1, on the reverse strand, counting down.
GTGTTGCAAAGAAGGCTGGTTCAGCAGAGGCTGGGCCTGGTTTTGTGGGTGACTAGAGCAAGCTCAGGTAATCACCATGTAGAGTGGAAAAACAGCCATTTGCTGAAAAGCATCCATACACTGTTATATAGTATTGGGCAATAATATTTTGAATGTTGTTAGGATCCAATATTGGTGGCTGGGCTGTTTGGACAGTCCTTGGTTGTTGCCCTACCTGAATGCCAGGCCCTTCGTTCTCTCCCCAGGATGGTGATCCCAACCAAATGGACTCCAGGGCTCTCCCCTATTGTGGAGTCCATTAAGGAAATGGTAAGGCCACTGGTAAGACCCCCTCCCTACTATAATGGCAGACATCCTGCCAAGAAATTATGGCAATAGATATAATATTTGCATTCTCATTTCAGGAGCCACAAGATGGAGAAAGCAGCCAGTGTTCAGGGTAGGTAAAAAAACGTGCAGAGGGGAGGCGTCTCTGCTTCTGCTGCTGCTGCTTGTGTCAAAGGACAGGTGACACAGGGCAGTCCCACTGGCAGGCCAAACCCCTTGGCAGGCCAGCTGGAAGGGCTCTTGGAGCCTCCACATGGCCACTTTTGCAAAATGGGCCATGGCTGCTTTTGATCTTTGTCCCCTTTGTTTTCTTCCCCCAGAGAGACGACCTATACCATCTGGCAGCGAGAGCCCTCTGAGGTAAGAAACCTTTGGCCAGGGGGGCAGAGGGTGAGCGTTAGGGTCTCGGCGATGCCTTGACTCCTGATGGGAGGGGGAGAAATTATGGTAGATATCCTTCTAAGCTTAAGGCTTACAAAAGCTTTCTCCCCCTCCCATCAGGAATGAAGGCATCGCCCTAACCTTAAGGGTTGCTGTTGGCCCATAGGGCCTGATGCACCCTGTCCTTTCTCAATCTTACTGGGACGCAGAAAGCTTAGGATTTAGCCTCCGTATCTTCATTTGCAGGATTCGATGTCAGCTCAAATGGGGTCAGGGAGCAGCAGCAGCCGCAAGTCAGCAGGGACTGGTGTCCTTAATGGAGAATGGGATCATTGTCGTCCACAGGATTCTCCAGAGGACAATTTGGCCTTTCCTTCCTTCCCCAGGAGCTGCAACGGAATGACGAAGAACCAGTTCCAGACACCTCCAGAGGTGAGTTGGTAGGTGGCTGTGAAAAGCCTGCAGGGAATGCGGAACTCCAGGAGACTGCGCTACGTAGGGATGGGCAGGACCCAGAATGGGTGGAAGCACTATTCCGGCAGCAGCAATGGAGCGCGTAGTCTCGCTCCATTGCCGCCGGTCTTGCACGCTCTCCCCCTTGGAAAAAAATAAAGTATAATCCCCAAAAGGGATAAATCTGAAAGAGGTTCATAAGAATACAAACATTAATTAATACAAGGATTAATTTTTTTAAAAATCTAAAGGACAGTTTTTTTTAAAAAAAGTAAAAGATTGCCCTTTTTAATAAAGGACAGATATGGTCACTGTAAATTTATAGCTACTTTTTCTAGCATGGGCTCCTCTGGATGGTTTTAATTCTAGTTAACATAATTCTTAGTCAACCTGATTGTGGGTTTTTAAAGGAATACAGTATAGAATTGCAGCCATTGTCTTTCCCAACACAATTTACCTTATCTCCCATTCAGCAGTGGAAGAAGCTTTTGATTGCTTTTTGGAACTGTCAGTCAATGATAGCCCGACTCTTCCTTTTCATGTTTTATAAGTATATAAAGACCACTGAGGCCGGAAATGGCTTTATCGTTGGCTTTGAGGTATGTATGACCAACCTGAGTTGCTTTCCTCCCCACCTGAAATGTGGTTTAAAGTTGGTCTTTCTGTTTTCTTTTTAAATGACTCTGCAAAGCAAAACTAATAAATTTTTTGCAAAGTGTTGGTCTCCCAGGCTTGATAGTTGAATGGAAATTGCTCATTCAGAGATAAGTCGATTGCATTGTGTCCTTTTGAATAACACATGTTGGGCATCGGTGGAAGAGATGATTTATCCTTATAATTTGGGTTTAGGTTTTAGTAAAATATTTGACTTTTGTCAGATATAGCATCTTGGCCTTCTGCAGTGTGGATGTTACATTGTGCAACAATGCCACCAAAATGCTCCGGAGCCAACATAACTTTGCTATATTTTAAGAGAGGAGGTATTTCCCAGAAACTTAGTTTCATTGAGTTTTTTAAAGGGGGCCATATTTGGCTGTATCCTGGTGGGGTTTTTCCCCCCTTTAGCTTGTTTTGCAGAATTATTTGGTTTCTCTTTAAAATCCTGTGTCTGAAATTCTGTGGCTATATTGCTTTAGTTGCAAGAAATTAGCAGTCTTTGCCTTACAACAGTTTGCGATCTGAAAAACAAAGTCAGCTGGGAAACCAGGTTCACTTAACAACTGTGTTGCTAATTTAAGAAATGAAGTGATTTGCTTAACAAAATGGGTGAGGAAAGTAATACAATGAGGCAAAACTCATGTAACAAATTTCTCATTTAACAACATAAAGTTTGGGTTCAATTGTGGTAAGTTGAGACCTACCTGTAATGCTCAGAAATGCCAACAATTTCTGATTACTTTGAAAGAAAGTTATGCTGATAACTGTAGAATCAGGGTTAAAACATTTGCTTTGTTGAGGGTGTAAGTCTTTGGTCGAAAACACCCGAGCTATTGACTTGTAAATAATAAGAATCAAAACCTGAATAATTTGTACAAACACAGCTAGTTGGCAAAAGTGCAAGAATAAAGATCAGCCCAAAGCAAACAAATCACATTACAGTAAGCAAACAAATCACATACAGTAAGTATGGAATCAAATATTAGTGGTGAGGAATCTTTTGACCTCACCGCTAAAGCTGAAGCTAAATCTGAGATCTCCAGATGTTCTTGTGGTGAAAATAGATCAGGTTTGGAATAAATACTGCTTAATTAGAGGTATAGAGATAGAGTAGGGTTTATTTGTTTGCTTATTTAATTGGCCTTCCTCCTCCTGCAAAAGCTGCTAAAATTGTGTGTAATGTAATTTGATATATTACTGTGGTGACTGCATGGGATCTTGTCTCTCTATAGTGCTGCCCGCTTGTTCTCATTATTATCATCATCATGTCTTCTCCTGGAGCAGAGTTAATCCCTACAAGAATTGTAGATGATCACCAGGTAAGTGAACAATACTGGAAGAAGCCAGGATACCATTTAAGGATCAAACTGTAACAAGGATAGAACCCAGCATGGATTTTCTAATCTATTTCATAGATTTATAAAGATCTGCAGGCCCATAGGCTCCTAGTTTTATCACAGTAAAACTATCAAAGGACTTAAGAACATGCTGAGGAAAACTTTTGTACTCCTTAAATACACTGCTCAAAAAAAATAAAGGGAACGCTTAAATAACACAATATAACTCCAAGTAAAGCAAACTTCTGTGAAATCAAACTGTCCACTTAGGAAGCAACACTGATTGACAATCCATTTCACATGCTGTTGTGCACATTCAACTTTGTACAGAGCAAAGTGTTCAGTGAGAATTTTTCATTCATTCAGATCTCGGGTGTTTTGTTTGAGTGTTCCCTTTATTTTTTTGAGCAGTGTACATTCTTACACTGTACTGTTTTTAAGCTCACAATAATGTGCTGAGAAACTAAAGTTCAACAGTATCGGTTTACTATTTATTCAGTTTTACATACCAGCATGAATCGTAACTTCATTGAAAATATGATCTAACTGCAGTTCAGCAAGGTAGAGCTGTTCTGCAATCCATCAAGATGGTGACTCTATGGTATCTTATTTCTTAGTGTCCATCCAAAGGTTTGGTGATGTGCCATTAATCGGTTCTACTTATGAGTGGGTTTTGTCTCCCTATACTTTTGCCAAGCAGTCTCATCCAGCTATCCAAGCAGTCTTTGAGATGGCAGAGACGGATATGAAGAGTATTGCAAGAAGCACAGAGCCTCTTCTCCACATATTTGAACCTCAACGTAAGTAATTGGTCATAGCTGGTAGGCTCACTCCAAACTATTCTTTGCCATGTCATTCTTCATCTTTTTGGCTTGGTTTTCCAATGTATGGTTTTTGAGATTGTCAGTAGGGATGCGGTGGCTCAGTGGCTAAGACACTGAGCTTGTCGATCGAAAGGTCAGCAGTTAAGCGGTTCGAATCCCTAGTACCGCATAATAGGATGAGCTCCTGTTACTTGTCCCAGCTTCTGCCAACCTAGCACTTTGAAAGCATATAAAAAATGCAAGTAGAAAAATAGGGACCACTTTTCGTGGGAAGGTAACAGTGTGCCTCTGGTGTTTAGTCATGCCAGCCACATGACCACGGAGACATCTTTGAATAGTGCCTGGTCTTTGTTTGCAATATACCGTATACAGCAGTGATGGCGAACCTATGACACGCGTGTCAGCACTGACACGCGGAGCCATTTTAGGTGACACGCCGGAGAAACAGGGAGCTTAGAGTGGTGAAGATGCAAATCTCCCCGCTTTCCAATTTCCCACCGACTGCAAGTACAGCAACTGCAATTATTATTATTATTTTTCCTCTCCCCTTAATTTTGTTTTGCACCAATTTTTTAAAAAATTGCGCCGGTTGCAATTTTAATTTCACTCCCAGGGCTATTTACCCGGGGTCCTACTTTGCTTACACATTAAACTGCTCATCCCATATCGCTCCGCCAGGAAATCTACTCCAACCTCCCCTCCCCTCCTTCGCTTCTTTCCCTCCACGAGCAGCGCATGGTGTCTCCTCACCTTGGGTCGATCGCATCGGGGAGGGCTGAATAATTTAATTGCCGTTTCTCTTATAGCTGTTACAGGTAAACCCTTACCGGGTTATTCATTTGTAATTAAAAATAATCATGCCGGGCTCGCAAAAAAGAGTGAAAAAAAAAAAACCTGCGTGGACGTCTTTGGCGGCTCATAACTAGATTTTCACAACCCCCCCCCCCCTTGATAAGCTTTTTCTTGAGTCTGAACAGTTTGGGGGGTTCACCAAAGAGAAAAGAGGGAGAGAGGGAGAGAGGAAGGAAGGTTTAAATATAAAGGGAGAGAGGGAGGGGAAGAGGGGAAGGATGAGGGGTTATTATTAATCTGTAATTTAAAAAAAATCATGCCGGGCTCGCAAAAAAGAGTCTGAAAAAAAAACAAACCCTGCGTAGACGTCACGCCATTTGCACCCCCCACCGCGGAGGGAAAGCATTTGGCATCGGCACCGCCAACCCCCCCCCTCCACCAGCAGCAAAAGCCTGAACGACGGAGTTGAAAGGCAAACGGTGCACCTCCCCAGAAGCAGCAAAAGCCTAAGCGGCGGGGCGCTCCGTCGTTCAGGCTTTTGCTGCTGGTGGAGGAGAAGGCGCCAAAGGTAAACGGCGTGCCCCGCCGCTTAGGCTTTTGCTGCTTCTGGTGCGTTTCGGCTCCGTCGTTCAGGCTTTTGCTACTGGTGGAGGGGAAGGCGCCAAAGGTAAACGGCGTGCCCCGCCGCTTAGGCTTTTGCTGCTTCTGGGGGGGGTGCACCGTTTGCCTTTGGCGCCTTCCCCTCCACCAGCAGAAAAAGCCTGAACGACGGAGTCGAAAGGCAAACGGTGCACCCCCCCAGAAGCACCAAAAGCCTAAGCGGCGGGGCGCTCCGTCGTTCAGGCTTTTGCTGCTGGTGGAGGGGAAGGCGCCAAAGGCAAATGGCGCGCCCCGCCGCTTATGCCTTTGCTGCTTCTGGAGGGATGCACCGTTTGCCTTTGGCGCCTTCTCCTCCACCAGCAGCAAAAGCCTGAACGACGGAGCCGAAAGGCTTTTGCTGCTGGTGGAGGGGGGGTAGGCGGTGCCGAAAGGCAAATGCTTTCCCTCCGCGGTTGGGGGCGCAGGGCAGGCGCAGTCAGCCCCAGGAGACAGAGGGAATGAGAGAAAGGAAAGAGAGAAAGGGAGGGAGAGAAGGAAAGAGTGAGAGATAGAAAGGATAGAGAGAAAGGGAATGAGAGAAAGGAAAGAGAGAGAAAGGGAGGGAGAGAAGGAAAGAGAGATAGAAAGGATAGAGAAAGAGGGAATGAGGGAAAGGAAAGAGAGAGAAAGGGAGGGAGAGAAGGAAAGAGTGAGAGATAGAAAGGAGAGAGAGAAAGAGGGAATGAAAGGAAAGAGAGAAAGGGAGGGAGAGAAGGAAAGAGTGAGAGATAGAAAGGATAGAGAGAAAGGGAATGAGAGAAAGGGAAGAGAGATGAGAGAGGAAGGAGGAGAGAGAAAGAGAGAGAGGAGGGGTAGCGAATTATGGATGTCAGAACTCACGCATGCGTAGTAGCGTGCGCCCACACTTTTTAAAAATTTTTAAAAGAACAAGAGAAAGCATGAGAGAGAAAGAACAAGAGAGAGAGAGAAAGAAAATAAGAGAACGAGAGAGAGAGAGAAGGAAAGCAAGAGAGAAAAAAGATAGCAAGAGAAAGCAAGACAGATAGGGAGAGGAAAGGAGAGCGACAGAAATGAGAACAAAAAGGGGAGAAAAAAGGAGAAATGAGAAAATGATTGAGGCAGAGAATGAGAGGAGAGAGAAACAAAAGAGAGAGAGAGGTGATTTTTGAAGCATATGGTAAAAAGCATCCAAATAATAAGAACCCACCCCCAGCCCACACCTGTTTTTGAAAAGAATAAAAGATAAAAAAAAACCCAGCCCTCAACTGGTTTTGGAAATGGTTCAAGTGTATACACACACACACATAAGGGGGGGAAAGAGACAGGGATGGAAAAAGAGGAGAAGTGAGAGGGAGAAGGAATGAGGGGAAAAGGGAGGAAGAGAGAGAAATGACAAACATGAGAGAGAAAAGGGGGAAAGACAGGAGAAGTACCCAGAAATGAGATATAAATTTGAGTAGGGATGATTGATGATTGACTGTATTTATAAGGGGATGTTACATGGGATTGTATATATGAGGGGGTTATGTATGTATGTATGTATGTATGTATTTATTTATTTATTAGATTTGTGTCATTTTGGTTGGTGGTGTGCCCCAGGATTTTGTAAATGTAAAAAATGTGCCGCGGCTCAAAAAAGGTTGAAAATCACTGATTTAAAGCATATGGTAAAAGCACTTAAATAATAACAGAGAAAGAAAAACCCCAACCCTCACCTGTTTTTATTAATAGTTATGTTTTTGAATTTGCTGGTTGTTTTAGTTTTAATAGTAATAGAGTTTGGTTTGGTTTTATTATTAATTTCTTTTAATAAAAAAGAAGGGATTTATTATTTATTTATATTTATATTTATTTTTTGTTTGTTTATCTGTCTATCTACCTACCTACCTACCTACCTATCTACCTATATATCTACCTACCTACCTACCTACCTACCTACATACATACATACATACATACATACATACATACATACATATATATATATATATACTTCTATGCCGCCCAGTTTTTTTCTCAAGGTGACACACCACCCGAGTTATGCTCAGTTTTTTGGCGAATTTTGACACACCAAGCTCAAAAGGTTGCCCATCACTGGTATACAGTATACTCGAGTATACTCAGGTCATTGACAAAGTCACCACACGAGGGCGCCATTGCTTGAGCCAGAGCGAGGAGGCACCAGCTTTTGTCCACTCTCGCACGCCGTAGTTCCTCTCCCTGGCTCAAGCAAACGAGGCAGCCATTTGCTCCAACCGAGAGAGGGGAAAAGCAATGGGAAGCCGGTGAGGTCGTGTGTGTGTGTGTGTGTGTGTGTGTTTGTGTGTGTGTGTGTATCTGTATCTATCTGTATCTATTTCTATCTATCTATCTATCTATCTATCTATTTTTCTATCTGTCTGTCTGTCTGTCTATCTATCTTTCTATCTATATCTATCTATCTATCTATCTATCTATCTATCTATCTATCTATCTATTTGGTTTTCTATGCTGATAACCTCACAGCAGCTAATGCTGAAGCTCTTCTTTGGATACACTTATTAATTTGTTTGTTTGTTTGTTTATTTATTTAATTGGATTTGTATGCAATCCCTCTCCAAGGACTCAGGGTGGCTCACAGCATATATAAAAACAGAACAATAATGTAAATCCAATTAATGATGAGAAGGAATCCAGTTTTGAAGGATTTTAACTCTTAGGTTTTAGCTTTGTTGCTGATCGAGCTACTTTTTTTACTTTTTAATTTATTGTTAATATTGTTAATTTGTTTACCCTCTTTTAAATTTACAGAGCTAGTTTACTGGTTTTCTTTAAAATAAATATTCTAAAACATGTCTCAATTAATGTAATTTTATTGTTTTCCATTTTTATAAGTTACCAGTAGCCACTGCATTTTCTAACTTCGGCTTATACTCGGGTCAATACGTTTTCCCAGTTTTTGTGGCAAAAATTGGTGCCTCGGCTTATACTCGGGTCGGCTTATACTCGAGTATATACGGTAGTTTCTGATCTTTATTAATTGAGAGTGGGCGGGAGAGGGGAGAGAATCTTCTATTACTGATTAACAAAATTCTCCCCTTTCATGTGTATCTTGCAATTTACGGTATCTCAAAATCCAAGAGGAACCAGAACTTTTCCGAGACTGAGTTCCCTACTTTCTACTCTCTGGGATTAAAGTTCCGGGGTGGGTGGGTGTGAAGAACAATACAGACCTATTACAAGACCATGGACAAAACAGATGAATTACTGTAGCTTAGTACAATTTTAAAAAATTAAAACGTTCCAGAGATTGTGATGTCTATTGCTTTCCGCAGAAGCCAAGTTTCCGGCACTGCGCATGAGCCGCCATCTTGTTTTTGGTTTTTTATAAAAAATATTTTGCAAATTTTGGGCCCCTGCGCTTTGCGCGCACACGCCCACATGGCGCAGGAGGAAGCGAATGGCAACGAGGTAAGTTAGAACCCACCCTTTACCTAAATGAGTGCATAGCATTGCAATCCCACCTTTATGTGATTACTTTCCTTTATCATTACACTGCAGCATAAAACAATATCGCATTTTGTAAATTCTAAGTAGCATAAAAACCAAATGCAACTAGAATCCAGTTGTTGAACATAACTGGGAATCTTTTAAGTAATCAAATCTTTTTTTCATCTTTACTGTTTACAGTTTCTTTTGCAAATATGTTTGCCTGTAGGAATCTTTACAGGCTACAACACAAATATCCTATTATGCAACAGACGGTGGACCAGGTAATCACTTGACCTTCCATAATATTAGATTGACTGCAGTGTATGCATGGTTCTTTTAGGATATTGTTTTATTAAATTATTGATTTTAATCTGATTGTTCTATTTCCCTATTTTACTATTGTTGTATTTATCTTACGTGTTAGCAGCTCTGACTCCGTTTTGGAATAAGTAAGTAAGTAAATAAATATAAATATCATAAATATAAATATCATATCTATCTGTGTAGATTCATGTAACCAAAATGTGACATTTTACATTTCATTGAATTTCAAACTCCCAGCGTCCTTAGGACAGGGAATGTGAAGGATGCAGGGCACTGTAATTCAGCAAGACTTAGAAGACCACAAATTCTCTTTCTCTCTCTACTATAGTCAGTACAAGAGATAAGTGATCAACTTCATGAGAATGGATTTCAGACATAGCTGTTATCAGCAGGTGCTGAACCAACCAGGTCATGCTGAAATGCCAACCAGCCTTTTCTTCCTATGGGTGGGAAAAAAAGACATTTTATTTTCTCCTTTAAATATTTCACCTTCCAAATTTTTGGACTAGTAGGATTCCTCCAGCAAACATTTTAAAATGCTTTTTTTGCCTTTTTTATAAAAAATGTAAAACAGCCCCTTATGTTTAGTAGGGTCTATGTGAGGGTAAAACGTTTGGGCTTGGCATGTCAAAATTTTGGAAAACAGTTAACGTTTTTATTTTATTTATTCACATTTCTGAATTGCCTACCTCCCTCAGAGGGGGACTCTTACGTGTGTGTGTCACACAAAAACACATGAGAAAGAATTTTTTACATATTTTGAAAAGTATCAAACAATTGTGCGATTCCTCAGAATCTGCCATGTCATTTACCTTCAGGTGGTGTTTTTTCTGCAGCCTATCTGAGGCAGCTCCAGATCACACGAGGCCTCACATTCTTTTTTTGTGTAGGTTCTGTGGCTTCTGAAAACTATCTGATACTTGCCTGAGTTTTAGAGCCTCCAGAGGTTGTGCAAGAGCGTGGCCCCCTCGCACAACCTCCAGAGGCTACATGGCAACGCACACATACCCCCATTCTCATGCAGCTCCCAAGATGTCAGATAATTGCATGAGAACAGCATGTGCTTTTGAGAATAATTGTTAGGTGTTGGTAAACACTGGTGTGTTACCCAAAACATGCCATATTTGACATGCGCTCCCTAGGTTCAGCATCATCATTATTCCTATTAGCAGGGTAATTGAGTTCCAGATTTATAAACCATTTGACTGGCTTTGCGGGTATTTTCATAAATAAAAGTTTTTTCTTGGGAATCTTTGTTTCATTTCTTACCCTGACCCATTGCTCAGTATTCCTAGAACATACTAATCAATTTGGTTTGTGCACATATAGTCCTCTACTTAACAACCATTCATTTAGTGCCCATTCCAAGTTAATAACGGCACTGAAAAAGTAGCTTAAGAGGTTTTCACAATTAATGACCATTACAACATCCCCATGGTTGCATGATCAAAATTTGGGTGCTTGGCAATTGGCATGTATAGATGACAGTTGCACTGTCTGTGTCTTGTGTGATCACAATTTCTAATCTTACCAGCTGACATATGACAATGTCATTGTCAGTTTCACTAAACAACTACATAATTTGCTTAACTTTTATGGCAAAAGATGTAAAATGGGATAAAACTCGCTTAACTGCCTTGCTTAGATGATGGAAATTTGGGCTCAATTGTGGTTGTAGGTTGAGGACTATCTGTATATTTGTTGTTGTTGTTTTTTAAACGTAATTGCTGCACTAAAAGCAAACTGAATAAAATTCAAATTGGATGCAAAAATGACACATACCCTGTTTCTCCCAAAATAAGACATCCCCTGATAGTCGGGCTTTTAAGCCATTGGCAATAAGGCCAAACGCTTATTTCAGGGTTCAAAACAATATAAGACAGGGTCTTACTTTGGGGGAACACAGTAACCCAAATTTAGAGAGGAAGATACAGTATATATGCGCTGGTGCTTAATTCTGTCAATTTTCTTCATTCTTCTCTTTTTGGATTCTCACTGCCAGATCATGACAAATGCCATTGAATCTATTTATACCAAATTAACTGAAGTAAAGGACATTATGGATACCATGCTAGATATAAGCATCGAAGCTGCCGCGGAGAGCGTGGAAGTAACGTTGTGTTCAGCGAGGAGTGCTGTGGACACCATTATGGATATCGACATGGCACAGAGGATGGCCAGTAGTGTTGACAAGATTATCTTCAAATCGGATGACTTATTAGAGCACTTTCTGCCAATCACGGATGAGGAATTTTGTAAGACTATGCGGTTCCCTCTCTTGATTATCCACATTTTTAATAAGTTTAACCTGTAAATTTATTTACTTCTTTTATTTCTACAGCTATCTATCTCTGCCAAGTGACTCTGGATGGCATATAATTCTAAAACTGTAAAACAGTTAATTTTTTAATCCAAATGTATACAATAGCTGAGATAGTTAACCAACTAACAGTATTTCTTCTTTCATTCATTCAGTTTTAAAAACTTATTCATTTGAGTAAATTTTAAAACATCTGAAAGTCATTAGCTAGAAAAAGTAGACCAAGAATGCATTTGCTGGCCTAGTAAAGATATACAATATTGAAAATATGTCAGAAGTAAGCATTGGGAGGTATTATTATTGTTATTGTTATTGTTATTATTATTTATTAGACTTGTATGCCGCCCTTCTCCAAGGACTTAGGTATGCTAAACAGATTAGATTAGTTATTTTTAAAAACCACGAAATCTAATATTTTATAGTTCATTTTTGTTAAAATTGAGTGCTGTTAATTCTGAAAATCTCTTGCCTAGAGAGCTCTTGCTGGTCAGTGAGTGATGTGAAATCTGAAAGACCCAACTGATATGATGAGCCAGTATTTGTGGCTTATTCAACAAACCATATTCAATCATCCATGACTTAACCTAAGCCCATTTCTTCCAAATCCCTCTATCGATCCTCTTTCCAGCTGATCCTCCTTGCTACAGCTGATTTTAAGACCGATGCAAAGGTTAGGTTGAAGACTTAAGTGAAAAGAGTACCTGTTTTTTCTCCTCTGTTATGGAGACTTTGGAAAACTTATTGTCACCTAACCTAAATGAAAGGCATGGGCATTTCTAACCCCCAGTCTAAAAAGTTCAAGGCCATAACAAGTCATCACTATCACTCATTGCCCATTCAATTTTGGTGTAAGGTCACCAAAAATGAAATGCTTTACTTTTTAAAAAATTGGGTCACATTTTAGCAAACAAAAGTACACGCTTATCGGGCTTATGAAATTAATTCTCTGACTTTACGAAAAACATTCTAAAGCAGTGTTTCTTAATCTCAGCAATTTTTCCGATTGTGGACTACATTTCCCAGAATTCCCTAGCCAGCATCCCACAGAATTCTGGGAGTTAGAGACCACACATCTTAAAAATTCTGAGGTTGAGCAACACTGTCCTAAAGTGTGGCAGATGATTGATAGGGAGCCTGGTACAGATCAGTTTATTGATCAAATGTACATACCTACCCATCTCCACCAAAAGGGTTGTATTTTACCACCTTGCCCTCTTTCACAAAATCTAACTGAACAGTTTCACAAAGCCTATGGATCTTATTTTTACACGGCAGGAAGGTTAAGTTCACTACACTAAAATGTAATAATAGTGTAGTGCTGGGGAAGGGAGGGCTGTGAAAAGGAGTCTGGGCCAAAGCTGATCTCTTTTTGTGGTTCCTCACCAAATTGTAGCACATGTGCTAAAATAATCCCCTCACTTCCTCAATTAAATATTATTAACAATGAGGGAGAGGAATTGAAATGTGGTTTTTTTTAGTTATTCGAAGTACAGTGATCCCTCGATTAGCACGGTCTCGATTAGTGCGAAACGCTACAACACGGTTTTTCACAAAATATTAATTAAAAAATACTCCACGGTTTTTTTGCTATACCACGGTTTTTCCCACCCGATGACGTCATACGTCATCACCAAGAGTCACTTCTCTGTCTCTTTCTCTTTCTTTCCTGTCACTATGCTTCAATCATTTTCTCATTTCTCTTTTTTTCTCCCCTTTTTTCTATCATTTCTCTCTCTCTTTCTTCCTCTCTCACACTCTCTTCCTCCCTTCTCTCTCCCCCCCTCCACTTGCCCACGAGAAGAAAAAAAGCAACCTCTGCCGGGCAGCTCCCCTTGTGCCCCCGCTTTGTGCCTGCCTCTTTTGGGGATTTTTTTTTCTTTTCTTTTTTGCGCTGGCGGCGGGAGCTGTTGGGGAGGGCTCTGCCGGGAAGGCCTCTCAGCTGCAGAGCCGAATGGGGGCGGAGGCAACAGCGGAGCCCGGCGCTGGGGCCATGCGAGGCTGTTCATCCAGGGGGCGTGGACTGGCAAGTCGCCCTCCTTTCTCTCTCTTTCTCTCTCTTATACCACACCGGTAACAGGGAGAGAAAGAGAGAGAGCGGAGGGCACCTTGCCGGTCCACGCCCCCCTAGATGAGCGGCTCCGCATGGCCCCAGCGCCGCCCAGGCAAAGGGGAAACCCCAAGATCGCTTGCCGCTTGCCGCTTGCCGTATTGCAGCGAAGGAGGCGAAGCAAGGCTCCAAGCTGCAATACGGCAAGCGGCAAGCGATCTTGGGGTTTCCCCTTTGCCTGGGCGGCGGGAAGACCAAGGGAAGGTTCCTTCAGCCGCCCAACACCTGATCCGCTCCACAGCGCGGCAGCAGCGAGGAGCTGAAGATGGGGTTTCCCCTTTGCCTTTACCCCATCTTCGGCTCTTCGCTGCTTCCGCGCTGCGGAGCAGATCAGCTGTTGGGCGGCTGAAGGAACCTTCCCTTGGTCTTCCCCGCCGCCCACACGCAAACTCCACCATCTGCGCATGTGCGGCCATGAAAAAAATGGTGCGCATGCGTAGATGGTGTTTTTTACTTCCGCACCACTATAACGCGGAAATCGATTAGCGCGGGAGGTCTTGGAACGTAACCCCCGCGCTAATCGAGAGATCACTGTATAGCTCAGATTTCCCCAAAGCTTAATCAAGGGGGATTTATTTGAGGACTAAAGTGACTACTAGCTAAAATTTCTCGGAAACCTAGTTGTGGGGAATGTTATTTGTGAAATGAACGGACTGATAATATTAGCTCAGGGATTGTGAATGGGGATCTCTTTTGATCTAATTGTTGTTTGTTTAGTTGCCATTGCATTTTCGGACCGCTCTGGAGCAGCCTCTCTTGAAAATCAGGAAGGAGAGCCAAGTTACTACAGGCGCCTCCTGGTCTGTTTTTTTGCCATCTCCAGGCTTCAGGAGGCTTTTCTGAACCCTGGGCAAGGGCAAAAAAAGGCCCTAAAAGCCTATTGGAAATCCGGAGGCTTCAGTGAGGCCTGTCCGCATATGTGGAAGGGCAGCGCAGGGGGGATTGTGTGCATGCGGGGGGGTGAGAGAGCATTGCATTACAGGTGTGGGTACACATACGCGCCCTATCACCCGCAAGCGCATCCTTTTGGCACCCGGATGAAAAAAGTTTCGCCAACACTGGACTAAATCTTTACCCCCATTAGGTTTTAACTCTAGGTGTCAGCCTTCCAGAACCCAATTTCCATTAAAAACCAAGAGCAGCTGTGAGCCACTCTGATCATTGCATGATGCATTTTCTATCTGCTTACAAAGATTTAAAGCCACAAAACCAACAAATAAATCAGTAAAGACTGGAATTGAACAGGCAAAGTTAAAGCTACAGGCTTGCTTTGACTGCACAGACTAGAATATTTTTCACCTGCCCAGAAGAGCCGGGTAGCTGTCGGCCGGTCAAGAGGCGCAAACGGAGGTGGGAAATCCCAATAGGGGATTCCAGGGGCAGAGCTTTGACGTCACGGAGACGTCCTTTCTGGCCGGCCGAAACGGGGACTCCAGGAAGGATGTCTCCGTGACGTCAAACCTCCACCCCTGGAATCCCCTATTGGGATTCCCCACCTCCGTTTGCACCTCCTGACTGGCCGACAGCTCCCCGGCTCTTCTGGGAAGGTGACAGCTGGCTAGTAGAGCTTCTTGGCATTCTCCTGAACCTGAACCCGAACTTTTGCCGAACTTCCGGGCTTGGCATTCGGGAGAATGGCGAGAAGCGCCCCTGCTGTTTCGGAAGGTGACAGCCAGGCGGCGGCGTTTCTCGGCATGCTCCTGAACCCAAACTTTTGCCGAACCTTTGGAAAAGTTCGGGTTTGGGTTCAGCATACCGAATTTCGCAAAGTTTGGTACGAACCCGAACTTTGCGATTTCGGTTCGCCCAACACTAATTATGGCCCTTAACTCACAGAGCTTGTTGCTCAAGCTTCGAGCATTCGTGCACATTACCCTAAGAACATTATTATCATTATTAGTTTTCCCCTTATCATCAACAACTACATCTATTTTATTTACAGCTCTCTTTTCATAAACTTCAAGCAACTGATTTATCATCATTGATCGGGGACAGAAATCATCCACGTCAGTTACATCTCTGTCCCCTTTACCTAGTTTAAATGCCTGTCCAAAAAAGTTCTGAACTCCTCACTGAGCACCTGGGTCCCTCTGTATGAACCTAGAACTTTCAATTAGTAAGAATAAGATGGAGCAGCCAAATCTACGTTAAACCCCTAATGAAATGTATGGTCTTTAAATGTATGGTCTTTTAAGCCCATCAAATTTTCACAGAAACTGGTTTTGAAAAGATTTTGACTACTAAGCCCATATAATACGAAAAATCAAAATTAAGTTAAGAAAGTCCATAACTTTGTATTGAGAATCTGGATTTGCATGTCCAGCTGGTCTAACTAATCTAGCATCATGTGATGCTGCAGCTGAAACTTGAAAAAATAGAATATCCATGTATATGCCACGTATATGATATAGACCAGTCTAAATAAATAAATAAATAAATGTATATGACACAGAGCAGGCTAAATAAATAACATTTGCTCCCAAATAGAAATATCCGGTGTAACCATTTCTTCCTGTTGCCTTGCCTTGTTTTGCCTTGGTATTTTATCGCCAACTGGGGTTTCTCCCACTTCGGACTAGTTCACAAGAACCGGTAGCCACTCGCTGGTGCCATTACAATAATGTCACAAAACCGGATTGGTCAGTGCTGGTCTGTGGGCTATAAAGATGGTTCTCGACTTATGACCAGGATTGATCCCAAACTTTCAGCTGTTAAGTGAGACATTTGTTAAGTGAGTTTTGACACATTTTACTACCTTTTTTTGGCCATTGTTGTTAACTGTATGTGATAAGTTATTAACATGGTCATTAAATGAATTTGGCTTCAGCATTGATTTTGCTTTTCAAACGGTTGCAGTAGATGATCAGATTTATTTATTTATTTATTTAATTGGATTTGTATGCCGCCCCTCTCCAAGGACTCGAGGCAGCTCACAGCATTTACAAAAACCAGAACAATCATATAAATCCAATTAATACTACATTAAAAACAACCATTAAATTCTATTAAAAGAAAGTAAAACCTATCAAACCAATTATTCAACACTCATACTTGAAACATTCATTGATCAGGGGGAAGATGTAAATGTCCCAAGCCTGGCGGCAAAGATGAGTTTTTAAGCTCTTTTGGAAGGCAAGGAGGGTGGAGGCAGTGAGAATCTCTGGGGGGAGCTGATTCTAGAGGGTCGGGGCTCCCACAGAGAAGACTCTTCCCCTAGGTCCCACCAGCCGACATGGTTTGGTTAACGGGATCCTAAGGAGGCCAACTCTGTGGGATCTCACCGGTCGCTGGGATTCGTGCGGCAGAAGGCGGTCTCGGAGATAATCTGGTCCTATGCCATGAAGGGCTTTATATGAACTTGGGAGACAGCAGTGGTCATAAGTATGAACCAATTGCCAAACATCTCAATTTGATTACATGATCAAGGGATTGATACAAAGGTCATAAGTTTGAAAAGTGGTCATAAGTTCCTATTTTCAGTGCCATTGTAACTTTCAACAGTCACTAAATGAACTCTAAATGAAGCCTAATGACTACTTGTCCTATGTCTACCTAATCCTGTTTCCAATATTTTGAATTCTCCCATTACAGGAAGAATAAAAACTATAGCGATATGATACAATGGATATTTTAGAACCAAAAATGCAAAATTGGATTTAAAAGAAAGTCAGAAATTGTTCAGTTTCCGTGAAGCGTGTGCTTTCATATTTCATTGTATCTGATTTTGTACAAGTTGGGAAACTGGTTACTTTAAACTGGGTGTCTATTTTTATTTTTATTTTGTTCCTAGTGTATATTTGGAAATTTAAAATAGAATATATTTGCTACTACCAAGTCCATTCCTGAGGAAAGAAGAACTGTCTCTCTATATATATTAGGGCAGTGAATGTATTTCAGTACAGAATCTCTCTAATGTGAAGTCCCATTATCAATAACAGTAATCCTCAACTTAAGACTGCAATTGAACATTTGTAAGTTGTTGCAGTCCTAAATCGAGGCATCACATGGATTCCAGAAGGATGCAAACAGTGACAAATGTAAGGCAATTGCCGAGCATCTAATTGCAATTATGTAACCATAGATGTAGGGATACGCAGCCCCCATAACTCATAATATAAGTGGAGAGAGAGAGTTGGACTAAAAGTCGATTCCGCCCTAGGATGCCATGATGCCCTCTGTGCTTTGTGCCACAATGATGGTACTTCCCTGTTGTTCATGAACAGACAACTACCCACAGGAAATGCAGAGGCCAAAGGTCACCAAAAGAGTCAGCCACTGGCCTCCCCTAGACCCAGGTGAGCTGCCCTACTTGTGTAGACATAGACAATGGCTATTGTTTACCTGTTGCCAAGGGAACCAGATTGTCAGGGGGGTCACAATTTTAGAGATGCTTAGGTGGGGTATGGTCAAAGACAGGTTGGGAACCAATGTCCTAAGGACATTGCGTGAGGGTGCAGATGGTCAGGATGAAGCCAGAGTCAGCACCCAGTTAAGGGTTTTTTCAGTTGTTAGGAATCTTTGAATTATACTTTTTTCCATCTGTTTGCCAATCAGATATTTAAGAATTGCTACTAATCCATTTGAACACTTTTAATTATTCAATTTTTTCTAGTTTTTTTCTTACAATGCTTATAAACTCTTAGTTCTCATTATAAACCGTAGAACTATTTCTTTTTTTAATGGTAATTTCATTTAAGATTACAATTTGCAACAAAGTAACAATTTACAAAGTAGTGTATCTGTAGAGGAAGAAACTCTTAAAGTTAATTTCTAGGTTCATTGTTCAAAATATTTTTAGTATGTGCAATGTTAAAATATTTTGCTTCATTCTATATTTATAATTTGAGGGTGAGTGATTTTTTTATAATTGTAATATTTCATCTATTTTCCTTTAATGCCCAAATTTTAGACTTTTTTATTTTTTTATTTTTTAAATAATTCAAAATTATATTTTCCTATGAGAATGGGTCTTTATAATTAACTCCAAAATGTTATTTCAAATTTATCTGAACCCATAGCCATTTGAAACTTTTTAAAATCAAAAATTCAATACTCTTTCGCTATTTATTCCTTAAAGTTTGTCCTTAGTAACTTCTTTCAGTAAGGATTGAAGGAAACTTCTTCAGTTCTGTAAAACATATTGATTTGTTACTTTGTTGTAAAATTGTAATCTTAAATGAAATTACCATTAAAAAAAGAAATAGTTCTATGGATTATAACGAGAACTAAGAGTTTATAAGCATTGTAACAAAAAACTAGAAAAAATTGAATAATTAAAAGTGTTCAAATGGATTAGTAGCAGCGGGAGAAGAATCCTCCTCCCAGCACCCTGAGAAGCGAAATGTTTTATTCACTCTGGGCAGTCGAGAGAAAGGAAAATCAGGATTTTATTTACTTTATTTAAAAGGTGCCACCAAATCCCTGGTGTTTCCAAATCCCCAGCGGCTCGCCGAGCGCAGTTGTCCATGAGCGGCTGTAGGAGAGCGGCGGTGGCAGGCGAGGGTCAGGAGGGAAATAAACTTGGACAATGGCAGCATCTCCGTTTGGATGGGCCTGTGAGGGGGATGGCTGTTGCTTTGCAATTCTCTGCCTCTCATGGATAACTGTGGAAATAAAGCAATCACCTCCAGCGCTCCCACTCCAGCCTGTACTTTATTTATAAGGCAGTAAACCTGGACAATGAGGGAGTTTTCCAGCTGAAAGTGGTTGCTGCCCATCCCTAGGCACCGCTGAAGGTCTGCAGAGTCTGTAAGATCCTCTCCCCAAAATGACTTTCTGTGCAGAGGGGCCTTCAGGGGCAAAAAGATGGGCAGGCTGACAGGCCAGGCTGAGAAAGGAGAGGCTCAGCTAGAGATGGATGTTTTTGACATGCCACCTTCTTCTTTTGGGCATGACTGAAGGAGGAGGAAGAGGAGGAGAAGAGACACCTCCTGGGGTAAGTACGCTTCTGTAACGTGGCCAGTGGGTGGCCACTCCTCAAATCTGGGTGGGGGAAGGGTGCAAATCCCACTGGGGGGAACTTGGCCAGCCTAGAAAACTGAAGAAGAGCTCTTTGGATTTTTTTTTACTTGCAGGTATCGATGGCTGGGGCTGCCAAGACCCCAAATACATCGAAGTCTGGCAGGGACCTGGCCTTCGTGGGGTGAGTGTCCTCTCATCCGAGGGACTCTGAAGCCCCCAAGAAGGTGGCTAGGACTAAGGTTTACAAGAGGGGAGGCATCTCTACCCTCTGCCTCTACTTTGGCTAACAGAAGAATGACTCAGGCCCTTAGTTCTCTCCCCAGGATGGAGATCCCCAGAAGGTGGACTCCAGGGCTCTCCTCTATTAAGGAACTGGTAGGGCCACTGGTAAGACCCCCTCCCAGACATCCTGCCAAGAAATTATGCCAATAGATATAATATTTGCCTTCTTATTTCAGGAGCCACAAGATGGACAAAACAGCCAGGGTTCAGGGTAGGTAAAAAAACGTGCAGAGGGGAGGCGTCTCTGCTTCTGCTGCTGCTGCTTGTGTCAAAGGACAGATGACACAGGGCAGTCCCACTGGCAGGCCAAACCCCTTGGCAGGCCAGCTGGAAGGGCTCTGGGAGCCTCCTCATGGTCACTTTTGCAAAATGGGCCATGGCTGCTTTTGATCTTTGTCCCCTTTGTTTTCTTCCCCCGGAGAGACGACCTGTACCATCTGGCGTCGAGAGCCCTCGGAGGTAAGAAACCTTTGGCAGGGGGGCAGAGGGTTAGCGTTAGGGTTTCAGCGATGCCTTGACTCCTGATGGGAGGGGGAGTAATTATGGTAGATATCCTTCTAAGCTTAAGGCTTGCAAAAGCTTTCTCCCCCTCCCATCAGGACTGAAGGCATCGCCCTAACCTTAAGGCTTGCTGTTGGCCCATAGGGCCTGATGCACCCTGTCCTTTCTCAATCTTACTGGGACGCAGAAAGCTTAGGATTTAGCCTCCGTATCTTCATTTGCTGGATTCGATGACAGCTCAAATGGGGTCAGGGAGCAGCCTGGACCTGGCCTCATTTTTGGGATCCTCCAGCCCTTGGGTAAGTAAGACAAAGTCTTCTCAGTTGGGGAGGGGTGGAGTCCCCCTAGTTAGTTCTCCTAACCTGACCGAGCTGTGCTGGAGCGCTCTGGACAGCGGAGCAGAGGGACACCCGGCCCTTGGGAGAAGGGACTTAGGTTAGACACATGCCCCCAAGCTCTGGTGCCAATGGCTCCTTTGCCACAAATCAGCAGGGACTGGTGTCCTTAATGGAGAATGGGATTATTGTCGTCCACAGGATTCTCAGGACAGTTTGGCCGATTTGGGCAGCCTGGAGGAAGACACCCCGGACAGCTTGGAGCGCCTCATCCAGGAATTAGAGGTATGTATTCGTTTTTTAATTTTTTAAAATAATTTTGATTTACATACAGTGGTACCTCGGTACTCGAACGCTTTGGTTCTCGTACATATCGGATAACAAACAAAATTTTCGGCAAAAATTTGCTTCAGTATCTGAACAAAAATTCGGATACCAAACAGCCAGAGAAAATTTTGTTCATTATCCGAAATGTTACCGCCGGGGGCTGCTGCAATCCCGGCAGCTTCGCGGGGCTCCTTTCCTCATTGCTTCCTCTTATTACCTGTAAGCAGCTGCAAAAACTTTCTCCTTCCCGGCGGCTGCAACGGCGGCGCCGGGAAGGAGAAAGTTTTTGCAGCTGCATACATATAATAAGAGGAAGCAATGAGGAAAGCAGCCCCCCGAAGCTGCCGGGATTGCAGCAGCCCCCACCCTTCCTGCAGCTTGGAGTACCGAATTTATTTATCCCATTGGAAATAAAGAAAATAGATTTAATTGGTTCTCAGAGAGTTAACAGGGGCTGGGAACCAATTAAATCCATTTCCATTATTTCCTATGGGATAAATAAATTCGGTACTCGACCAAATCGGTTCTCGACCACACTTTTGGAATGAATTGTGGTCGAGTACTGAGGTACCACTGTATATATAATAAGACAATAACGACAAACAGTGCATTTACATAAAATACAGAGAACAGAAAAAACAAGCAAGAGATATATTTCTTCTCTTCTCCTGTAGTAGAGACTGTTGACAGCGTCCTCTCTTTTTTTTAAAAAAAAATTCTTGGCGGTGTTAAGACCAGTGGTTTGAGTTGTATGTTGTTATAGTTGAATTCTTATGTCGTAAGTTCTTATCAAATAAACCAATCAAAAAACTATATTGACTTTTAAAAAAAAGATTGTTCTTTAAGTTGTTACTTTATCTCGCAGCAATATAAAGGGGTGTTATTTTATTTAAACAAATGAAAAATTCTTCCCATATTTGGTAGTATTTTGTTTTTTCTTTTTCTTTTAGTTCCATTGTTAGTTTATCTGCTTCAGCACAATCTAACATTTTTTTTTATTAAATTCCTTTCATTTGATATGTTTTCATTCTTCCAAAATTGTGCGATAGCTATTCTCATTGATGTTATTAGATGTTGTATTAGGTAATAATGTTATTTATTCATCTGATTTTCAATAATGCCAAGCAAAAATATTTCAGGTTTCATTTCTAGTTCAATCTTAGTTATTTCCTTTATCCATTTCTGAAGTTTGTGCCAGATTCCTTTAACTTGTCTGCAGGTCCACCACATATGAAAATATGAACCTTGTTTCTCACCACACTTCCAACAGTTAGGCTTGAGGTTGGTGTACATTTTTGCTAGCCTTTCAGGGGGCATATGCCACCTATAAAACATTTTTATTGCATTTTCTTTGTATGCGGTGGATTTTGTGATTTTGTAATTGGTATGCCATATTTTTTCCCATTGGTCCAATTGTATTGTGTGACCTATATTCTTTGCCCAAGCAATCATATTCCCTTTTACTATTTCTTCCACGTTTTGGTGTTCTTGGAGTATTTTGTAAATGTTTGCAATTGATTTCTTGTGGGGCCCTAATAAGATTTTATCTAATGGAGTGTAGTTTTTCTGTATTCCATATTTCTTTATGTCTACATGGAATCTAGATGATATTTGGTGATAACACCACCAATCCACTTTTATTCCTTCTTCATTTAGCTGTGTTCATGTTTTTAATTTTTAGTCTTTATCTAATAAGTGTGAATAGTTTAATAGTTTTTGTCGACTTATAGTGTTTGGGTAAATTATTGCTTCTATGCTTGAGAACCATAGTGGTATTTTAAAATAATGTTGCTTCCTAATTAAGTTCCAGTTGTCTATTAATGACTTCCTTATCAGATGGTGTTTAAAATATGAGTGTGTAGTAGATTTGCTGTCCCAAATGAAACTGTGCCATCCGGACTGGATATCATGTCCTTCCAAAGCTAGTAGTCTCGTATTTTGAAGTTGCATCCACTCTTTAACCCATGTTAGGGCTGCTGCTCGGTAATAGAGTTTGAAGTCGGGTAAGCCAAGTCCGCCTTGCATAGGGCTATCTTGTGTCCATTTAAGTCTAATTCTGGTCTCTTTTTTTGCCATATAAATTTGGATATTAATTTGTCTAATTTTTTTTAAAAAGGTTCCTTCTAATTTAATTGGGATTGTTTGGAAGTAATATATAAATTTGGGTAATATGGTCATTTTTATTGTGGCAATTCTTCCTAGTAATGAGATTGGTAATTTAGAATGCGATCATTGTCGTCCACAGGATTCTCCAGAGAACAGTCCGGCGAATTTGGGCAGCCTGGAGGGAAACACCCCGGACAGCTTGGAGCGCCTCCTCCAGGAATTAGAGATATGTATTCTACCCTCTTCAGGGATCAATGCCTTGCCTTGCGAAGCTCAATGAAGCAATGAGCTATGCTGTGCAGGGCCACCCAATCAGACAGGTCCTAGTGGGGGATGCTGGCACAATGTGGTCTACTGGAGAAGGAAATGGCAGCCTCCTCCAGTATCCTTAGTAAGAAAACCCCAAGAAAAGCATCAAAACAATGCCAGAAGACGAGCCCCTCAGATAGGAAGGACTCCAATATGCTACGTGGGAAGAGCAGAGGGCAAGTACAGAAAGAGCAAACTGGTACTAATAACAGCCTTTCCTTCCTTCCCCAGGAGCTGCAACAGAAGGAGGAAGAACCAGCTCCAGGCACCTCCAGAGGTGAGTTGGTAGTTGGCTGTGAAAAGCCTGCAGGGAATGCAGAACTCCAGGAGACTGCGCTATGTAGTGATGGGCAGGACCCAGAATGGTTGGAAACTCTATTCCGGCAGCGGCAAAGGAGTGCGTAGTCTCGCTTCACTGCCGCCGGTCTTGCAGGCGCAATGCACGCACAACCTAAGCAATTCTGGCAGCTAAAATCACTGGGGTTTTGATTCCATGCGTGCACAGAATTTTTGCTGCTGGAAGAACGTCTGCGCACGAGATTACGGTTGCTCCACATGCGCAGCATCCGGAATCTCACAGCAAGAAGATACAGCAATGATAAATAGCTAAGCTGCATAACACTAAAGAAAGATACAGCAATGATAAATAGCTAAGCTGCATAACACTAAAGAAACAAAGGCACAAAGAAATCTAATAGGATAATGAAATACAGTGTTCCCAGTGTTCAAAGATTGCCCTTTTTAATAAAGGACAGATATGGTTACTATAAATTTATAGCTACCTTTTCTAGCATCGGCTCCTCTGGATGTTTTTAATTGTAGTTAACATAATTCTTAATCAACCTGATTGTGGGTTGTTAAAACCATTGTCTTTCCTAACACAATTTTCCTTATCTCCCATTCAGCAGTGGAAGAAGCTTTTGATTGCTTTTCGGAACTGTCAGTCAATGATAGCCCGCCTCTGCCTTTTCATGCTTTTATAGGTATATAAAGACCACTGAGGCCAGAAGTGGCTTTATCGTTGGCTTTGAGGTATGTATGACTAACCTGAGTTGCTTTCCACCCCCCACCCCCCGAAATGTGGTTTAAAGTTGGTCTTTCTGTTTTCTTTTTAAGTGACTCTGCAAAGCAAAACGAATAATTTAAGGGCGATCCGGAAGGGACCTCCGCATTGCGGCAATTGGAGCGAACACCCGCCCACCCTCCGCTATCAACAGTGTGTCATAAGGAGGTCGCCTTTGGGGCCGAATAGGAATTTTTTGCGGCCTCCCCTTTAGAGGCGGCCGTTTTTTCGCCTATTCCACACTGACGGTACGGACTGGATTGGTTAGGGGGTGTGGCGCATTTAGTTATTTAGGAATTTCCGCCCCGTTAGTTTGGCTCTGCAGGTCCTTAGTTTGTTTTGAATTAAATATTCAAAGTTACGTATTGAAATTTATTTAAAGTTATTTAAATTTATGCTAATTAATAAATGACCCTTAATTAATCCACAATATATGTCTCAGCGTCTTTACTCCGCCTCCGGGGGGCAATTATATATAAGACAGCCCTAAACATGTCTTTTTCAAAGCCTGCAGTGAAGAAAAAAGGTTGGTGATGAGCACGTGTCTTATTTGCACAAAGAATACAATTTGAAATGTCATTACACAACTAAACATGCTGAGGAGTATCAGATCCAGGGGCTTAAAGCACAGGTTTCAGGCTTCTTTAGAGGAAATGGAATCAGAATATGGGGATGTGCTCTACTTCACCGAGGTACGTTGGCTCAGCAGGGGAAACAAATTGAAGAGATTTTTTGACTTGAGAGCGGAAGTGGAGAAAGATGGGATTGCTATTCCTGCGCTAAGTGATACAAAATGGCTTATGGACATAGCTTTTTTTGCTGATATCAATACATGAGCTTACTGTACTGAACAAAAAGTTACAAGGCCAGGGGCAACTTGTCAGTGCTGCCTATGACAATGTGAGAGCATTCTCTACAAAACGTATGTTATGGAAAGCCCAGCTTTCTCAGACAAACATTTGCCATTTCCCAGCATGCAAGGCACTCATAGATGCAGGCACACCATTCAGTGGTGAGGAGTATGTGGATGTCATTTTGAAGCTACAGGAGGAATTTGATCACAGATTTGCAGACTTCACGACGCACAGAGCAACATTTCAAATTTTTGGGAACCCCTTCTCCTTTGATGTGCAGGATACCCCTCCTGTGCTTCAAATGGTGCTCATTGACCTGCAGTGCAACTCTGAACTCAAAGCCAAGTTCAGGGAGGTGAGTGGAAAAGCAGACAAGCTTGGGCAATTTTTGACAGAATTGCCCCCCCAGCTTCCCTGAGCTTTCCCGAATGTTCAAGTGGACCATGTGTCTTTTTGGGAGCACATACTTGTGCGAAAAGCTCTTCTCTACCTTGAACTTCAATAAATCCTGTTATGTTTGTACTTTTAAATAAAGGTAACCGCTGATTGGCTTAAGTCGCGGCCAAGGGAAACCTTGTTGCGAAAGTTTAAAAAAGAGGAACTCGCGGCTGTTTTCCCCGCGCAGATGCCCCATTTGCGTTTTATTCTAAAACCCTTTCACCTGCAGAAAGGAATTACTCTCATTTAGATAAGGAGGCATTAGCTTTAGTTGCAGGCGTTAAACGCTTCCATGGATATTTGTTTGGCCACCCTTTTACATTGATTACGGACCACAAGCCATTGTTAGGCATTTTAGCAGGAGATAAGCAGACCCCCACATTTCCGTCTCCGAGAATGACCCGTTGGACGATCTTTTTAGCTGCTTATAATTATGTACTTAAGCACAGGGAGGGGGAAGGAAATTGGGCACGCAGACGTGTTAAGTAGGTGTCCTCAGGCAGAATTAGTACACGACCCAGCCCCAGCGTCCAATGTATTGCTGATAGAAATGCAAGAAAACCCATTAATAACGGCAGCGGAAATAGCCAGAGAGACAGAAATAGACCCCTTGTTATCCCGAGTAAAACAATGGGTACTTAAAGGGTGGCCGGGGAAAATTCCAAAAGAGACATGTCAGGTATTCAAGAACAGACAAACTGAATTAAGTGTATTAAGAGATTGCATATTGTGGGGTGACAGGGTGGTAATTCCTAAACAGCTGCAGAAGAAAGCATTGAAATTGTTACACCAGGGTCACCCAGGCATGGTAAGGATGAAAGCCTGGCCAGGAGCTACCTTTGGTGGCCAGGTTTAGACCAGGACATAGAAACCTGGGTAGCCACATGTCACCCATGCCAACAAACTCGCCCACACCCACCAAAGACCAAACCAACGGAGTGGGAGACACTAAAGGGACCACGGTCCCGCATACACATAGACTTCGCAGGACCTCTAGCGGGACAATCATTCCTTATTGTGGTCGATGCATACTCCAAGCGTCTGGAGATTGTCTTAATGACCTCAACTACAACAGCAGCTACAATAAAGGGGCTGCGGAGACTTTTCTTAACACATGGACTGCCGGATGTGCTCGTCTCAGACAACGGTCCACAACTAACCTCCAGGCAAATGGAGGTCTTCCTGGCCGAAAGAGGGATCCGACATGCATTAATATCTCCCCATTTCCCGGCCGCTAGTGGCCAGTTTGAACGCATGGTGAGGTTCACAAAAGAAGCCCTGCACCGGTCAGCACCTGGAGAATGGCAACAGCAGCTGGACGAATTCCTATTAGTCCAGGACATCACCCCACAATTAACCTCCAGGCAAATGGAGGTCTTTCTGGCCAAAAGAGGGATCCGACATGGATTAATATCTCCCCATTTCCCGGCCGCTAGTGGCCGGTTTGAACGCATGTTGAGGTTCACAAAAGAAGCCCTGTATCGGTCAGCACCTGGAGAATGGCAACAGGAGCTGGGCGAATTCCTATTAGTCCAGGTCATCACCCCGTCGGCTAGCACAAACAAAAGTCCAGTTCTCATGGGGAGGAAACTCCGTTCCCAGCTGGACAGAATTCACCCAGAGTATTCCGAAAGGAAAGATAAGCATACAACGGAACCAGAACGGACTTTTAAAATGGGCGACCCAGTCTATGCAAAAGACTTTGACTCAAATCTCCACTGGAGAGAGGGGACAATTGAATCCAAAACCGGCCCCAAATCATACACGATCCAACCAGCCAATGGGAAAATCTGGCGCAGACACATAGACCAAATCAGAAAACGACATCCAAGTGAGTTAACGCAAAGTAACAATGACATTTTTCCCGTAGATCAAACGCATGGGAATTAGCAAAACCAACCAGACTACTCAGCGCATCCTCTTCTGGCATCCAGCGGCGGCTGCCCTGGAACCCTGGCGGCTGGCGTTGGAAAGGCCACTTCTACGTCCATAGGGCAAGACAATCTTTACCAGGACGGAGCAGCACAGGAGCCAGCCGACCAGGAGGACAACTCCCTGCAAACTGAACTGCGCAGGTCTGGGCGAGTTGGCAAGCCACCAATCAGGCTACCAGACTACGTCACATATCTAAATGATTGACAGTTTGTTCAAGCTATGGGGGGAAGGGTGTTATGTTTGTACTTTTAAATAAAGGTAACCGCTGATTGGCTTAAGTCGCGGCTAAGGGAAACCTTGGCGCGAAAGTTTAAAAAAGAGGAACTCACGGCTGTTTTCCCCGTGCCAGCAAGGTATATAAGGCGCAGCTTTAGCCGGTAGCCAGCAGTCACTTCCTACCTGCGAGCTGGTCACTTCAACTGTTCCTGATTGCCAATAAAGAGCTGTTAACCTTCCTCGGCCTCCAGCTTCTGATTTAACAAATCCAAGTACAGGTCCAGACTTACTGATGAGCATCTCCAAGCCCTATGGAGGATCTCAACTGCTTCCTCCCTTAAACCAAATGTGGCTTGGCTATGCAAGAGTAAGAGCTGCCAGATCTCTAGCAGCAAGAAGTAGGGAGAAGAAGCCACGTTCAAAACAGTTCATGTTCAATGTTCCATTCATGTTCAGAAAGTTAAATGTTAAAGAACTATTAATACAGACATTTGAATCTCAATAATACTAATTACATTTCTCTAGTCAGCAACTACAGTATATGTGGTTTCTTCAGTCTTCTATATCTGCTGTATTATTATTGTTGTTGTTGTTGTTATTATTATTATCATTTTCATTTTTTTTATTTATTACTGATTTATTTTTATTTTTCTTATGAATTTGTTAATTTATTTTTATTTTTAAACATAAAATAAGATGAAAAAATAAAGACATTTGATAACATTGGAATGTTTTTGTAAGAGCTTTTTGGGGGGAAAACCTGATGTGACCCAGCCTCACCCAGACTCTACCTCCAGCGGCCCCCAGGTAAATTGAGTTTGAGACCCCTGGTTTAAAACAATGCCTTGAGGTAGGACCAAATGTCTATACATCTATAATAATTTAAAACAAATATTAACCTAGAACTTTCAGATAAATAAGAATAAGATGGAGCAGCCACATCTATGTTAAACCCCTAATGAAATGTATGGTCTTTTAAGCCCATCA
Organism: Erythrolamprus reginae; assembly: GCF_031021105.1. Taxonomy (NCBI): domain Eukaryota; kingdom Metazoa; phylum Chordata; class Lepidosauria; order Squamata; family Dipsadidae; genus Erythrolamprus; species Erythrolamprus reginae. The sequence continues at coordinate 232,674,515 of NC_091951.1, read as the reverse complement.
AATTTTCAGACAAACTGATTTTTAAAAGATTTTGACTTCTAAGCCCATATAATACGAAAAATCAAAATTAAGTTAAGAAAGTCCATAACTTTGTATTGAGAATCTGGATTTGCATGTCCAGCTGGTCTAACTAATCTAGCATCATGTGATGCTGCAGGTGAAACTTGAAAAATTAGAATATCCATGTATATGCCACGTATATGATATAGAACAGTCTAAATAAATAAAATTTGCTCCCAAATGGAAATATCCGGTGTAATAATTCCTTCCTGTTGCCTTGCTTTGTTTTGCCTTGGTATTTTATCGCCATCATAAACCTACTCATAGTTAATTATGGGCTTTTGTGTTTGTGTGTCTCTCTTCACTGCAAAAAGTGTACAAACCAGAGGTGGGTTTCTCCCAGTTCGAACTGGTTCACAAGAACTGGTAGCCACCCGCTGGTGCCGTCATGATAATGTCACAAAACCGGATTGGTCAGTGCCGGTCCATGGGCACCACCATCTTTAAAAAAAAAAAAAAATTCCCACCACATTTTAAAAATGTTTTTCCTCCTGAGCATGTGCAGAAGCCAAGTTCCTGTACTGTGCATATGGAGGCCACATTTTTGTTTTTTTGGCTTTGGGGTTTTTGGGGGGGAGGGGATTTTTTTCTTACTGTGCATGTGTGGCCACGAAGAACTGGCCCTCCCACGAAGCGCACCCATGCGAACCAGCAGCGAGGGAAGTTGGAACCTACCCCTGATGCAAACCATTGAAAACACTGGCTGTCTCATCCTGGGGGGAATTACAGGAGGACAAACAGCATGGACCACATCTCAACATCTCTCATCTCAGGCCTGATTTGGAGGCCTTGTGTTGGGAAAGGCCATTTCCTATTACCCACAAATTCAGTGAATGCTGATTGGCTCTTATAACCATCAATCAATAACACAGGGGTCCTCCTTCCTGTTTATATTCTTGGAGGGAAGAGAAGTTGGAAATTTGGGAGCTGGGAGTGGAAGGACAGATGGGATTTATAGAGGTGGTTCTCAACCTATGACCAGAATTGAACCCAAACTTTCAGCTGTTAAGTGAGACATTTGTTAATTCAGTTTTGCCCCATTTTACTATCTTTTTTTTTTGCCATTGTTGTTAACTGTAGGTGATAAGTTAGGGGCTTGAGCAAGTTTGCTAGCTCAAGAGCTACATTGAAATGCTTCTTGTCAAAAGTTGGAGGTATTGAGTCTGCCACAGGAACAGTGAACTGCTTCTGAATGTTATCAATGAACAGCTGAGGAGCTGGAATAAGGGCCACTGCCTGGACTTGTTCAGCAATATATGGAATGGAAGTAGAAGCTTTGTTTCCAGTTCCTGTGATAGGAGGCGTGGCCAGGCCAGAAGCAGTCGTAGCCTTCTGGAGAAGTGATTTAAATAAGGCTGGTGGAAAAAGGCCTGCAGGAGTAGGCTGCTCTATTGGTAAAGCTTCATCAGCAGAGAGGGCCTCATCCTGACACTCTGCCTCTTCCATTGCTGAGGCTTGGCTCTCATTACCTGAGGTATCTGAATAATTATGATCCTCTAATCCTCCAAAGATTTGTGTTGCAAAGAAGGCTGGTTCAGCAGAGGCTGGGCCTGGTTTTGTGGGTGACTAGAGCAAGCTCAGGTAATCACCATGTAGAGTGGAAAAACAGCCATTTGCTGAAAAGCAGCCATACACTGTTATATAGTATTGGGCAATAATATTTTGAATGTTGTTAGGATCCAATATTGGTGGCTGGGCTGTTTGGACAGTCCTTGGTTGTTGCCCTACCTGAATGCCAGGCCCTTCGTTCTCTCCCCAGGATGGTGATCCCAACCAAATGGACTCCAGGGCTCTCCCCTATTGTGGAGTCCATTAAGGAAATGGTAAGGCCACTGGTAAGACCCCCTCCCTACTATAATGGCAGACATCCTGCCAAGAAATCATGGCAATAGATATAATATTTGCATTCTCATTTCAGGAGCCACAAGATGGAGAAAGCAGCCAGTGTTCAGGGTAGGTAAAAAAACGTGCAGAGGGGAGGCGTCTCTCCTTCTGCTGCTGCTGCTTGTGTCATAGGACAGGTGACACAGGGCAGTCCCACTGGCAGGCCAAACCCCTTGGCAGGCCAGCTGGAAGGGCTCTTGGAGCCTCCACATGGCCACTTTTGCAAAATGGGCCATGGCTGCTTTTGATCTTTGTCCCCTTTGTTTTCTTCCCCCAGAGAGACGACCTATACCATCTGGCAGCGAGAGCCCTCTGAGGTAAGAAACCTTTGGCCAGGGGGGCAGAGGGTGAGCGTTAGGGTCTCAGCGATGCCTTGACTCTTGCTCGGAGGGGGAGAAATTATGGTAGATATCCTTCTAAGCTTAAGGCTTGCAAAAGCTTTCTCCCCCTCCCATCAGGAATGAAGGCATCGCCCTAACCTTAAGGGTTGCTGTTGGCCCATAGGGCCTGATGCACCCTGTCCTTTCTCAATCTTACTGGGACGCAGAAAGCTTAGGATTTAGCCTACGTATCTTCATTTGCAGGATTAGATGTCAGCTCAAATGGGGTCAGGGAGCAGCAGCAGCCGCAAGTCAGCAGGGACTGGTGTCCTTAATGGAGAATGGGATCATTGTTGTTCACAGGATTCTCCAGAGGACAGTTTGGCCTTTCCTTCCTTCCCCAGGAGCTGCAACGGAATGACGAAGAATCAGTTCCAGACACCTCCAGAGGTGAGTTGGTAGGTGGCTGTGAAAAGCCTGCAGGGAATGCGGAACTCCAGGAGACTGCGCTACGTAGGGATGGGCAGGACCCAGAATGGGTGGAAGCACTATTCCGGCAGCAGCAATGGAGCGCGTAGTCTCGCTCCATTGCCACCGGTCTTGCACGCTCCCCCCCTTGGAAAAAAATAAAGTATAATCCCCAAAAGGGATAAATCTGAAAGAGGTTCATAAGAATACAAACATTAATTAATACAAGGATTAATTTTTTTAAAAATCTAAAGGACAGGTTTTTTTTAAAAAAGTAAAAGATTGCCCTTTTTAATAAAGGACAGATATGGTCACTGTAAATTTATAGCTACTTTTTCTAGCATGGGCTCCTCTGGATGGTTTTAATTCTAGTTAACATAATTCTTAGTCAACCTGATTGTGGGTTTTTAAAGGAATACAGTATAGAATTGCAGCCATTGTCTTTCCCAACACAATTTACCTTATCTCCCATTCAGCAGTGGAAGAAGCTTTTGATTGCTTTTTGGAACTGTCAGTCAATGATAGCCCGACTCTTCCTTTTCATGTTTTATAAGTATATAAAGACCACTGAGGCCGGAAATGGCTTTATCGTTGGCTTTGAGGTATGTATGACCAACCTGAGTTGCTTTCCTCCCCACCTGAAATGTGGTTTAAAGTTGGTCTTTCTGTTTTCTTTTTAAATGACTCTGCAAAGCAAAACTAATAAATTTTTTGCAAAGTGTTGGTCTCCCAGGCTTGATAGTTGAATGGAAATTGCTCATTCAGAGATAAGTCGATTGCATTGTGTCCTTTTGAATAACACATGTTGGGCATCGGTGGAAGAGATGATTTATCCTTATAATTTGGGTTTAGGTTTTAGTAAAATATTTGACTTTTGTCAGATATAGCATCTTGGCCTTCTGCAGTGTGGATGTTACATTGTGCAACAATGCCACCAAAATGCTCCGGAGCCAACATAACTTTGCTATATTTTAAGAGAGGAGGTATTTCCCAGAAACTTAGTTTCATTGAGTTTTTTAAAGGGGGCCATATTTGGCTGTATCCTGGTGGGGTTTTTTCCCCCTTTAGCTTGTTTTGCAGAATTATTTGGTTCCTGTGTCTGAAATTCTGTGGCTATATTGCTTTAGTTGCAAGAAATTAGCAGTCTTTGCCTTACAACAGTTTGCGATCTGAAAAACAAAGTCAGCTGGGAAACCAGGTTCACTTAACAACTGTGTTGCTAATTTAAGAAATGAAGTCATTTGCTTAACAAAATGGGTGAGGAAAGTAATACAATGAGGCAAAACTCATGTAACAAATTTCTCATTTAACAACATAAAGTTTGGGTTCAATTGTGGTAAGTTGAGACCTACCTGTAATGCTCAGAAATGCCAACAATTTCTGATTACTTTGAAAGAAAGTTATGCTGATAACTGTAGAATCAGGGTTAAAACATTTGCTTTGTTGAGGGTGTAAGTCTTTGGTCGAAAACACCCGAGCTATTGACTTGTAAATAATAAGAATCAAAACCTGAATAATTTGTACAAACACAGCTAGTTGGCAAAAGTGCAAGAATAAAGATCAGCCCAAAGCAAACAAATCACATTACAGTAAGCAAACAAATCACATACAGTAAGTATGGAATCAAATATTAGTGGTGAGGAATCTTTTGACCTCACCGCTAAAGCTGAAGCTAAATCTGAGATCTCCAGATGTTCTTGTGGTGAAAATAGATCAGGTTTGGAATAAATACTGCTTAATTAGAGGTATAGAGATAGAGTAGGGTTTATTTGTTTGCTTATTTAATTGGCCTTCCTCCTCCTGCAAAAGCTGCTAAAATTGTGTGTAATGTAATTTGATATATTACTGTGGTGACTGCATGGGATCTTGTCTCTCTATAGTGCTGCCCGCTTGTTCTCATTATTATCATCATCATGTCTTCTCCTGGAGCAGAGTTAATCCCTACAAGAATTGTAGATGATCACCAGGTAAGTGAACAATACTGGAAGAAGCCAGGATACCATTTAAGGATCAAACTGTAACAAGGATAGAACCCAGCATGGATTTTCTAATCTATTTCATAGATTTATAAAGATCTGCAGGCCCATAGGCTCCTAGTTTTATCACAGTAAAACTATCAAAGGACTTAAGAACATGCTGAGGAAAACTTTTGTACTCCTTAAATACACTGCTCAAAAAAAATAAAGGGAACGCTTAAATAACACAATATAACTCCAAGTAAAGCAAACTTCTGTGAAATCAAACTGTCCACTTAGGAAGCAACACTGATTGTCTTTTATAGCCTCTCTTTGTTGGGTGGCATTCTCTAGAGATTTAAAGATAGAGTCCTGCATATTGTTTAAAGTTTCTTGTAATGTTGCAAAGTTGGGCTGCGTTGTTTTGTCTTTTTCTTTATCCTTGGAAGACATAGCTGAGGCCTGGTGCGTCGGGGAAGGACGTGGGGACACTTGTGGAGAAGAGATTGTTGCAGTAGGTTGTTTTTTGACTGTTTTAACAACGGTTGAAGAAGTTGACATTATCAATTTTGAATCCGCTGTTTAAAATTTGAATTAATTTAAATCAATCTAAATTTATATATAGTGAAAAGGAGAAAATTTCTATAAATTCCAAATCTATTCAATCTGTTTTATTAGCGGTTACGCTTAAATTATAACTATTCAATTATCAAGAAAATTCAAAATCCAATATATATTGTTATTAATTATTTTAAAAATTTAAAAATTTAAAGATATAATAACTCAGGAAACAAATATAAAACTTTTAGGAATAGAAAACCAGTAAAAGTTAAAAATAAATGGTCTAATAAAAAGACAAAATAAATGACAGCAAAGAAAGAGTAATAACTATTTTAAAAAGGGAAACTTTGAAAAAATACAAAGAAAAAAAAAGGAAGAGAAAAAAGACTTAATAAGGCAGCAAGAAGAGGGAGAAAAAGGGAGAGAGAAAAAAGAAATGGGGAGTATTTCAATTCAAATAATTAGAATAGAGCAGGAAACCAAGGTTTGCTAACAATGCATAGTCTTCAATTCAAACTTCTTTCAAAAATAGAAATAAAAAGAAAGAAAATCAGAAGGAGAACAAAGAAAGAGTTAATTAATCAAAAAGAAAACACAATATGTATAGTTATGTTCTTCTTATAAATCAGGAAATTATATTAGATGAATAAAGAGTGTGAATCCCAATGTCAGAAAATACAATTGTACTTAATCCCAATTGCAGGTCTCACGAAAAGAAAAAAAAAGTCAAATTAATAATTTTCTTGTAGTTAAAATGGAGTCTATGTTCTTTTCCAAATTCAAGACAAAGGCAAAAAAAAATAAATCCCAAGATGGAGTCAGGTTATAAGTCAGAAGTTCATATGGTCAGGCAGATGTGAAAAAGTTCTCAGAAGAAAAAATAATCCCAAGGAAAAAAAGCAATCAGCAAGTAATCCAAGGTAGTTCAAAGGCAATCAGCAAGTAATCCAAGTAGGTTAATCCAAAGGTAAATATTCCAAAGGAAAGGTATCAGTTCCTTCTATTTCCCATTTATTTTCAAGTTGTTATATAATGTTATTATGTTGCAAAGACAACAGGATGAGAAAAAAAAATAAGGCAACAAAGTTATATTCCTCCGCAGTTAAGATGTCAGCCCGGAACACAATGTTTTGACAGACTATAAAAAAGAAATTTTAGTCATCTTTACTAATTTCTTTTAAGCATTGAAATCTTCTAAATAGTCATTTCCAGCTCAAGATCTTTTATTAAAGCATAGGGTAAAAAAAAATATTTTATAGATTCCAAAATTCAAATACAAAATGGAAACAATGAAAATGAGAGAATTTAGTCTCGGCTGTTATTTGCGGATGAGACTCAAAAAAAAAAAACTTTCACTTTCGCCTCGTTAAAGAAAGCTTTCCCTTGAGGCTTGCGAACGATCAAATCTTCAGATTTTGGTCTTGAAACAAAGAGGAAATTTTTTACCTTGAGTCCTTTATCGGATGTATTCTTTTTCAGTTAGATAAATGTAGAACTTTCAATTTAGAGCTTTTTCTCAGCTTCCCGCTGGGTGAGGGGAGAAAGCGCTGGCCGGTCCTCTCAGGCGAAGAGGATCGGTTCTCCCGTCTTCGAAGCTGCGGGGCGAACCGCTGCCTCTGGAGTCTCAGCGATGGCTCCTCGGGCAGAGGGGAGCCCCCTGTTCTGGGATCGGGCCATCCGAGCCCGATCCGATCGCAAATGCGACCTTCGAAGGGGGTAGAAGGGATCGCTTGGCAGAGCCCTGCCAAGGATGTCCCGCCGCGATCACCGCCAAACCGGAAGCAACACAACAAAGGGAAACTATAAAAGCAGACTTGGCAGAATTTAAAAAGGAGATGGCCCAACTGAAAGCTGATATGGGCGAGGTGAAAGACCAGATAAAGGTGATCCAACAAACACTACAAGAAAGTGATGATCGAGTGAAAAAGGTTGAAGAGAAATCCGACAAAAACGCAAAAAGAATTGATTATCTCGAAGGGAGAGCTGATGCAAGACACAGAAGACATGATGAATCAATTATTCAGCTGGAGATGCAACGTGCTTCGTATGGACTACGATTTCAGAACATGAAAGAGGAAAAAGATGAAGATTTAAAAATGACTATGGCGGAAACGATTGGAGGAATACTCCAGGAGGATCCTGCTTCGCTAGTGAAAGAAATCGATGAAGTTTACAGGACTTCGAATAGTTACATCCGTCGCCACAATCTTCCAAGAGAGATTCATATCAAATTCACCAGGAAAACTTTGCGAGATGACATACTCCATTGGGCAAGAAACTCCAAACTTCAACATCAAGGAGTGGAAATAAAAATATTAAAACAAGTTCCAAGAAGTGTCAGAGAGAGCAGAAGAGATTACCAGTTTCTTACCAGAATTTTGATCAAAGAAAATATAACCTATCGTTGGTTAATCCCACAAGGTCTTTCTCTGACATGGCGTTCTACAAGATACAAGCTGGAAAATGTAGAACAAGCTAGGTATTTCTTTGAAAATAGTGGCATCAGCCACATGGACTTTTCAGATAAACAACAAGAGGCTCAACAACAACCAGCACAACAGCAACCAGGGGAGATACTAGCAATCCAACAAGAAGAACTATTGGGGGCCACAGCTCAAGCAATAGAGCAGGACCAAGGTGCTATAAGAAGAGTTCAGCCTCAGCGAGAAACCAAAAAACCCACTAAATGACAACAACTAAAGATCTAAAGATCTTTTCGGTAAACGTTAACGGACTTAATGAACCAAGGAAAAGGAAACAAATCTTCTCTAAAATCAGAAATCAAAATGCTCAAATTGCAATATTACAAGAAGTACATATCAAAAAAGATAACCAAAAATTATTGTTGAATCCCAAAATTGGAAAAATGTATGCTGCATTAGCAGATCAAAAAAAAAGAGGTGTGGTGATGTATGTAGAGAATTCTATAAATTCCAAACAGATATATAAGGATAATGATGGTAGAATATTGATTGTACAAGTTGATATTGAACCTAGACCTATAGTGGTTGTTTCTATTTATGCTCCCAATGAAGACCAAATGACATTTTATAAAAATTTACATCAAATAATAATAGACTTAGCTATTGAGAATGTATTAATAATAGGTGATTTTAATGCTATTGTGAATAGGCAATTAGACCATTCAGGGGGAGGGAGTCATAATAAAAGGAAAAAAACAAAAAGAAATCTACTACCTAGTACTTTCCAAAAAATGAAAACAGAATTATTGCTAAATGATATATGGAGGGAAAGACACCCCCATAAAAGACAATTTACGTTTTATTCTAATCCCCACAAAATCTGGACAAGAATAGACATGGTATGGACATCAAAAATGGTTGCAGAAGAAATAAGGGAAGTAGAGATAGATGTTAATACATGGGCTGACCACAACCCAATAGTGGTCTATATAAGAAGGAACAACAAACAGAATATTTGGCGGATGAATAGAAATATACTAAATGATAAGAAATATAAAGATTGGATCGAAAAGGAATTAAAAATATTTCTTGAGATTAATAAAACCCCAGACACCACTCCACAGAATATATGGGATACACTCAAAGCTTATATAAGAGGGTTAACAATATCTTATATAGCAAAATACAATAAGGAAAATAAATTAAAGTACGTACAACTAATAAATGAATTAAAACAATTGGAATTTGCATCGCAGCAACACACCAAGAACAGAGACTTTAAAACAGAAATAAATGTAATTAAACATAAAATTAGAATTATAGAACAAAATCAAATAACTGAAAAAATTAAAAGAGCAAAACAACATTATTTTGAGCATGCAAATAAACCAGGCAGATGGTTAGCATATAAACTTAGAAAGCAGAGTCAATCCAAATTGATAAAAAAATTAGAAGACAAAGATGGTACAATAAAATATGATACAGAAGGAAAGGCGGACATTGTTTATAATTTTTATAAAGATCTTTATGCCAAAGACAATGTCAGTGAAGATGAGGTTTTTAATTACTTACAGGCTTCAAAATTACCACAAATAACAGAAGATCAACAGACTATGTTGGATGGTCCAATAACAATGGAAGAACTCCTAACTATAATTAAAAAACAGAAAAACAATAAGGCCACTGGTCCGGATGCTATACCGGCAGAATGGTATAAGATAGACAATGAAATAGTAAGAAACTATATGTTAGAAATTTTTAATTTATGTAGACTTGAGGGTAAAATTCCGAAATCTTGGTCAGAATCGCTGACAACTTTAATACACAAATCCGGCACTGACCCACTAAAAATCAAAAATTATAGACCCATATCTTTATTAAATGTAGATTATAAAATATTTATTGCCATTTATGCAGATAGACTTAAAAGAATTATAAATGGAATAATACATCAAGATCAAAATGGATTTCTACCAGGGCGACAAATTAAAAATAACCTTAGAACAGTAATAAATACATTAGAATACTATGAACAACACCCAGATAAGACAGCATCCTTAATGTTCTTAGATGCTCAAAAGGCCTTTGACAACGTTAACTGGACATTTATAAAAATGCAATTAAACAAAATGAGATTCGGCTCAAAATTTGTTAATTTAATAGATACTATATACTCAAAACAAACGACTAAAATAATATTAAATAATAACCAATTACAAGCACTTGATATAAACAAGGGAGTTCGTCAAGGATGTCCTATATCACCATTGTTATTTATTATGACACTTGAAACTTTATTAATTAAAATAAGAGCGGATGCCGAAATAAAAGGTTTAACTATAGGAGACGAAACTTACAAACTCCAAGCTTTTGCAGATGACTTAACGTTTATAATTGAAGAACCGATAACAACTGTCCCTTCTTTATTGCAAACTATTGAACAATACGGAAAGGTAGCAGGTTTAAAGATAAATAAAAGCAAAACTTCTTTCTTAACCAAAAATATGAATAAAATACAAGAAACTAAATTAGAAAATATTTCTGGAATAAAAACCGTAAAGAAAGTAAAATATTTAGGAATAAATTTAACAGCGAAAACAATAACTTTAAAAAATGATAATTACATAAAATTATTATCAGAAATTAAAAAAGATTTAGAAACATGGAATAACCTGAAAATATCATTTTTAGTAAGAGTTGCCACAATCAAGATGAATATTCTGCCTAAGGTTTTATTTCTCTTTCAGGTAATTCCAATAAACCCAGGGGGAACTTTCTTTAAAACTTTGACAAACTTAGTTAAAAAATTTATATGGCAAGGGAAAAAAGCAAGGATAAAAATAAACTGTTTGGAAGACATTAAAGAAAGAGGAGGATTTGGTCTTCCAAACTGGAAATTATATTATCAGGCCGCCGCCTTAACATGGATTAAAGATTGGATAACCTTAGAGAATAAAAGAATATTAAATTTAGAAGGACATGATCTTATGCTGGGTTGGCATGCATTTATATGGTATGACAAGGAAAAAAATCACTCATATTTTAAAAGACACACATTAAGGAAGTATTTGCTAGAGGTTTGGAAGGACATAAAGAAAAATCACTTCTTAAATGTTCCAGAATGGATAGCCCCCCTAGAAGCAATAACACATCCAAAATCTATAAAAGACACGAAAATATTTTATAGATATAAAGAATTATTAAATGATCAGATGAAGCTAAAGCCTAGGAATAAACTACAAGAAGAAGGGATAATAATAGATTGGTGGCATTATGCCCAGATTCGATCCAGATACCAGAAGGATATAACTCTTTATACTTTTAATAAAAGTAAGAATTTGCTAAGTCATTTAATTATTAATAATTCAGTAAAAATGATAGGGAAAATATATAAATTTCTTATCGCTCACAAAAATATAGAGTTGACTCTAAAAGATACTATGATAAGATGGTGCAGAAATATAGGTAAGGAAATAGATATAGATACTTGGGAAAAAGTCTGGATTAATAATTGGAAAATGACCAAGTCAGTTTCATTAAAAGAAAACCAAATTAAAATGTTTTATAGATGGCACCTTCCACCAAACAGGATAGCTAAAATGTTTCCTAAAACATCCCCACTGTGTTGGAAATGCAAGAAAGATATAGGAACTTATTACCATCAATGGTGGACATGTAGCAAAGCTAAAACTTATTGGAAGATGATTGAGAAGATATTAAAAGAAATATTAAAATATGACATAGATAACACCCCGGAATTTTACTTATTAGGAATTACTAATCAGACTTATAAGAAGGAAACTCTTTACTTAATCATACACATATTAACTGCGGCTAGAATAATATACGCGCAAAACTGGAAGGGGGAGGAAATCCCCAAGAAAGAAGAAGTTATAGCTAAAATATTAGATTGCGCCGAAATGGATATGATGACAAGACGATTAAACGATGAAGAAGATACAAAATTTTATGAAACATGGAACAACATATATAAATGGTTAGATAAGAAAAAATAAGAGATAGATCTGTTTTTATTTAGGTAATAACAATATTAGATGTATTTGTTGATGATTTTGACATAGTAGTTTACTCACAAGCGATATATTAAAAATTTTGTTTTATGTATGTTTAGTAATTGAGATTAGTTTGAATGTTTGATTAGATGAATATATTACACATAAATAACATATTAAGCATTTTTACTTATACTGTACTAATATTGCATTTAAGATTTGAAAATTTTTTACTAGACTTTTTAACATTTAACAAATGTTTGATTATGTATTCTTTTCTCTATTTGAATGTATACTTTCAAAAGAAGCGGGGAAATACATCCCCATTTTATGTTTAATGTTTGTACGTCTGTATGTCTCTTTTATGAAAAATAATAAAAAAATTGAAAAAAAAAAAAAAAAAAAAAAAGGAAGCAACACTGATTGACAATCCATTTCACATGCTGTTGTGCACATTCAACTTTGTACAGAGCAAAGTGTTCAGTGAGAATTTTTCATTCATTCAGATCTCGGGTGTTTTGTTTGAGTGTTCCCTTTATTTTTTTGAGCAGTGTACATTCTTACACTGTACTGTTTTTAAGCTCACAATAATGTGCTGAGAAACTAAAGTTCAACAGTATCGGTTTACTATTTATTCAGTTTTACATACCAGCATGAATTGTAACTTCATTGAAAATATGATCTAACTGCAGTTCAGCAAGGTAGAGCTGTTCTGCAATCCAGCAAGATGGTGACTCTATGGTATCTTATTTCTTAGTGTCCATCCAAAGGTTTGGTGATGTGCCATTAATCGGTTCTACTTATGAGTGGGTTTTGTCTCCCTATACTTTTGCCAAGCAGTCTCATCCAGCTATCCAAGCAGTCTTTGAGATGGCAGAGACGGATGTGAAGAGTATTGCAAGAAGCACAGAGCCTCTTCTCCACATATTTGAACCTCAACGTAAGTAATTGGTCATAGCTGGTAGGCTCACTCCAAACTATTCTTTGCCATGTCATTCTTCATCTTTTTGGCTTGGTTTTCCAATGTATGGTTTTTGAGATTGTCAGTAGGGATGCGGTGGCTCAGTGGCTAAGACACTGAGCTTGTCGATCGAAAGGTCAGCAGTTAAGCGGTTCGAATCCCTAGTACCGCATAATAGGATGAGCTCCTGTTACTTGTCCCAGCTTCTGCCAACCTAGCACTTTGAAAGCATATAAAAAATGCAAGTAGAAAAATAGGGACCACTTTTCGTGGGAAGGTAACAGTGTGCCTCTGGTGTTTAGTCATGCCAGCCACATGACCACGGAGACATCTTTGAATAGTGCCTGGTCTTTGTTTGCAATATACCGTATACAGTATACTCGAGTATACTCAGGTCATTGACAAAGTCACCACACGAGGGCGCCATTGCTTGAGCCAGAGTGAGGAGGCACCAGCTTTTGTCCACTCTCGCACGCCGTAGTTCCTCTCCCTGGCTCAAGCAAACGAGGCAGCCATTTGCTCCAACCGAGAGAGGGGAAAAGCAATGGGAAGCCGGTGAGGTCGTGTGTGTGTGTGTGTGTGTGTGTGTGTGTGTGTGTGTGTATCTATCTGTATCTATTTCTATCTATCTATCTATCTATCTATCTATCTATCTATCTATCTATCTATCTATCTATCTATTTGGTTTTCTATGCTGATAACCTCACAGCAGCTAATGCTGAAGCTCTTCTTTGGATACACTTATTAATTTGTTTGTTTGTTTGTTTATTTATTTAATTGGATTTGTATGCAATCCCTCTCCAAGGACTCAGGGTGGCTCACAGCATATATAAAAACAGAACAATAATGTAAATCCAATTAATGATGAGAAGGAATCCAGTTTTGAAGGATTTTAACTCTTAGGTTTTAGCTTTGTTGCTGATCGAGCTACTTTTTTTACTTTTTAATTTATTGTTAATATTGTTAATTTGTTTACCCTCTTTTAAATTTACAGAGCTAGTTTACTGGTTTTCTTTAAAATAAATATTCTAAAACATGTCTCAATTAATGTAATTTTATTGTTTTCCATTTTTATAAGTTACCAGTAGCCACTGCATTTTCTAACTTCGGCTTATACTCGGGTCAATACGTTTTCCCAGTTTTTGTGGCAAAAATTGGTGCCTCGGCTTATACTCGGGTCGGCTTATACTCGAGTATATACGGTAGTTTCTGATCTTTATTAATTGAGAGTGGGCGGGAGAGGGGAGAGAATCTTCTATTACTGATTAACAAAATTCTCCCCTTTCATGTGTATCTTGCAATTTACGGTATCTCAAAATCCAAGAGGAACCAGAACTTTTCCGAGACTGAGTTCCCTACTTTCTACTCTCTGGGATTAAAGTTCCGGGGTGGGTGGGTGGGTGTGAAGAACAATACAGACCTATTACAAGACCATGGACAAAACAGATGAATTACTGTAGCTTAGTACAATTTTTAAAAATTAAAACGTTCCAGAGATTGTGATGTCTATTGCTTTCCGCAGAAGCCAAGATTCCGGCACTGCGCATGAGCCGCCATCTTGTTTTTGGTTTTTTATAAAAAATATTTTGCAAATTTTGGGCCCCTGCGCTTTGCGCGCACACGCCCACATGGCGCAGGAGGAAGCGAATGGCAACGAGGTAAGTTAGAACCCACCCTTTACCTAAATGAGTGCATAGCATTGCAATCCCACCTTTATGTGATTACTTTCCTTTATCATTACACTGCAGCATAAAACAATATCGCATTTTGTAAATTCTAAGTAGCATAAAAACCAAATGCAACTAGAATCCAGTTGTTGAACATAACTGGGAATCTTTTAAGTAATCAAATCTTTTTTTCATCTTTACTGTTTACAGTTTCTTTTGCAAATATGTTTGCCTGTAGGAATCTTTACAGGCTACAACACAAATATCCTATTATGCAACAGACGGTGGACCAGGTAATCACTTGACCTTCCATAATATTAGATTGACTGCAGTGTATGCATGGTTCTTTTAGGATATTGTTTTATTAAATTATTGATTTTAATCTGATTGTTCTATTTCCCTATTTTACTATTGTTGTATTTATCTTACGTGTTAGCAGCTCTGACTCCGTTTTGGAATAAGTAAGTAAGTAAATAAATATAAATATCATAAATATAAATATCATATCTATCTGTGTAGATTCATGTAACCAAAATGTGACATTTTACATTTCATTGAATTTCAAACTCCCAACGTCCTTAGGACAGGGAATGTGAAGGATGCAGGGCACTGTAATTCAGCAAGACTTAGAAGACCACAAATTCTCTTTCTCTCTCTACTATAGTCAGTATAAGAGATAAGTGATCAACTTCATGAGAATGGATTTCAGACATAGCTGTTATCAGCAGGTGCTGAACCAACCAGGTCATGCTGAAATGCCAACCAGCCTTTTCTTCCTATGGGTGGGAAAAAAAGACATTTTATTTTCTCCTTTAAATATTTCACCTTCCAAATTTTTGGACTAGTAGGATTCCTCCAGCAAACATTTTAAAATGCTTTTTTTGCCTTTTTTATAAAAAATGTAAAACAGCCCCTTATGTTTAGTAGGGTCTATGTGAGGGTAAAACGTTTGGGCTTGGCATGTCAAAATTTTGGAAAACAGTTAACGTTTTTATTTTATTTATTCACATTTCTGAATTGCCTACCTCCCTCAGAGGGGGACTCTTACGTGTGTGTGTCACACAAAAACACATGAGAAAGAATTTTTTACATATTTTGAAAAGTATCAAACAATTGTGCGATTCCTCAGAATCTGCCATGTCATTTACCTTCAGGTGGTGTTTTTTCTGCAGCCTATCTGAGGCAGCTCCAGATCACACGAGGCCTCACATTCTTTTTTTGTGTAGGTTCTGTGGCTTCTGAAAACTATCTGATACTTGCCTGATTTTTAGAGCCTCCAGAGGTTGTGCAAGAGCGTGGCCCCCTCGCACAACCTCCAGAGGCTACATGGCAACGCACACATACCCCCATTCTCATGCAGCTCCCAAGATGTCAGATAATTGCATGAGAACAGCATGTGCTTTTGAGAATAATTGTTAGGTGTTGGTAAACACTGGTGTGTTACCCAAAACATGCCATATTTGACATGCGCTCCCTAGGTTCAGCATCATCATTATTCCTATTAGCAGGGTAATTGAGTTCCAGATTTATAAACCATTTGACTGGCTTTGCGGGTATTTTCATAAATAAAAGTTTTTTCTTGGGAATCTTTGTTTCATTTCTTACCCTGACCCATTGCTCAGTATTCCTAGAACATACTAATCAATTTGGTTTGTGCACATATAGTCCTCTACTTAACAACCATTCATTTAGTGCCCATTCCAAGTTAATAACGGCACTGAAAAAGTAGCTTAAGAGGTTTTCACAATTAATGACCATTACAACATCCCCATGGTTGCATGATCAAAATTTGGGTGCTTGGCAATTGGCATGTATAGATGACAGTTGCACTGTCTGTGTCTTGTGTGATCACAATTTCTAATCTTACCAGCTGACATATGACAATGTCATTGTCAGTTTCACTAAACAACTACATAATTTGCTTAACTTTTATGGCAAAAGATGTAAAATGGGATAAAACTCGCTTAACTGCCTTGCTTAGATGATGGAAATTTGGGCTCAATTGTGGTTGTAGGTTGAGGACTATCTGTATATTTGTTGTTGTTGTTTTTTAAACGTAATTGCTGCACTAAAAGCAAACTGAAATAAAATTCAAATTGGATGCAAAAATGACACATACCCTGTTTCTTCCAAAATAAGACATCCCCTGATAGTCGGGCTTTTAAGCCATTGGCAATAAGGCCAAACGCTTATTTCAGGGTTCAAAACAATATAAGACAGGGTCTTACTTTGGGGGAACACAGTAACCCAAATTTAGAGAGGAAGATACAGTATATATGCGCTGGTGCTTAATTCTGTCAATTTTCTTCATTCTTCTCTTTTTGGATTCTCACTGCCAGATCATGACAAATGCCATTGAATCTATTTATACCAAATTAACTGAAGTAAAGGACATTATGGATACCATGCTAGATATAAGCATCGAAGCTGCCGCGGAGAGCGTTGAAGTAACGTTGTGTTCAGCGAGGAGTGCTGTGGACACCATTATGGATATCGACATGGCACAGATGATGGCCAGTAGTGTTGACAAGATTATCTTCAAATCGGATGACTTATTAGAGCACTTTCTGCCAATCACGGATGAGGAATTTTGTAAGACTATGCGGTTCCCTCTCTTGATTATCCACATTTTTAATAAGTTTAACCTGTACATTTATTTACTTCTTTTATTTCTACAGCTATCTATCTCTGCCAAGTGACTCTGGATGGCATATAATTCTAAAACTGTAAAACAGTTACTTTTTTAATCCAAATGTATACAATAGCTGAGATAGTTAACCAACTAACAGTATTTCTTCTTTCATTCATTCAGTTTTAAAAACTTATTCATTTGAGTAAAGTTTAAAACATCTGAAAGTCATTAGCTAGAAAAAGTAGACCAAGAATGCATTTGCTGGCCTAGTAAAGATATACAATATTGAAAATATGTCAGAAGTAAGCATTGGGAGGTATTATTATTGTTATTGTTATTGTTATTATTATTTATTAGACTTGTATGCCGCCCTTCTCCAAGGACTTAGGTATGCTAAACAGATTAGATTAGTTATTTTTAAAAACCACGAAATCTAATATTTTATAGTTCATTTTTGTTAAAATTGAGTGCTGTTAATTCTGAAAATCTCTTGCCTAGACAGCTCTTGCTGGTCAGTGAGTGATGTGAAATCTGAAAGACCCAACTGATATGATGAGCCAGTATTTGTGGCTTATTCAACAAACCATATTCAATCATCCATGACTTAACCTAAGCCCATTTCTTCCAAATCCCTCTATCGATCCTCTTTCCAGCTGATCCTCCTTGCTACAGCTGATTTTAAGACCGATGCAAAGGTTAGGTTGCAGACTTAAGTGAAAAGAGTACCGTATATACTCGAGTATAAGCCGAGTTTTTCAGCCCAAAAAATGGGCTGAAAAACACAACCTCGGCTTATACTCGGGTCATTGACAAAGTCACCACACGAGGGCGCCATTGCTTGAGCTAGAGCGAGGAGGCACCAGCTTTTGTCCCCTCTCCCACGCCGTAGTTCCTCTCCCTGGCTCAAGCAAATGAGGCAGCCATTTGCTCCAACCGAGAGGGGGGAAAAGCAATGGTGAATAACTATTCCTTGCTCTCTCTGCATTGCCCTTAGTCGGATTAAAAAGGCCCCCTGCTGTCAGATTCTCCTCCCCCTCCTTTGAAAGGATATACAGTGATCCCCCGCTCGTTGCGAGGGTTCCGTTCCAGGACCCCCCGCAACGAGCGGGTTTTCGCGAAGTAGCGCTGCGGAAGTAAAAACACCATCTGCGCATGTGCAGATGGTGTTTTTACTCCCGCAGCGCTAGCGAGGAGCCGAAGATTGGGGGTGGCGCGGCTGTTTTAAAATGTCGCCGGCGGCATGGGGGGCTTCCTAGCAGCCCCCCAAACCCGGGTTGGGGGTCCGGGGGGTGCTGGCAAGCCCCCCATGCCGGCGGCGACATTTTAAAACAGCCGCGCCGCGCTGGCTGACGCCGCTTTTGAGCTGAGTCCCGGAGCGAATTCGCTCTGGGACTCAGCTCCAAAGCGCCGACAGGCAGCGCCAGCGAACGGCTTCTCCGCGCTGGCTGTCGGCGCTTTCGAGCTGAGTCCCGGAGCGAATTCGCTCCGGGACTCAGCTCAAAAGCGCCGACAGCCAGCGCCAGCGAACGGCTTCTCCGCGCTGGCTGTCGCCGCTTTCGAGCTGAGTCCCGGAGTGAATTCGCTTCAGGACTCAGCTCGAAAGCGGCGAGAATGAACGGCGTGGGCGGGCGAAGGGCGGGCGGCAGCGAGGAGTTTGCGTGGGCGGTGGGGAAACTCCTTGCTGATGCCCGCTGCTCGTCCTCCCGCCAGCAAGAGGGGGAAGACCCAGGGAAGCCGCCCAGCAGCTGATCTGCCGGGCCCCATCTACGCATGCGTGCCCATAGAAAAAAAGGGCACACATGCGCAGATGGTGTTTTGACTTCCGGGTTGAAAAATCGCAAATTACCCTGTTCGCAATGGTCGGGGACGCAATAACCGGGGGATCACTGTAAACTGTTTAAAAAATGGTATTTTGTGATAGTTGCTGTCCTTGCTTGGATAGGATCTAATAATGTGTTATGAGGCAGAGCTAGACAGGAATTCTTTTTCTATCTGTCTATCTTTCTATCTATCTATTTTTCTATCTATCTATTTTTCTATCTATCTATCTATCTATCTATCTACCTATCTGTATCTATTTCTATCTATCTATCTATCTATCTATCTATCTATCTATCTATCTATCTATCTATCTATCTATTTTTCTATCTGTCTGTCTATCTATCTTTCTATCTATATCTATCTGTCTATCTATCTATCTATCATCTATCTATCTATCTGTATCTATTTCTATCTATCTATTTTTCTATCTTTCTATCTATCTATTTTTCTATCTATCTATCTATCTATCTATCTGTATCTATTTCTATCTATCTATCTATCTATTTTTCTATCTGTCTGTCTGTCTGTCTGTCTGTCTATCTATATCTATCTATCTATCTATCTATCTATCTATCTATCTATCTATCTATCTATCTATCTATCTATCTGTATCTATTTCTATCTATCTATTTTTCTATCTTTCTATCTATCTATTTTTCTTTCTATCTATCTATCTATCTGTCTGTATCTATTTCTATCTATCTATCTATCTGTCTGTATCTATCTATTTGGTTTTCTATGCTGATAACCTCACAGCAGCTAATGCTGAAGCTCTTCTTTGGATACACTTATTAATTTGTTTGTTTGTTTGTTTATTTATTTAATTGGATTTGTATGCAATCCCTCTCCAAGGACTCAGGGTGGCTCACAGCATATATAAAAACAGAACAATAATGTAAATCCAATTAATGATGAGAAGGAATCCAGTTTTGAAGGATTTTAACTCTTAGGTTTTAGCTTTGTTCCTGATCGAGCTACTTTTTTTACTTTTTAATTTATTGTTAATATTGTTAATTTGTTTACCCTCTTTTAAATTTACAGAGCTAGTTTACTGGTTTTCTTTAAAATAAATATTCTAAAACATGTCTCAATTAATGTAATTTTATTGTTTTCCATTTTTATAAGTTACCAGTAGCCACTGCATTTTCTAACCTCGGCTTATACTCGGGTCAATACGTTTTCCCAGTTTTTGTGGCAAAAATTGGTGCCTCGGCTTATACTCGGGTCGGCTTATACTCGAGTATATACGGTATCTGTTTTTTCTCCTCTGTTATGGAGACTTTGGAAAACTTATTGTCACCTAACCTAAATGAAAGGCATGGGCATTTCTAACCCCCAGTCTAAAAAGTTCAAGGCCATAACAAGTCATCACTATCACTCATTGCCCATTCAATTTTGGTGTAAGGTCACCAAAAATGAAATGCTTTACTTTTTAAAAAATTGGGTCACATTTTAGCAAACAAAAGTACACGCTTATCGGGCTTATGAAATTAATTCTCTGACTTTACGAAAAACATTCTAAAGCAGTGTTTCTTAATCTCAGCAATTTTTCCGATTGTGGACTACATTTCCCAGAATTCCCTAGCCAGCATCCCACAGAATTCTGGGAGTTAGAGACCACACATCTTAAAAATTCTGAGGTTGAGCAACACTGTCCTAAAGTGTGGCAGATGATTGATAGGGAGCCTGGTACAGATCAGTTTATTGATCAAATGTACATACCTACCCATCTCCACCAAAAGGGTTGTATTTTACCATCTTGCCCTCTTTCACAAAATCTAACTGAACAGTTTCACAAAGCCTATGGATCTTATTTTTACACGGCAGGAAGGTTAAGTTCACTACACTAAAATGTAATAATAGTGTAGTGCTGGGGAAAGGAGGGCTGTGAAAAGGAGTCTGGGCCAAAGCTGATCTCTTTTTGTGGTTCCTCACCAAATTGTAGTACATGTGCTAAAATAATCTCCTCACTTCCTCAATTAAATATTATTAACAATGAGGGAGAGGAATTGAAATGTGGTTTTTTTTAGTTATTCGAAGTATAGCTCAGATTTCCCCAAAGCTTAATCAAGGGGGATTTATTTGAGGACTAAAGTGACTACTAGCTAAAATTTCTCGGAAACCTAGTTGTGGGGAATGTTATTTGTGAAATGAACGGACTGATAATATTAGCTCAGGGATTGTGAATGGGGATCTCTTTTGATCTAATTGTTGTTTGTTTAGTTGCCATTGCATTTTCGGACCGCTCTGGAGCAGCCTCTCTTGAAAATCAGGAAGGAGAGCCAAGTTACTACAGGCGCCTCCTGGCCTGTTTTTTTGCCATCTCCAGGCTTCAGGAGGCTTTTCTGAACCCTGGGCAAGGGCAAAAAAAGGCCCTAAAAGCCTATTGGAAATCCGGAGGCTTCAGTGAGGCCTGTCCGCATATGTGGAAGGGCAGCGCAGGGGGGTTGTGTGCATGCGGGGGGGTGAGAGAGCATTGCATTACAGGTGTGGGTACACATACGCACCCTATCACCCGCAAGCGCATCCTTTTGGCACCCGGATGAAAAAAGTTTCGCCAACACTGGACTAAATCTTTACCCCCATTAGGTTTTAACTCTAGGTGTCAGCCTTCCAGAACCCAATTTCCATTAAAAACCAAGAGCAGCTGTGAGCCACTCTGATCATTGCATGATGCATTTTCTATCTGCTTACAAAGATTTAAAGCCACAAAACCAACAATTAAATCAGTAAAGACTGGAATTGAACAGGCAAAGTTAAAGCTACAGGCTTGCTTTGACTGCACAGACTAGAATATTTTTCACCTGCCCAGAAGAGCCGGGTAGCTGTCGGCCGGTCAAGAGGTGCAAACGGAGGTGGGAAATCCCAATAGGGGATTCCAGGGGCAGAGCTTTGACGTCACGGAGACGTCCTTTCTGGCCGGCCGAAACGGGGACTCCAGGAAGGATGTCTCCGTGACGTCAAACCTCCACCCCTGGAATCCCCTATTGGGATTCCCCACCTCCGTTTGCACCTCCTGACTGGCCGACAGCTCCCCGGCTCTTCTGGGAAGGTGACAGCTGGCTAGTAGAGCTTCTTGGCATTCTCCTGAACCTGAACCCGAACTTTTGCCGAACTTCCGGGCTTGGCATTCGGGAGAATGGCGAGAAGCGCCCCTGCTGTTTCGGAAGGTGACAGCCAGGCGGCGGCGTTTCTCGGCATGCTCCTGAACCCAAAATTTTGCCGAACCTTTGGAAAAGTTCGGGTTTGGGTTCAGCATACCGAATTTCGCAAAGTTTGGTACGAACCCGAACTTTGCGATTTCGGTTCGCCCAACACTAATTATGGCCCTTAACTCACAGAGCTTGTTGCTCAAGCTTCGAGCATTCGTGCACATTACCCTAAGAACATTATTATCATTATTAGTTTTCCCCTTATCATCAACAACTACATCTATTTTATTTACAGCTCTCTTTTCATAAACTTCAAGCAACTGATTTATCATCATTGATCGGGGACAGAAATCATCCACGTCAGTTACATCTCTGTCCCCTTTACCTAGTTTAAATGCCTGTCCAAAAAAGTTCTGAACTCCTCACTGAGCACCTGGGTCCCTCTGTATGAACCTAGAACTTTCAATTAGTAAGAATAAGATGGAGCAGGCAAATCTACGTTAAACCCCTAATGAAATGTATGGTCTTTAAATGTATGGTCTTTTAAGCCCATCAAATTTTCACAGAAACTGGTTTTGAAAAGATTTTGACTACTAAGCCCATATAATATGAAAAATCAAAATTAAGTTAAGAAAGCCCATAACTTTGTATTGAGAATCTAGATTTGCATGTCCAGCTGGTCTAACTCTAATCTAGTATCGTGTGATGCTACAGGTGAAACTTAAAAAATTAGAATGTCCATGTATATGCCATGTATATGATATAGACCAGTCTAAATAAATAAATAAATAAATGTATATGACACAGAGCAGGCTAAATAAATAACATTTGCTCCCAAATAGAAATATCCGGTGTAACCATTTCTTCCTGTTGCCTTGCCTTGTTTTGCCTTGGTATTTTATCGCCAACTGGGTTTCTCCCACTTCGGACTAGTTCACAAGAACCGGTAGCCACTCGCTGGTGCCATTACAATAATGTCACAAAACCGGATTGGTCAGTGCTGGTCTGTGGGCTATAAAGATGGTTCTCGACTTATGACCAGGATTGATCCCAAACTTTCAGCTGTTAAGTGAGACATTTGTTAAGTGAGTTTTGACACATTTTACTACCTTTTTTTGGCCATTGTTGTTAACTGTATGTGATAAGTTATTAACATGGTCATTAAATGAATTTGGCTTCAGCATTGATTTTGCTTTTCAAACGGTTGCAGTAGATGATCAGATTTATTTATTTATTTATTTATTTAATTGGATTTGTATGCCGCCCCTCTCCGAGGACTCGAGGCATCTCACAGCATTTACAAAAACCAGAACAATCATATAAATCCAATTAATACTACATTAAAAACAACCATTAAATTCTATTAAAAGAAAGTAAAACCTATCAAACCAATTATTCAACACTCATACTCGAAACATTCATTGATCAGGGGGAAGATGTAAATGTCCCAAGCCTGGCGGCAAAGATGAGTTTTTAAGCTCTTTTGGAAGGCAAGGAGGGTGGAGGCAGTGAGAATCTCTGGGGGGAGCTGATTCTAGAGGGTCGGGGCTCCCACAGAGAAGACTCTTCCCCTAGGTCCCACCAGCCGACATGGTTTGGTTAACGGGATCCTAAGGAGGCCAACTCTGTGGGATCTCACCGGTCGCTGGGATTCGTGCGGCAGAAGGCGGTCTCGGAGATAATCTGGTCCTATGCCATGAAGGGCTTTATATGAACTTGGGAGACAGCAGTGGTCATAAGTATGAACCAATTGCCAAACATCTCAATTTGATTACATGATCAAGGGATTGATACAAAGGTCATAAGTTTGAAAAGTGGTCATAAGTTCCTATTTTCAGTGCCATTGTAACTTTCAACAGTCACTAAATGAACTCTAAATGAACCCTAATGACTACTTGTCCTATGTCTACCTAATCCTGTTTCCAATATTTTGAATTCTCCCATTACAGGAAGAATAAAAACTATAGCGATATGATACAATGGATATTTTAGAACCAAAAATGCAAAATTGGATTTAAAAGAAAGTCAGAAATTGTTCAGTTTCCGTGAAGCGTGTGCTTTCATATTTCATTGTATCTGATTTTGTACAAGTTGGGAAACTGGTTACTTTAAACTGGGTGTCTATTTTTATTTTTATTTTGTTCCTAGTGTATATTTGGAAATTTAAAATAGATTATATTTGCTACTACCAAGTCCATTCCTGAGGAAAGAAGAACTGTCTCTCTCTATATATTAGGGCAGTGAATGTATTTCAGTACAGAATCTCTCTAATGTGAAGTCCCATTATCAATAACAGTAATCCTCAACTTAAGACTGCAATTGAACATTTGTAAGTTGTTGCAGTCCTAAATCGAGGCATCACATGGATTCCAGAAGGATGCAAACAGTGACAAATGTAAGGCAATTGCCGAGCATCTAATTGCAATTATGTAACCATAGATGTAGGGATACGCAGCCCCCATAACTCATAATATAAGTGGAGAGAGAGAGTTGGACTAAAAGTCGATTCCGCCCTAGGATGCCATGATGCCCTCTGTGCTTTGTGCCACAATGATGGTACTTCCCTGTTGTTCATGAACAGACAACTACCCACAGGAAATGCAGAGGCCAAAGGTCACCAAAAGAGTCAGCCACTGGCCTCCCCTAGACCCCGGTGAGCTGCCCTACTTGTGTAGACATAGACAATGGCTATTGTTTACCTGTTGCCAAGGGAACCAGATTGTCAGGGGGGTCACAATTTTAGAGATGCTTAGGTGGGGTATGGTCAAAGACAGGTTGGGAACCACTGTCCTAAGGACATTGCGTGAGGGTGCAGATGGTCAGGATGAAGCCAGAGTCAGCACCCAGTTAAGGGTTTTTCAGTTGTTAGGAATCTTTGAATTATACTTTTTTCCATCTGTTTGCCAATCAGATATTTAAGAATTGCTACTAATCCATTTGAACACTTTTAATTATTCAATTTTTTCTAGTTTTTTTCTTACAATGCTTATAAACTCTTAGTTCTCATTATAAACCGTAGAACTATTTCTTTTTTTAATGGTAATTTCATTTAAGATTACAATTTGCAACAAAGTAACAATTTACAAAGTAGTGTATCTGTAGAGGAAGAAACTCTTAAAGTTAATTTCTAGGTTCACTGTTCAAAATATTTTTAGTATGTGCAATGTTAAAATATTTTGCTTCATTCTATATTTATAATTTGAGGGTGAGTGATTTTTTATAATTGTAATATTTCATCTATTTTCCTTTAATGCCGAAATTTTAGACTTTTTTATTTTTTTATTTTTTAAATAATTCAAAATTATATTTTCCTATGAGAATGGGTCTTTATAATTAACTCCAAAATGTTATTTCAAATTTATCTGAACCCATAGCCATTTGAAACTTTTTAAAATCAAAAATTCAATACTCTTTCGCTATTTATTCCTTAAAGTTTGTCCTTTGTAACTTCTTTCAGTAAGGATTGAAGGAAACTTCTTCAGTTCTGTAAAACATATTGATTTGTTATTTTGTTGTAAAATTGTAATCTTAAATGAAATTACCATTAAAAAAAGAAATAGTTCTATGGATTATAACGAGAACTAAGAGTTTATAAGCATTGTAACAAAAAACTAGAAAAAAATCGAATAATTAAAAGTGTTCAAATGGATTAGTAGCAGCGGGAGAAGAATCCTCCTCCCAGCACCCTGAGAAGCGAAATGTTTTATTCACTCTGGGCAGTCGAGAGAAAGGAAAATCAGGATTTTATTTACTTTATTTAAAAGGTGCCACCAAATCCCTGGTGTTTCCAAATCCCCAGCGGCTCGCCGAGCGCAGTTGTTCATGAGCGGCTGTAGGAGAGCGGCGGTGGCAGGCGAGGGTCAGGAGGGAAATAAACTTGGACAATGGCAGCATCTCCGTTTGGTTAGGCCTGTGAGGGGGATGGCTGTTGCTTTGCAATTCTCTGCCTCTCATGGACAACTGTGGAAAAAAAGCAATCACCTCCAGCGCTCCCACTCCAGCCTGTACTTTATTTATAAGGCAGTAAACCTGGACAATGAGGGAGTTTTCCAGCTGAAAGTGGTTGCTGCCCATCCCTAGGCACCGCTGGAGGTCTGCAGAGTCTGTAAGATCCTCTCCCCAAAATGACTTTCTGTGCAGAGGGGCCATCAGGGGCAAAAAGATGGGCAGGCTGACAGGCCAGGATGAGAAAGGAGAGGCTCAGCTAGAGATGGATGTTTTTGACATGCCACCTTCTTCTTTTGGGCATGACTGAAGGAGGAGGAAGAGGAGGAGAAGAGACACCTCCTGGGGTAAGTACGCTTCTGTAACGTGGCCAGCCTAGAAAACTGAAGAAGAGCTCTTTGGATTTTTTTTTACTTGCAGGTATCGATGGCTGGGGCTGCCAGGACCCCAAATACATCGAAGTCTGGCAGGGACCTGGCCTTCGTGGGTTGAGTGTCCTCTCATCCGAGGGACTCTGAAGCCCCCAAGAAGGTGGCTAGGACTAAGGTTTACAAGAGGGGAGGCATCTCTACCTTCTGCCTCTACTTTGGCTAACAGAAGAATGACTCAGGCCCTTAGTTCTCTCCCCAGGATGGAGATCCCCAGAAGGTGGACTCCAGGGCTCTCCTCTATTAAGGAACTGGTAAGGTCACTGGTAAGACCCCCTCCCCACTGTAATGGCAGACATCCTGCCAAGAAATTATGCCAATAGATATAATATTTGCCTTCTTATTTCAGGAGCCACAAGATGGACAAAACAGCCAGGGTTCAGGGTAGGTAAAAAAAAGTGCAGAGGGGAGGCGTCTCTGCTTCTGCTGCTGCTGCTTGTGTCAAAGGACAGATGACACAGGGCAGTCCCACTGGCAGGCCAAACCCCTTGGCAGGCCAGCTGGAAGGGCTCTGGGAGCCTCCACATGGTCACTTTTGCAAAATGGGCCATGGCTGCTTTTGATCTTTGTCTCCTTTGTTTTCTTCCCCCGGAGAGACGACCTGTACCATCTGGCGTCGAGAGCCCTCGGAGGTAAGAAACCTTTGGTAGGGGGGCAGAGGGTTAGCGTTAGGGTTTCAGCGATGCCTTGACTCCTGATGGGAGGGGGAGTAATTATGGTAGATATCCTTCTAAGCTTAAGGCTTGCAAAAGCTTTCTCCCCCTCCCATCAGGACTGAAGGCATCGCCCTAACCTTAAGGCTTGCTGTTGGCCCATAGGGCCTGATGCACCCTGTCCTTTCTCAATCTTACTGGGACGCAGAAAGCTTAGGATTTAGCCTCCGTATCTTCATTTGCTGGATTCGATGACAGCTCAAATGGGGTCAGGGAGCAGCCTGGACCTGGCCTCATTTTTGGGATCCTCCAGCCCTTGGGTAAGTAAGACAAAGTCTTCTCAGTTGGGGAGGGGTGGAGTCCCCCTAGTTAGTTCTCCTAACCTGACCGAGCTGTGCTGGAGCGCTCTGGACAGCGGAGCAGAGGGACACCCGGCCCTTGGGAGAAGGGACTTAGGTTAGACACATGCCCCCAAGCTCTGGTGCCAATGGCTCCTTTGCCACAAATCAGCAGGGACTGGTGTCCTTAATGGAGAATGGGATTATTGTCGTCCACAGGATTCTCAGGACAGTTTGGCCGATTTGGGCAGCCTGGAGGAAGACACCCCGGACAGCTTGGAGCGCCTCATCCAGGAATTAGAGGTATGTATTCGTTTTTTTCTTTTTAAAAATAATTTTGATTTACATACAGTGGTACCTCGGTACTCGAACGCTTTGGTTCTCGTACATATCGGATAACGAACAAAATTTTCGGCAAAAATTTGCTTCAGTATCTGAACAAAAATTCGGATACCAAACAGCCAGAGAAAATTTTGTTCATTATCCGAAATGTTACAGCCGGGGGCTGCTGCAATCCCAGCAGCTTCAGGGGGCTGAGGAGCTCTATAAGAGCTCCAAGCTGCAGGAAGGGTGGGGGCTGCTGCAATCCCGGCAGCTTCGCGGGGCTCCTTTCCTCATTGCTTCCTCTTATTACCTGTAAGCAGCTGCAAAAACTTTCTCCTTCCCGGTGGCTGCAACGGCGGCGCCGGGAAGGAGAAAGTTTCTGCAGCTGCATACATATAATAAGAGGAAGCAATGAGGAAAGCAGCCCCCCGAAGCTGCCGGGATTGCAGCAGCCCCCACCCTTCCTGCAGCTTGGAGCTCTTCTACAGCTCCTCAGCCCCCTAAAGCTGCTGGGATTGCAGCAGCCCCCACCCTTCCTGCAGCTTGGAGTACCGAATTTATTTATCCCATTGGAAATAAAGAAAATAGATTTAATTGGTTCTCAGAGAGTTAACAGGGGCTGGAAACCAATTAAATCCATTTCCATTATTTCCTATGGGATAAATAAATTCGGTACTCGACCAAATCGGTTCTCGACCACACTTTTGGAATGAATTGTGGTCGATTACTGAGGTACCACTGTATATATAATAAGACAATAACGACAAACAGTGCATTTACATAAAATACAGAGAACAGAAAAAACAAGCAAGAAATATATTTCTTCTCTTCTCCTGTAGTAGAGACTGTTGACAGCGTCCTCCCTTTTTTTTAAAAAAAAATTCTTGGCGGTGTTAAGACCAGTGGTTTGAGTTGTATGTTGTTATAGTTGAATTCTTATGTTGTAAGTTCTTATCAAATAAACCAAGCAAAAAACTATATTGACTTTTTAAAAAAAGATTGTTCTTTAAGTTGTTACTTTATCTCGCAGCACTATAAAGGGGTGTTCTTTTATTTAACCAAATGTAAAATTCTTCCCATATTTGGTAGTATTTTGTTTTTTCTTTTTCTTTTAGTTCCATTGTTAGTTTATCTGCTTCAGCACAATCTAACATTTTTTTTATTAAATTCCTTTCATTTGGCATGTTTTCATTCTTCCAAAATTGTGCGATAGCTATTCTCGTTGATGTTATTAGATGTTGTATTAGGTAATAATGTTCTTTATTCATCTGATTTTCAATAATGCCAAGCAAAAATATGTCAGGTTTCATTTCTAGTTCAATCTTAGTTATTTCCTTTATCCATTTCTGAAGTTTGTGCCAGATTCCTTTAACTTGTCTGCAGGTCCACCACATATGAAAATATGAACCTTGTTTCTCACCACACTTCCAACAGTTAGGCTTGAGGTTGGTGTACATTTTTGCTAGCCTTTCAGGGGGCATATGCCACCTATAAAACATTTTTATTGCATTTTCTTTGTATGCGGTGGATTTTGTGATTTTGTAATTGGTATGCCATATTTTTTCCCATTGGTCCAATTGTATTGTCTGACCTATATTCTTTGCCCAAGCAATCATATTCCCTTTTACTATTTCTTCCACGTTTTGGTGTTCTTGGAGTATTTTGTAAATGTTTGCAATTGATTTCTTGTGGGGCCCTAATAAGATTTTATCTAATGGAGTGTAGTTTTTCTGTATTCCATATTTCTTTATGTCTACATGGAATCTGGATGATATTTGGTGATAACACCACCAATCCACTTTTATTCCTTCTTCATTTAGCTGTGTTCGTGTTTTTAAATTTGAGTCTTTATCTAATAAGTGTGAATAGTTTAATAGTTTTTGTCGACTTATAGTGTTTGGGTAAATTATTGCTTCTATGCTTGAGAACCACAGTGGTATTTTAAAATAATGTTGCTTCCTAATTAAGTTCCAGTTGTCTATTAATGACTTCCTTATCAGATGGTGTTTAAAATATGAGTGTGTAGTAGATTTGCTGTCCCAAATGAAACTGTGCCATCCGGACTGGATATCATGTCCTTCCAAAGCTAGTAGTCTCGTATTTTGAAGTTGTATCCACTCTTTAACCCATGTTAGGGCTGCTGCTCGGTAATAGAGTTTGAAGTCGGGTAAGCCAAGTCCGCCTTGCATAGGGCTATCTTGTGTCCATTTAAGTCTAATTCTGGTCTCTTTTTTTGCCATATAAATTTGGATATTAATTTGTCTAATTTTTTTAAAAAAAGGTTCCTTCTAATTTAATTGGGATTGTTTGGAAGTAATATAGAAATTTGGGTAATATGGTCATTTTTATTGTGGCAATTCTTCCTAGTAATGAGATTGGTAATTTAGAATGCGATCATTGTCGTCCACAGGATTCTCCAGAGAACAGTCCGGCGAATTTGGGCAGCCTGGAGGGAAACACCCCGGACAGCTTGGAGCGCCTCCTCCAGGAATTCGAGATATGTATTCTACCCTCTTCAGGGATCAATGCCTTGCTTTGCGAAGCTCAATGAAGCAATGAGCTATGCTGTGCAGGGCCAGCCAATCAGACAGGTCCTAGTGGGGGATGCTGGCACAATGTGGTCTACTGGAGAAGGAAATGGCAGCCTTCTCCAGTATCCTTAGTAAGAAAACCCCAAGAAAAGCATCAAAACAATGCCAGAAGACGAGCCCCTCAGATAGGAAGGACTCCAATATGCTACGTGGGAAGAGCAGAGGGCAAGTACAGAAAGAGCAAACTGGTACTAATAACAGCCTTTCCTTCCTTCCCCAGGAGCTGCAACAGAAGGAGGAAGAACCAGCTCCAGGCACCTCCAGAGGTGAGTTGGTAGTTGGCTGTGAAAAGCCTGCAGGGAATGCAGAACTCCAGGAGACTGCGCTACGTAGTGATGGGCAGGACCCAGAATGGTTGGAAACGCTATTCCGGCAGCGGCAAAGGAGTGCGTAGTCTCGCTCCACTGCCGCCGGTCTTGCAGGCGCAATGCACGCACAACCTAAGCAATTCTGGCAGCTAAAATCACTGGGGTTTTGATTCCATGCGTGCACAGAATTTTTGCTGCTGGAAGAACGTCTGCGCACGAGATTACGGTTGCTCCACATGCGCAGCATCCGGAATCTCACAGCAAGAAGATACAGCAATGATAAATAGCTAAGCTGCATAACACTAAAGAAAGATACAGCAATGATAAATAGCTAAGCTGCATAACACTAAAGAAACAAAGGCACAAAGAAATCTAATAGGATAATGAAATACAGTGTTCCCTCGATTTTCGCGGGTTCGAACTTCGCGGAAAGTCCATACCACGGTTTTTCAAAAATATTAATTAAAAAATACTTTGCAGGTTTTTTCCCTGTACCACGGTTTTTCCTGCCCAGTGATGTCATATGTCATTGCAAAACATAGTGAGTAATGGTCTAAATGGTTGCTAAGGGAATGGGAAATTGCACTTTAGTGGTTTAAAGTGTTAAGGAAAGGCTTGTGGTACTGTTCATAGCCAAAAATAGTGTATTTACTTCCGCATCTCTACTTCGCGGAAATTCGACTTTCGCGGGCGGTCTCGGAACGCATCCCCCGCAAAAATCGAGGGAACACTGTACTAATGAAATAGGACAGTCAGTAGTCCAAAATTTACAACTATAATAAGGACCTGAATATCAGTTGTTAAGGTACCGCAGTCATAAGTTGAGTCACTATTTGATAAGATTTAATGTTACAACTGTTGTTATGACCATCCTTAAGCAAGTCATTGTGATTATTAAGCAAAACATGTGGTCATTAAGCAAAACATGTGGTCGTAAGTGCAAATCCGTTTTAACCAGTGGGCGGTTTTGCCATTGGCAAAAAGTGTTGCAAATGTGATGACATGACCATGGGCCATTGCAAGCCGTCATAAATGCAAGTTTGGCTGCCAAGCACACAAAATGCAATCATCTGACCATGAGATAACTGAGTACATTATAATTTTGAATGGCTATTAAACTGGTTGTAAATCAGAGACGACCTACACCAGGAAAGGAAAGAATGGATGGAAACTTGTTAGATCTGATATCTAAACTAGAAGAAAGGAGACATTTTCTGAGAGGGAGAAGAATTGATCAATGGTTCCCATAGTTGTGGGTGCTCACTCCATCACTGAAGGTTTTCATAAACAGATTGGACAATTATTTGACAAGAATAGTATTAGGCATGGTTGTCAAACTGGTGGCATAATTGATCACGCACAGGCCACACCCACCCCAGCTCCATGAAGGCGGGAAAACAGAAAACAAAGGTGCAGAGTAAAAAGAAAATTACTAGCTACATTTTTTCCATTTCTTTCTCCCCCCCTTGGAAAAAAATAAAGTATAATCCCCAAAAGGGATAAATCTGAAAGAGGTTCATAAGAATACAAACATTTAATTCTTTGTGTTTACAACTCTGTAGAATGAAGAAAAATAAAAGAGCAAGACTAGAAAAATGATTAATTTTTTAATAAATCTAAAGGAAAGGGTTTTTAAAAACAATAAAAGATTGCCCTTTTTAATAAAGGACAGATATGGTTACTATAAATTTATAGCTACCTTTTCTAGCATCGGCTCCTCTAGATGTTTTTAATTCTAGTTAACATAATTCTTAATCAACCTGATTGTGGGTTGTTAAAACCATTGTCTTTCCTAACACAATTTTCCTTATCTCCCATTCAGCAGTGGAAGAAGCTTTTGATTGCTTTTCGGAACTGTCAGTCAATGATAGCCCGCCTCTGCCTTTTCATGTTTTTATAGGTATATAAAGACCACTGAGGCCAGAAGTGGCTTTATCGTTGGCTTTGAGGTATGTATGACTAACCTGAGTTGCTTTCCACCCCCCCCCCCCCGAAATGTGGTTTAAAGTTGGTCTTTCTGTTTTCTTTTTAAGTGACTCTGCAAAGCAAAACTAATAATTTAAGGGCGATCCGGAAGGGACCTCCGCATTGCGGCAATTGGAGCGAACACCCGCCCACCCTCCGCTATCAACAGTGTGTCATAAGGAGGTCGCCTTTGGGGCCGAATAGGAATTTTTTGCGGCCTCCCCTTTAGAGGCGGCCGTTTTTTCGCCTATTCCACACTGACGGTACGGACTGGATTAGTTAGGGGGTGCGGCGCATTTAGTTATTTAGGAATTTCCGCCCCGTTAGTTTGGCTCTGCAGGTCCTTA
This sequence comes from Erythrolamprus reginae, assembly GCF_031021105.1. Classification (NCBI taxonomy): domain Eukaryota; kingdom Metazoa; phylum Chordata; class Lepidosauria; order Squamata; family Dipsadidae; genus Erythrolamprus; species Erythrolamprus reginae. The sequence goes on along the minus strand of NC_091951.1, from coordinate 232,641,699 downwards.
GTTTGTTTTGAATTAAATATTCAAAGTTACGTATTTAAATTTATTTAAAGTTATTTAAATTTATGCTAATTAATAAATGACCCTTAATTAATCCACAATATATGTCTCAGCGTCTTTACTCCGCCTCCGGGGGGCAATTATATATAAGACAGCCCTAAACATGTCTTTTTCAAAGCCTGCAGTGAAGAAAAAAGGTTGGTGATGAGCACGTGTCTTATTTGCACAAAGAATACAATTTGAAATGTCATTACACAACTAAACATGCTGAGGAGTATCAGATCCAGGGGCTTAAAGCACAGGTTTCAGGCTTCTTTAGAGGAAATGGAATCAGAATATGGGGATGTGCTCTACTTCACCGAGGTACGTTGGCTCAGCAGGGGAAACATATTGAAGAGATTTTTTGAGTTGAGAGCGGAAGTGGAGAAAGATGGGATTGCTATTCCTGCGCTAAGTGATACAAAATGGCTTATGGACTTAGCTTTTTTTGCTGATATCAATACATGAGCTTACTGTACTGAACAAAAAGTTACAAGGCCAGGGGCAACTTGTCAGTGCTGCCTATGACAATGTGAGAGCATTCTCTACAAAACGTATGTTATGGAAAGCCCAGCTTTCTCAGACAAACATTTGCCATTTCCCAGCATGCAAGGCACTCATGGATGCAGGCACACCATTCAGTGGTGAGGAGTATGTGGATGTCATTTTGAAGCTACAGGAGGAATTTGATCACAGATTTGCAGACTTCACGACGCACAGAGCAACATTTCAAATTTTTGGGAATCCCTTCTCCTTTGATGTGCAGGATACCCCTCCTGTGCTTCAAATGGTGCTCATTGACCTGCAGTGCAACTCTGAACTCAAAGCCAAGTTCAGGGAGGTGAGTGGAAAAGCAGACAAGCTCGGGCAATTTTTGACAGAATTGCCCCCCCAGCTTCCCTGAGCTTTCCCGAATGTTCAAGTGGACCATGTGTCTTTTTGGGAGCACATACTTGTGCGAAAAGCTCTTCTCTACCTTGAACTTCAATAAATCCTGTTATGTTTGTACAGTGGAACCCCGACATACGAGGTGCTCTACTTACGAGGATTCCGAGATACGAGCTGGCAGAGGAGAGAAATTTTTGCTCGACTCCCGAGCTCAAATCCGGGATACGAGCCGAGAAGAGCCAGGCTGCTGGCTTGCTTTGCTTCCTTCCCGAGCTGATGCAGAGCCGAATAATGCGTCACGCCCCCTTGATGCTTTCGGCGGCTTCCGAAGCGACGCTGGGCTGTTTTGCCGCCAAAAGCGTCAGGGGGGCATGACGCTTTATTCGGCTCTGCATCAGCTCGGGAAGGAAGCAAAGCAAGCCAGCAGCCCGGCTCTTCTCAGCTCTTATCCAGCTCTTGGTGAGTCCTTGGCTTCTGCTGGGGGTGCAGAAGCGAAAGAAACGGAGCACTTTCGCTGTGGAAGTGGCGGGGGGGGGGGAAGCAAAAGAAACGGAGCACTTTCGCTGTGGAAGAGGCGGGCGGGGGGTGCAGAAGCAAAAGAAACGGAGCAATTTCGCTGTGGAAGAGGCGGGGGGGAAGCAAAAGAAACGGAGCACTTTCGCTGTGGAAGAGGCGGGCGGGGGGTGCAGAAGCAAAAGAAACGGAGCAATTTCGCTGTGGAAGAGGCGGGCGGGGGGGTGCAGAAGCAAAAGAAACGGAGCAATTTCGCTGTGGAAGAGGCGGGCGGGGGGGTGCAGAAGCAAAAGAAACGGAGCAATTTCGCTGTGGAAGAGGCGGGCGGGGGGGTGCAGAAGCAAAAGAAACGGAGCAATTTCGCTGTGGAAGAGGCGGGCGGGGGGTGCAGAAGCAAAAGAAACGGAGCAATTTCGCTGTGGAAGAGGCGGGCGGGGGGGTGCAGAAGCAAAAGAAACGGAGCAATTTCGCTGTGGAAGAGGCGGGCGGGGGGGTGCAGAAGCAAAAGAAACGGAGCAATTTCGCTGTGGAAGAGGGGGGGAAGCAAAAGAAACGGAGCAATTTCGCTGTGGAAGAGGCGGGGGAAAAAAAGCAAAAAAACCCGGAGCACTTTCGCTGCGAGAGGTGGGGGAAAAAAAACAAAAAAACCCGGAGCACTTTCGCTGCGAGAGGCGGGGGAAAAAAAGCAAAAAAACCCGGAGCACTTTCGCTGCGAGAGGTGGGGGGAAAAAAGCAAAAAAACCCGGAGCACTTTCGCTGCGAGAGGTGGGGGGAAAAAAGCAAAAAAACCCGGAGCACTTTCGCTGCGAGAGGTGGGGGGAAAAAAGCAAAAAAACCCGGAGCACTTTCGCTGCCAGAGGCGGGGGGGGAAAAAGCCCGCGCTCGTCCCTTCAGCAGCAAAGGAGGGAAGTCAGAGGGCGAGGGATGGAGAGAGAGAAAGAAGGGAAGGAAGGAAGGGAGGGAAAGAGAGAGGGAGAGGGGGGAGAGAAAGAGAGAGAGAGTGAGAGATGCTCAGTGAGCCTTTCTTTGAAGTTGCCTTTCTTTCTCTCTTTATTTTTCTCTCGCTCTCTTGCTCTTTCATTCTTCTTTCTTTCTCTTGCTTTCATTCTTTCTCTTGCTTTCTTTCTTTCTCTTGCTTTCTTTCTTTCTCTCTTTCTTTCTCTCTTTCTTTTTCTCTCTTGCTCTCTTGCTCTTTCATTCTTCTTTCTTTCTCTTGCTTTCTTTCTTTCTCTTGCTTTCTCTCCTTCCTTCCCACCCACCCTCCGTCCATTCATTCACCCATTCCTCTTTTGATCGCCCCTTTTACGGCGCCGCTGACAGCTAGCTCCCCACCACCACCGGGCCATGGAAAACTGGTCTAGCTTAAAGCCGGTCCCTGGTGCAAAAAAGGTTGGGGACCTCTGTCCTACAGGATTGGGTGGCAGAGAAGTTGAATAAAGTTTGCCATGTTGATTGTTTTGGGTAAAAAGAGGAAGGGAAGGGAAGCTCTCAGCTTATCATCTTATTAATAACAATAAGTTCTTGTAATGTCTACATTTCCTGACTTGGCCTAGCAAGGTCAGAAGAAACATCACCTTTAATGATTTATTCATTCTGCACTCCATTTCTGAGACCATAGAATAAATAGGATTTCTATATCCACTTTCTCTAATTCTAGTCCTATCAAAGGATGGTCAGAGGCTTCCCCCAGAAGGAGCAAATAGGCTTGTGGGCCAAAGTGCTGACCAATAGGACCTTCTAAGTGTTGGCATTAAAACTTTCTTACTTGGCTGATTTTAATTTTTCTGCTTGCAGGCAAATTCGGGATAGGAGCCGAACTTCCTAAGTTGTCTCGGTGGCGTCGGTGTTTAGAGCGAGGATGGCTCCAAAAAAGGCCGCTGAGAAGAAGAAGAAGATGATGATATCCATAGAAGCGAAGCAGGAGATCATTAATTTGCACGAAAAAGGGACTCGTGTTATTGATCTTGCGAGGAAGTTCCAACGCAGCACGTCCACCATCTGTACAATCCTGAAGCAGAAGGACATCCTTAAAGGTGTAAAAGCAGCAAAAGGTGCGACGATAATTTCCCAACTTAGGACGTCTGTTCATGAAGAGATGGAGAGGTTATTGCTAATTTGGATAAAAGAAAAGGAGCTGGCCGGAGATACAATAACAGAGGTGGTCATCAGCGAGAAGGCACGTGCGATATTCTCCGATCTAAAGAGCAATGAACCATCCTCGTCGGGAGATCCAGATGAGTTCAAGGCAAGCCATGGGTGGTTTGACAGGTTCAGAAAAAGAAGTGGCATTCACTCAGTGGTTAGGCATGGGGAGGCAGCGAGTGCAGACATCAAGGCAGCGGAGGAGTTTGTTATGCGTTTTGCTGGCCTGGTTGAAAAAGAAAGCTATGTCTCTCAACAGATCTTTAACTGTGATGAGACTGGGCTGTTTTGGAAGAAAATGCCCCGTAGGACCTTCATTACTGCCGAGGAAAAGAGCCTGCCAGGACATAAGCCCATGAAGGACCGTCTAACCCTTGCATTGTGTGCAAACGCGTCGGGTGACTGTAAAGTGAAGCCACTTCTCGTGTACCATTCGGAGAATCCTCGCGCGTTCAAGACGCACAAAATTCTAAAGGAAAGACTCCATGTCCTGTGGCGCTCCAATGCAAGGGCATGGGTAACGAGGCAGTTCTTTGTGGACTGGGTAAATCTTGGGTGAAGGAATATCTTTTGAGTAATGAACTCCCCCTACAAGCCTTACTGCTGCTCGACAATGCTCCAGGCCACCCACCTGCTCTTCAAGAGGACATCCTTGAAGAATTTCAGTTTGTGAAGGTTGTCTTTCTCCCACCCAACACGACTTCAATCCTGCAACCAATGGATCAGCAGGTCATAGCTAACTTCAAGAAGCTGTACACGAAGCATCTGTTCCGCCGATGTTTCGATGTAACAGAGAACACCAACTTGACACTGCGTGAGTTTTGGAAGGATCATTTTAACATCGTTTCTTGCCTTAACATCATTGACCTTGCCTGGCAAGAAGTGTCAAGGCGAAACTTGAACTCGGCGTGGAAGAATTTGTGGCCTGCTGCTGTTGCACCAAGGGACTCTGCTGAGCCCGAGGGTGAGACTGAGGACATCACCGAGACTGACACCCCATTGGAGGAGATTGTGTCACTCAGTAAGTGTATGGGTCTGGAGGTAGACGAGGGTGACATCAATGAGCTTGTCGAAGAGCATGAAGAACCGCTCTCTACAGAGGACCTGAAGGCGCTCCATGAGATGCAACAGATGGAGATGACCCAAGAGATGAGCAGCAGTGAGGAAGAGGTACAGGAACCACAGAAAGCCATTCCTACCAGTGAGATAAAAGCGATGCTAGCGCAGTGGGAGAACGTTGTCAGTTTTGTGGAAAAAAATCACCCAGAGAAAGTAGCCACGAGTCGTTCAGCAGCACTTTTCAATGACACCTCATTGACTCACTTTCGCAACATTTTGAAAAGCAGGCAAAAGCAGATGTCATTGGACAAATTTCTTACGAAAAGAGCTGCTCCAAGTGAAAGTGCAGCCAAAAAGGCAAAAACAGATGATTAGGCTACTGTGTACATATGTAAATTTAAAAGTTTAAGAAAGTTTACAAGTTAAGTGAAAGAAACTTCATTATTCATTTATATGTACATGTACATTTCTTCATTAAAAACATGTATTTTTGCATAATTTAGACTAACTTTGTGAGTTTTTTGAGGGCTGGAACCAATTAAAATTATTTACATTAATTCCTATGGGGAAAAGTCGTTCGAGATAAGAGCTGCTCGACTTAAGAGCACAGGTCCGGAACGAATTAAACTCGTATCTCGAGGTACCACTGTACTTTTAAATAAAGGTAACCGCTGATTGGCTTAAGTCGCGGCCAAGGGAAACCTTGTTGCGAAAGTTTAAAAAAGAGGAACTCGCGGCTGTTTTCCCCGCGCAGATGCCCCATTTGCGTTTTATTCTAAAACCCTTTCACCTGCAGAAAGGAATTACTCTCATTTAGATAAGGAGGCATTAGCTTTAGTTGCAGGCGTTAAACGCTTCCATGGATATTTGTTTGGCCACCCTTTTACATTGATTACGGACCACAAGCCATTGTTAGGCATTTTAGCAGGAGATAAGCAGACCCCCACATTTCTGTCTCCGAGAATGACCCGTTGGACGATCTTTTTAGCTGCTTATAATTATGTACTTAAGCACAGGGAGGGGGAAGGAAATTGGGCACGCAGACGTGTTAAGTAGGTGTCCTCAGGCAGAATTAGTACACGACCCAGCCCCAGCGTCCAATGTATTGCTGATAGAAATGCAAGAAAACCCTTTAATAACGGCAGCGGAAATAGCCAGAGAGACAGAAATAGACCCCTTGTTATCCCGAGTAAAACAATGGGTACTTAAAGGGTGGCCGGGGAAAATTCCAAAAGAGACATGTCAGGTATTCAAGAACAGACAAACTGAATTAAGTGTATTAAGAGATTGCATATTGTGGGGTGACAGGGTGGTAATTCCTAAACAGCTGCAGAAGAAAGCATTGAAATTGTTACACCAGGATCACCCAGGCATGGTAAAGATGAAAGCCTGGCCAGGAGCCACCTTTGGTGGCCAGGTTTAGATCAGGACATAGAAACCTGGGTAGCCACACGTCACCCATGCCAACAAACTCGCCCAGACCCACCAAAGACCAAACCAACGGAGTGGGAGACACCAAAGGGACCATGGTCCCGAATACACATAGACTTCGCAGGACCTCTAGCGGGACAATCATTCCTCATTGTGGTTGATGCATACTCCAAGCGGCTGGAGATTGTCTTAATGACCTCAACTACAACAGCAGCTACAATAAAGGGGCTGTGGAGACTTTTCTTAACACATGGACTGCCGGATGTGCTCGTCTCAGACAACGGTCCACAACTAACCTCCAGGCAAATGGAGGTCTTCCTGGCCGAAAGAGGGATCCGACATGCATTAATATCTCGCCATTTCCCGGCCGCTAGTGGCCGGTTTGAACGCATGGTGAGGTTTACAAAAGAAGCCCTGCACCGGTCAGCACCTGGAGAATGGCAACAGCAGCTGGACGAATTCCTATTAGTCCAGGACATCACCCCATAACTAACCTCCAGGCAAATGGAGGTCTTCCTGGCCGAAAGAGGGATCCGACATGCATTAATATCTCCCCATTTCCCGGCCGCTAGTGGCCGGTTTGAACGCATGTTGAGGTTCACAAAAGAAGCCCTGTATTGGTCAGCACCTGGAGAATGGCAACAGCAGCTGGGCGAATTCCTATTAGTCCAGGACATCACCCCGTCGGCTAGCACAAACAAAAGTCCAGTTCTCATGGGGAGGAAACTCCGTTCCCAGCTGGACAGAATTCACCCAGAGTATTCCGAAAGGAAAGATAAGCATACAACAGAACCAGAACGGACTTTTAAAATGGGCGACCCAGTCTATGCAAAAGACTTTGACTCAAATCTCCACTGGAGAGAGGGGACAATTGAATCCAAAACCGGCCCCAAATCATACACGATCCAACCAGCCAATGGGAAAATCTGGCGCAGACACATAGACCAAATCAGAAAACGACATCCAAGTGAGTTAACACAAAGTAACAATGACATTTTTCCCGTAGATCAAACGCATGGGAATTACCAAAACCAACCAGACTACTCAGCGCATCCTCTTCTGGCATCCAGCGGCGGCTGCCCTGGAACCCTGGCGGCTGGCGTTGGAAAGGCCACTTCTACGTCCATAGGGCAAGACAATCTTTACCAGGACGGAGCAGCACAGGAGCCAGCCGACCAGGAGGACAACTCCCTGCAAACTGAACTGCGCAGGTCTGGGCGAGTCGGCAAGCCACCAATCAGGCTACAAGACTACGTCACACATCTAAATGATTGACAGTTTGTTCAAGCTATGGGGGGAAGGGTGTTATGTTTGTACTTTTAAATAAAGGTAACCGCTGATTGGCTTAAGTCGCGGCCAAGGGAAACCTTGGCGCAAAGGTTTAAAAAAGAGGAACTCGCGGCTGTTTTCCCCGCGCCAGCAAGGTATATAAGGTGCAGCTTTAGCCGGTAGCCAGCAGTCACTTCCTACCTGCGAGCTGGTCACTTCAACTGTTCCTGATTGCCAATAAAGAGCTGTTAACCTTCCTCGGCCTCCAGCTTCTGATTTAACCAATCCAAGTACAGGTCCAGACTTACTGATGAGCATCTCCAAGCCCTATGGAGGATCTCAACTGCTTCCTCCCTTAAACCAAATGTGGCTTGGCTATGCAAGAGTAAGAGCTGCCAGATCTCTAGCAGCAAGAAGTAGGGAGAAGAAGCCACGTTCAAAACAGTTCATGTTCAATGTTCCATTCATGTTCAGAAAGTTAAATGTTAAAGAACTATTAATACAGACATTTGAATCTCAATAATACTAATTACATTTCTCTAGTCAGCAACTACAGTATATGTGGTTTCTTCAGTCTTCTATATCTGCTGTATTATTATTATTATTGTTGTTGTTGTTATTATTATTATCATTTTCATTTTTTTTTATTTATTACTGATTTATTTTTATTTTTCTTATGAATTTGTTAATTTATTTTTATTTTTAAACATAAAATAAGATGAAAAAATAAAGACATTTGATAACATTGGAATGTTTTTGTAAGAGCTTTTTGGGGGGAAAACTTGATGTGACCCAGCCTCACCCAGACTCTACCTCCAGCGGCCCCCAGGTAAATTGAGTTTGAGACCCCTGGTTTAAAACAATGCCTTGAGGTAGGACCAAATGTCTATACATCTATAATAATTTAAAACAAATATTAACCTAGAACTTTCAGATAAATAAGAATAAGATGGAGCAGCCACATCTATGTTAAACCCCTAATGAAATGTATGGTCTTTTAAGCCCATCAAATTTTCAGAGAAACTGATTTTTAAAAGATTTTGACTTCTAAGCCCATATAATACGAAAAATCAAAATTAAGTTAAGAAAGTCCATAACTTTGTATTGAGAATCTGGATTTGCATGTCCAGCTGGTCTAACTAATCTAGCATCATGTGATGCTGCAGGTGAAACTTGAAAAATTAGAATATCCATGTATATGCCACGTATATGATATAGACCAGTCTAAATAAATAAAATTTGCTCCCAAATGGAAATATCCGGTGTAATAATTCCTTCCTGTTGCCTTGCTTTGTTTTGCCTTGGTATTTTATCGCCATCATAAACCTACTCATAGTTAATTATGGGCTTTTGTGTTTGTGTGTCTCTCTTCACTGCAAAAAGTGTACAAACCAGAGGTGGGTTTCTCCCAGTTCGTACTGGTTCACAAGAACCGGTAGCCACCCGCTGGTGCCGTCATGATAATGTCACAAAACCGGATTGGTCAGTGCCAGTCCATGGGCACCACCATCTTTAAAAAAAAAAAAAAATTCCCACCACATTTTAAAAATGTTTTTCCTCCTGAGCAGGTGCAGAAGCCAAGTTCCTGTACTGTGCATATGGAGGCTGAAATAATCCGGGTAAACGGCTTTGAGTTAAAACACTTTATTCTTCCACAGAGAAACAACAGCCGCGACTTACTTTCACTGCCGAATGCAATCTGACAGGAGACGCGTAAGCCCGGTAGCACAGGAAAACTTTCGCCCGGCAACAAGCGACGCCTGACAGCTCTTTTAGTTTGGCGCCCAAAGCCCAGCGGCCAATCAGAGGTAAGTAAACAGTCCTGTCTGACTATAATGACTTTTGCTTAACAACAACTCTTTAACTAATTTTCCTAGTAACAGAAACTTCTGGATTTAACATCCCTCCCCCTTCTGGTTGATTTATTACAGATGTTTACTCAGATAAATATGTAATAAATTCGTCCAAACGGGCTGGTCTTCTGGGTGCCCGCTCAGACCTTCGTGGTTCTTGGAGGACCTGGGTATCCACCGATGAAGATGGCTCTTCCGGATGAGACTGTCCAGCACCCCCATGGCTGGAGCCTTGCGGAGCTGCAGCTGCGCTGGCTTGACTAGTAAATCCAGGTAAGTCCCAGTCTATTTGTTCCTGGTTCCTAGCAGGTCTTGAGTAATTTCCTGTGGGGTGTGAAGGAGGAGAGGCCCCATTACTTATGGCAGCCATATTGTCCCTTATACTGGCAGATGCCAATCTCCCTCTAATGTGATCTATGTGCCTCTTCCAGAGGCGGCCATCACTTAGGGCAATTGTATATGTTTTTGGACCTGTTTGTTCTGTGACTATTCCACTCTCCCACAATGTGCCCTTGTCAAAATTTTTAACATACACATTTTGACCGATACATACCGAGCGTTCCGGAGTTGTGACATTTACAGTTTTTAACTGGACATAGGCTGGGTGCAGCCTATCCAAAGGTGACCTTAACTTCCTCCCCATCAGTAATTCAGCCGGGCTTCTATTTGTAGTCATACTTGGTGTGATATGTTGCATTAGAAGGAAAGTGTCCAGTCTGCCTTGAATTTCCCCTGGGGATGATCTTTTGATGGCCTCTTTGGCCACTCGGACATACCTTTCAGCCATCCCATTAGCCCACGCTGCGTGGACTGAGACCAAGGCATGTTTCACCCCCAACCCGGCGAGGAACATTTCAAACTCCTTGGAAGTAAATTGGGGCCCATTGTCCGAAACCAGAACATCTGGACACCCATGTGTCGCAAACAATTTTCGTAATACATTTGACACTGATGTAGTTGTAGTGGACCCTAGTAACAGTATCTCCAACCACTTGGAGTATGCATCCACCACTATTAAGAACATGTTATTGTTCACTGGCCCCGCTAGGTCGATATGTATTCTTGACCAAGGGCCCCTAGGGGTGTCCCACTGTGCAGGGGTGGTTTTGGGGGGATTTGGTCTTGTCTCTTGACAGGACTTACATGTGGCAACCCAGTCCTCTATAGCCCTGTCCAGCCCTGGCCACCATAGATACCCCCTAGCCAAGGCCTTCATCCTGACCACCCCGGGGTGTCCTTGATGCAGCAGCTGCATCACTTGAGGCCTTAGGGAATGGGGGATGACTACCCTATCACCCCACAACACACATTCATGCATAACCGACAGTTCTAGCCTTTTTGTCTTAAACTCACCTACTATTGGGTCATCCCCATTGGCTGGCCATCCTTTTAGAATATAGTGAAGGACTTTTCCTAAGACAGGGTCAAGTTTTGTTTCCTTGGCTACCTCTTCCGCTGTCACGAGGGATGGAGTGCCTATGTCTATTAAGAGGACATCTCCAGCAGGGGCTGGGTCTACCACCTGCTGACCCAATGGGCAGCGGCTCAAGCCATCGGCATGATTAATTTGAGAGCCACCTTTATGCACTAGAACATAATCATAGCCAGCTAAAAATATAGCCCACCTGGACATGCGGGGGGACATGAATGGAGGGGTAGGTTTCCCAGTGGCTAATAATCCCAGCAACGGTTTGTGGTCAGTAATCAATTGGAAAGGGCGGCCCAACAAATAATTATGGAATTTTTTGACTCCGGCAACCAAAGCTAAAGCTTCTCTATCAATTTGGGCATAATTTCGTTCAGCCTGGGATAATGTTCTTGAAAAGTAAGCTATAGGTGCCTCCTGACCAGTTGGTAATAAATGGGCTAGGACAGAGCCCACCCCATAGGGAGAAGCGTCGCATGTGAGCCTAAGGGGTAATGTGGGACTATATTGCATGACTACACTTTGGGAAGTCAGGAGTTGTTTGACAGCAGTGAAAGATGCCTGTTCTGTATCTCCCCATTGCCATTGCGCCCCCTTGTGGAGAAGTCTATGAAGCGGCTCAGCTACAGAGGCTTTATGCTTCAGAAAAACTGAGTAGAAATTCAAGAGCCCCAAAAAGGCTTGCAGCTCTGCTTTACAAGTGGGGGCAGGTGCGTCTCTAATGGCCCTAATTTTGTCATCAGTGGGGTGAATTCCTGCTGCATCTATTTTGAATCCCAGGAAATCTACAGATGGAGTTCCCCATACACACTTGTCAGGCTTCAGCCTCAGCCCTTTTGCTTGTAACCTGGTCAACACCTGTCGGATTCTAGAGTGTAATTGGTCCCTTGTGTCCCCACAAATTAAAATATCATCGAAGTAAGGGACGACCCCTTTAAGCCCCCATAACAAGCGTTCCATTAGTCTCTGGAAAATACCTGGGGCTACGCTAATGCCAAATTGCAGGCGTGTGCATTTGAAGGCACCTCTGTGGGTAACTATTGTCTGGGCTAAAGAAGTGGCTTCATCTACAGTAAGCTGTTGATATGCCTGGGCAAGGTCCAGCCTTGCAAAGACCTTCCCAGACCCTAAAGTGTGCAGCAAGTGCTGCACAACTGGAATTGGATAAGAGTTGTGCTGTAATGCCTTATTCAAAGTGGATTTGTAATCAGCACACACACGCAGAGATCCATCAGGTTTAAGGGGGGTTACAATAGGTGTCTCCCATGGAGCGTGCTCAATAGGAACCAAAATGCCTTGGGATTGGAGTTTGTCCAATTGGGCATCTAATTTGTCAAGCAAGGGCAGAGGTACCCTCCGCGGCTTCAATCTCAAGGGGGGAATGGCTGGGTCTAATGAGAAGGAGATTGGGGGTCCCTTATATGTTCCCAACCCTGGTTTAAAGACATCTGGAAATTCTTTCACAAAATCAGGTGTGTTGGGTGCAAAAATTTTGTGGACACCGGTGATGGCTAATCCTAGGGGAGCCATCCAATTCAACCCCAACAAAGAATGATTTGCCCCGTCCACGATTAATAGGGGCAACCTATGTTGCACATTTTTAAAAGTGATAGGGACGCTAGTAGTACCCAACACACTAATTGGGTGTCCCTGAAAGTCTTTGATAACAATATCTGATGGCAGCAAAGAGTCTCGAGACAAGTCAGGTAAATAAAGTCTTAGTTTGTGCCACGGCATCAAAGTATATTTGGAGCCGGTATCCAGCTCCATGTGGCAGGGATGTTGATTTAATAGAAGAGGGACAACAATTTTATTAAGGGGAGAAGGAGTAGCTGCAGAAGCAGGGCTTGCAAGGTTACCTCGGTTGTACCACGGTCTCCGGTTTCCCCGTCCTTGTTGTCGGAATGGCCGGTAGGAACGCTGGGCAGGGAACGTTGGCAGCAGGTCTTGGTTCCCTGAGTTGTCATCAGGCAGGGAGGCACGGCATACAGCAGCAATGTGGCCCCGTTTGTCACAGCGGCGGCAGAAGGTGTCCTTGAAGGGACATCTGGAGCGTGCATGTTGACCTCGGCAGCCAGCACAAGCAGGGAAGTTTTGGCGGAGTTGCCGGTTAGGGGGTCCTCGAATCAGGCAGCAGTCGTCGTCCTGGGCATCAAAATCAGCGGTGTAGTAGTCTAAAGAAGAGTTGACTTGTGCGCGAGGATGTGCAGTGAGTTTGCATACAGTTGACAGCTTGTCATTCGATTTCAATTCAGCGGCAGCAGACTCTGCCACTTCAGCCGTCTGGGCAGCTTTGATCACATCTTGCAGGGTAGAATCTTCCGTTGCTAATAGCTTATTCCGGATGGAGACATTCTTCATGCCGAAGATAATGGCATCTGTCAATCTAGCCTCAGGGTTATCAAATTGACATTTTGCCAATATTGTCCTGAGGCGAGTTGCGAACTGATTAATTGTTTCCCCTTCGGCTTGGGCCGTGCGGGAAAACTGGTGTCGGTAAACCCTAGCGGGTTTAGTTGGTTTGAAATGAGAGGCTAATTTCTCTTTCAGAATTTGCCAAGAAACGGAATTGGCAGGCTCTGGGTCTGTCAGGGTGCCCGCCAGCTCAAAAATTTGAGTGCCGCAATAGTTAAGGAATAAAGCTCTTTTGCGGCTGTCAGCGGCATCTTGCATGCCGGCTGCTTCTAGAAAAATTTCAAATTTTGCCATATAGGCAGTCCAGGTTGACCGTTCAGGGTCAAAAAGCTCCGGCGGCTGAATGATTGACGGGGTAGACATAATGATTTAAGGAGAAAAAAAGCAGTCCTCAAGACCCTCGTCGCCAATGAAATAATCCGGGTAAACGGCTTTGAGTTAAAACACTTTATTCTTCCACAGAGAAACAACAGCCGCGACTTACTTTCACTGCCGAATGCAATCTGACAGGAGACGCGTAAGCCCGGTAGCACAGGAAAACTTTCGCCCGGCAACAAGCGACGCCTGACAGCTCTTTTAGTTTGGCGCCCAAAGCCCAGCGGCCAATCAGAGGTAAGTAAAAAGTCATGTCTGACTATAATGACTTTTGCTTAACAACAACTCTTTAACTAATTTTCCTAGTAACAGAAACTTCTGGATTTAACAGAGGCCACATATTTTTTTTTTGGCTTTGGGGTTTTTGGGGGGGAGGGGATTTTTTTCTTACTGTGCATGTGTGGCCACGAAGAACTGGCCCTCCCACGAAGCGCACCCATGCGAACCAGCAGCGAGGGAAGTTGGAACCTACCCCTGATGCAAACCATTGAAAACACTGGCTGTCTCATCCTGGGGGGAATTACAGGAGGACAAACAGCATGGACCACATCTCAACATCTCTCATCTCAGGCCTGATTTGGAGGCCTTGTGTTGGGAAAGGCCATTTCCTATTACCCACAAATCCAGTGAATGCTGATTGGCTCTTATAACCATCAATCAATAACACAGGGGTCCTCCTTCCTGCTTATATTCTTGGAGGGAAGAGAAGTTGGAAATTTGGGAGCTGGGAGTGGAAGGACAGATGGGATTTATAGAGGTGGTTCTCAACCTATGACCAGAATTGAACCCAAACTTTCAGCTGTTAAGTGAGACATTTGTTAAGTGAGTTTTGCCCCATTTTACTTTCTTTTTGCCATTGTTGTTAACTGTAGGTGATAAGTTAGGGGCTTGAGCAAGTTTGCTAGCTCAAGAGCTACATTGAAATGCTTCTTGTCAAAAGTTGGAGGTATTGAGTCTGCCACAGGAACAGTGAACTGCTTCTGAATGTTATCAATGAACAGCTGAGGAGCTGGAATAAGGGCCACTGCCTGGACTTGTTCAGCAATACAGTGGTACCTCGAGATACAAGTTTAATTCGTTCCGGACCTGGGCTCTTAAGTCGAGCAGCTCTTATCTCGAACGACTTTTCCCCATAGGAATTAATGTAAATAATTTTAATTGGTTCCAGCCCTCAAAAAACTCACAAAGTTAGTCTAAATTATGCAGAAAGACATGTTTTTAATGAAGAAATGTACATGTACATATAAATGAATAATGAAGTTTCTTTCACTTAACTTGTAAACTTTCTTAAACTTTTAAATTTACATATGTTCAACTTCTCTGCCACCCAATCCTGTAGGACAGAGGTCCCCAACCCTTTTTGCACCAGGGACCGGCTTTAAGTGATCAAGAGAGGAATGGGTGAATGAATGGACGGAGGGTGGGAAGGAAGGAAAGAGGGAAGGGACAGGAACAGAGGAAGGAAGCAAGGAAACTTATGAAAGGGGAGAGTAAGGGGAGAGTAAGAGGAATGAGTGAAGGGAGGGAGGGAGGGAAGAAGGTGGGAAGGAGAAAGAAAAGAAGAAATAGAGGAAGGGAAGGTAAAAGAGAGAAAGAAAAAGAGCAAGAAAGCAAGCAAGCAAGAAAGAAAGAAAGAAAGAAAGAAAGAAAGGGGGAAGGGACAGGAACAGAGGAAGGAAGCAAGGAAACTTATGAAAGGGGAGAGTAAGAGAGGAATGAGTGAAGGGAGGGAGGGAGGGAAGAAGGTGGGAAGGAGAAAGAAAAGAAGAAATAGAGGAATGGAAGGTAAAAGAGAGAAAGAAAAAGAGCAAGAAAGAAAGAAAGAAAGCAAGAAAGAAAGAAAGGGGGAAGGGACAGGAACAGAGGAAGGAAGCAAGGAAACTTATGAAAGGGGAGAGTAAGAGAGGAATGAGTGAAGGGAGGGAGGGAAGAAGGTGGGAAGGAGAAAGAAAAGAAGAAATAGAGGAAGGGAAGGTAAAAGAGAGAAAGAAAAAGAGCAAGAAAGAAAGAAAGAAAGAGAGAAAGAAAGGGGGAAGGGACAGGAACAGAGGAAGGAAGCAAGGAAACTTATGAAAGGGGAGAGTAAGAGAGGAATGAGTGAAGGGAGGGAGGGAGGGAAGAAGGTGGGAAGGAGAAAGAAAAGAAGAAATAGAAGGGAAGGTAAAAGAGAGAAAGAAAAAGAGCAAGAAAGAAAGCTGCAAGCACCCCCCCGAGCCCCCCAGGCCGGCTGCAACCTTTTAAAACACGCGCGCCGCTTCGCAGCTGTCTCCTGAAGCCGAACGCGGAAGTTAGCGTTTGGCTTCAGGAGACAGCTCCTTGGCGCTTGTATCTCGAATTTGGGCTTGTAAGTAGAACAAAAATATCTCTCCCCTCCCAGCTCTTATCTCGAGTTGCTCTTAAGTAGAGCAGCTCTTATGTCGGGGTTCCACTGTATATGGAATGGGAAGTAGAAGCTTTGTTTCCAGTTCCTGTGATAGGAGGCGTGGCCAGGCCAGAAGCAGTCGTAGCCTTCTGGAGAAGTGATTTAAATAAGGCTGGTGAAAAAAGGCCTGCAGGAGTAGGCTGCTCTATTGGTAAAGCTTCATCAGCAGAGAGGGCCTCATCCTGACACTCTGCCTCTTCCATTGCTGAGGCTTGGCTCTCATTACCTGAGGTATCTGAATAATTATGATCCTCTAATCCTCCAAAGATTTGTGTTGCAAAGAAGGCTGGTTCAGCAGAGGCTGGGCCTGGTTTTGTGGGTGACTAGAGCAAGCTCCGGTAATCACCATGTAGAGTGGAAAAACAGCCATTTGCTGAAAAGCAGCCATACACTGTTATATAGTATTGGGCAATAATATTTTGAATGTTGTTAGGATCCAATATTGGTGGCTGGGCTGTTTGGACAGTCCTTGGTTGTTGCCCTACCTGAATGCCAGGCCCTTCGTTCTCTCCCCAGGATGGTGATCCCAACCAAATGGACTCCAGGGCTCTCCCCTATTGTGGAGTCCATTAAGGAAATGGTAAGGCCACTGGTAAGACCCCCTCCCTACTATAATGGCAGTCATCCTGCCAAGAAATTATGGCAATAGATATAATATTTGCATTCTCATTTCAGGAGCCACAAGATGGAGAAAGCAGCCAGTGTTCAGGGTAGGTAAAAAAACGTGCAGAGGGGGGGCGTCTCTACTTCTGCTGCTGCTGCTTGTGTCATAGGACAGGTGACACAGGGCAGTCCCACTGGCAGGCCAAACCCCTTGGCAGGCCAGCTGGAAGGGCTCTTGGAGCCTCCACATGGCCACTTTTGCAAAATGGGCCATGGCTGCTTTTGATCTTTGTCCCCTTCGTTTTCTTCCCCCAGAGAGACGACCTATACCATCTGGCAGCGAGAGCCCTCTGAGGTAAGAAACCCTTGGCCAGGGGGGAAGAGGGTGAGCGTTAGGGTCTCGGCGATGCCTTGACTCTTGCTCGGAGGGGGAGAAATTATGGTAGATATCCTTCTAAGCTTAAGGCTTGCAAAAGCTTTCTCCCCCTCCCATCAGGAATGAAGGCATCGCCCTAACCTTAAGGGTTGCTGTTGGCCCATAGGGCCTGATGCACCCTGTCCTTTCTCAATCTTACTGGGACGCAGAAAGCTTAGGATTTAGCCTCCGTATCTTCATTTGCAGGATTAGATGTCAGCTCAAATGGGGTCAGGGAGCAGCAGCAGCCGCAAGTCAGCAGGGACTGGTGTCCTTAATGGAGAATGGGATCATTGTCGTCCACAGGATTCTCCAGTGGACAGTTTGGCCTTTCCTTCCTTCCCCAGGAGCTGCAACGGAATGACGAAGAACCAGTTCCAGACACCTCCAGAGGTGAGTTGGTAGGTGGCTGTAAAAAGCCTGCAGGGAATGCGGAACTCCAGGAGACTGCGCTACGTAGGGATGGGCAGGACCCAGAATGGGTGGAAGCACTATTCCGGCAGCAGCAATGGAGCGCGTAGTCTCGCTCCATTGCCACCGGTCTTGCACGCTCCCCCCCTTGGAAAAAAATAAAGTATAATCCCCAAAAGGGATAAATCTGAAAGAGGTTCATAAGAATACAAACATTAATTAATACAAGGATTAATTTTTTTAAAAATCTAAAGGACAGGTTTTTTTTAAAAAAGTAAAAGATTGCCCTTTTTAATAAAGGACAGATATGGTCACTGTAAATTTATAGCTACTTTTTCTAGCATGGGCTCCTCTGGATGGTTTTAATTCTAGTTAACATAATTCTTAGTCAACCTGATTGTGGGTTTTTAAAGGAATACAGTATAGAATTGCAGCCATTGTCTTTCCCAACACAATTTACCTTATCTCCCATTCAGCAGTGGAAGAAGCTTTTGATTGCTTTTTGGAACTGTCAGTCAATGATAGCCCGACTCTTCCTTTTCATGTTTTATAAGTATATAAAGACCACTGAGGCCGGAAATGGCTTTATCGTTGGCTTTGAGGTATGTATGACCAACCTGAGTTGCTTTCCTCCCCACCTGAAATGTGGTTTAAAGTTGGTCTTTCTGTTTTCTTTTTAAATGACTCTGCAAAGCAAAACTAATAAATTTTTTGCAAAGTGTTGGTCTCCCAGGCTTGATAGTTGAATGGAAATTGCTCATTCAGAGATAAGTCGATTGCATTGTGTCCTTTTGAATAACACATGTTGGGCATCGGTGGAAGAGATGATTTATCCTTATAATTTGGGTTTAGGTTTTAGTAAAATATTTGACTTTTGTCAGATATAGCATCTTGGCCTTCTGCAGTGTGGATGTTACATTGTGCAACAATGCCACCAAAATGCTCCGGAGCCAACATAACTTTGCTATATTTTAAGAGAGGAGGTATTTCCCAGAAACTTAGTTTCATTGAGTTTTTTAAAGGGGGCCATATTTGGCTGTATCCTGGTGGGGTTTTTTCCCCCTTTAGCTTGTTTTGCAGAATTATTTGGTTTCTCTTTAAAATCCTGTGTCTGAAATTCTGTGGCTATATTGCTTTAGTTGCAAGAAATTAGCAGTCTTTGCCTTACAACAGTTTGCGATCTGAAAAACAAAGTCAGCTGGGAAACCAGGTTCACTTAACAACTGTGTTGCTAATTTAAGAAATGAAGTCATTTGCTTAACAAAATGGGTGAGGAAAGTAATACAATGAGGCAAAACTCATTATTATCATCATCATGTCTTCTCCTGGAGCAGAGTTAATCCCTACAAGAATTGTAGATGATCACCAGGTAAGTGAACAATACTGGAAGAAGCCAGGATACCATTTAAGGATCAAACTGTAACAAGGATAGAACCCAGCATGGATTTTCTAATCTATTTCATAGATTTATAAAGATCTGCAGGCCCATAGGCTCCTAGTTTTATCACAGTAAAACTATCAAAGGACTTAAGAACATGCTGAGGAAAACTTTTGTACTCCTTAAATACACTGATCAAAAAAAATAAAGGGAACGCTTAAATAACACAATATAACTCCAAGTAAAGCAAACTTCTGTGAAATCAAACTGTCCACTTAGGAAGCAACACTGATTGACAATCCATTTCACATGCTGTTGTGCACATTCAACTTTGTACAGAGCAAAGTGTTCAGTGAGAATTTTTCATTCATTAAGATCTCGGGTGTTTTGTTTGAGTGTTCCCTTTATTTTTTGAAGCAGTGTACATTCTTACACTGTACTGTTTTTAAGCTCACAATAATGTGCTGAGAAACTAAAGTTCAACAGTATCGGTTTACTATTTATTCAGTTTTACATACCAGCATGAATCGTAACTTCATTGAAAATATGATCTAACTGCAGTTCAGCAAGGGAGAGCTGTTCTGCAATCCAGCAAGATGGTGACTCTATGGTATCTTATTTCTTAGTGTCCATCCAAAGGTTTGGTGATGTGCCATTAATCGGTTCTACTTATGAGTGGGTTTTGTCTCCCTATACTTTTGCCAAGCAGTCTCATCCAGCTATCCAAGCAGTCTTTGAGATGGCAGAGACGGATGTGAAGAGTATTGCAAGAAGCACAGAGCCTCTTCTCCACATATTTGAACCTCAACGTAAGTAATTGGTCATAGCTGGTAGGCTCACTCCAAACTATTCTTTGCCATGTCATTCTTCATCTTTTTGGCTTGGTTTTCCAATGTATGGTTTTTGAGATTGTCAGTAGGGATGCGGTGGCTCAGTGGCTAAGACACTGAGCTTGTCGATCGAAAGGTCAGCAGTTAAGCGGTTCCAATCCCTAGTACCGCATAATAGGATGAGCTCCTGTTACTTGTCCCAGCTTCTGCCAACCTAGCACTTTGAAAGCATATAAAAAATGCAAGTAGAAAAATAGGGACCACTTTTCGTGGGAAGGTAACAGTGTGCCTCTGGTGTTTAGTCATGCCGGCCACATGACCACGGAGACATCTTTGAATAGTGCCTGGTCTTTGTTTGCAATATACCGTATATACTCGAGTATAAGCCGAGTTTTTCAGCCCAAAAAATGGGCTGAAAAACACAACCTCGGCTTATACTCAGGTCATTGACAAAGTCACCACACGAGGGCGCCATTGCTTGAGCCAGAGCGAGGAGGCACCAGCTTTTGTCCGCTCTCGCACGCCGTAGTTCCTCTCCCTGGCTCAAGCAAACGAGGCAGCCATTTGCTCCAACTGAGATTCTCCTCCCCCTCCTTTGAAAGGATTTAAACTGTTTAAAAAATGGTATTTTGTGGTAATTGCTGTCCTTGCTTGGATAGGATCTAATAATGTGTTATGAGGCAGAGCTAGACAGGAATTCTTTTTCTATCTGTCTATCTTTCTATCTATCTATTTTTCTATCTATCTATTTTTCTATCTATCTATCTATTTTTCTATCTGTCTGTCTGTCTGTCTATCTATCTTTCTATCTATATCTATCTGTCTGTCTATCTATCTATCTATCTGTATCTATTTCTATCTATCTATCTATTTTCTATCTTTCTATCAATCTATTTTTCTATCTATCTATTTTTCTTTCTTTCTATCTATCTATCTATCTATCTATCTGTATCTATTTCTATCTATCTATCTATCTATCTATCTATCTATCTATCTATCTATCTATCTATCTATCTATCTATCTATCTATTTTTCTATCTGTCTGTCTGTCTGTCTGTCTATCTTTCTATCTATATCTATCTATCTATCTATCTATCTATCTATCTATCTATCTATCTATCTATCTATCTATCTATCTATTTGGTTTTCTATGCTGATAACCTCACAGCAGCTAATGCTGAAGCTCTTCTTTGGATACACTTATTTATTTGTTTGTTTGTTTGTTTATTTATTTAATTGGATTTGTACGCCATCCCTCTCCAAGGACTCAGGGTGGCTCACAGCATATATAAAAACAGAACAATAATGTAAATCCAATTAATGATGAGAAGGAATCCAGTTTTGAAGTATTTTAACTCTTAGGTTTTAGCTTTGTTGCTGACCGAGCTACTTTTTTTACTTTTTAATTTATTGTTAATATTGTTAATTTGTTTACCCTCTTTTAAATTTACAGAGCTAGTTTACTGGTTTTCTTTAAAATAAATATTCTAAAACATGTCTCAATTAATGTAATTTTATTGTTTTCCATTTTTATAAGTTACCAGTAGCCACTGCATTTTCTAACTTCGGCTTATACTCGGGTCAATACGTTTTCCCAGTTTTTGTGGCAAAAATTGGTGCCTCGGCTTATACTCGGGTCGGCTTATACTCGAGTATATACGGTAGTTTCTGATCTTTATTAATGGAGAGTGGGCGGGAGAGGGGAGAGAATCTTCTATTACTGATTAACAAAATTCTCCCCTTTCATGTGTATCTTGCAATTTACGGTATCTCAAAATCCAAGAGGAACCAGAACTTTTCCGAGACTGAGTTCCCTACTTTCTACTCTCTGGGATTAAAGTTCCGGGGTGGGTGGGTGGGTGTGAAGAACAATACAGACCTATTACAAGACCATGGACAAAACAGATGAATTACTGTAGCTTAGTACAATTTTTAAAAAATTAAAACGTTCCAGAGATTGTGATGTCTATTGCTTTCCGCAGAAGCCAAGTTTCTGGCACTGCGCATGAGCCGCCATCTTGTTTTTGGTTTTTTATAAAAAATATTTTGCAAATTTTGGGCCCCTGCGCTTTGCGCGCACACGCCCACATGGCGCAGGAAGAAGCGAATGGCAACGAGGTAAGTTAGAACCCACCCTTTACCTAAATGAGTGCATAGCATTGCAATCCCACCTTTATGTGATTACTTTCCTTTATCATTACACTGCAGCATAAAACAATATCGCATTTTGTAAATTCTAAGTAGCATAAAAACCAAATGCAACTAGAATCCAGTTGTTGAACATAACTGGGAATCTTTTAAGTAATCAAATCTTTTTTTCATCTTTACTGTTTACAGTTTCTTTTGCAAATATGTTTGCCTGTAGGAATCTTTACAGGCTACAACACAAATATCCTATTATGCAACAGACGGTGGACCAGGTAATCACTTGACCTTCCATAATATTAGATTGACTGCAGGGTATGCATGGTTCTTTTAGGATATTGTTTTATTAAATTATTGATTTTAATCTGATTGTTCTATTTCTCTATTTTACTATTGTTGTATTTATCTTACGTGTTAGCAGCTCTGACTCCGTTTTGGAATAAGTAAGTAAGTAAATAAATATAAATATCATAAATATAAATATCATATCTATCTGTGTAGATTCATGTAACCAAAATGTGACATTTTACATTTCATTGAATTTCAAACTCCCAACGTCCTTAGGACAGGGAATGTGAAGGATGCAGGGCACTGTAATTCAGCAAGACTTAGAAGACCACAAATTCTCTTTCTCTCTCTACTATAGTCAGTACAAGAGATAAGTGATCAACTTCATGAGAATGGATTTCAGACATAGCTGTTATCAGCAGGTGCTGAACCAACCAGGTCATGCTGAAATGCCAACCAGCCTCTTCTTCCTATGGGTGGGAAAAAAAGACATTTTATTTTCTCCTTTAAATATTTCACCTTCCAAATTTTTGGACTAGTAGGATTCCTCCAGCAAACATTTTAAAATGCTTTTTTTGCCTTTTTTATAAAAAATGTAAAACAGCCCCTTATGTTTAGTAGGGTCTATGTGAGGGTAAAACGTTTGGGCTTGGCATGTCAAAATTTTGGAAAACAGTTAACGTTTTTATTTTATTTATTCACATTTCTGAATTGCCTATCTCCCTCAGAGGGGGACTCTTACGTGTGTGTGTCACACAAAAACACATGAGAAAGAATTTTTTACATATTTTGAAAAGTATCAAACAATTGTGCGATTCCTCAGAATCTGCCATGTCATTTACCTTCAGGTGGTGTTTTTTCTGCAGCCTATATGAGGCAGCTCCAGATCACACGAGGCCTCACATTCTTTTTTTGTGTAGGTTCTGTGGCTTCTGAAAACTATCTGATACTTGCCTGATTTTTAGAGCCTCCAGAGGTTGTGCAAGAGCGTGGCCCCCTCGCACAACCTCCAGAGGCTACATGGCAACGCACACATACCCCCATTCTCATGCAGCTCCCAAGATGTCAGATAATTGCATGAGAACAGCATGTGCTTTTGAGAATAATTGTTAGGTGTTGGTAAACACTGGTGTGTTACCCAAAACATGCCATATTTGACATGCGCTCCCTAGGTTCAGCATCATCATTATTCCTATTAGCAGGGTAATTGAGTTCCAGATTTATAAACCATTTGACTGGCTTTGCGGGTATTTTCATAAATAAAAGTTTTTTCTTGGGAATCTTTGTTTCATTTCTTACCCTGACCCATTGCTCAGTATTCCTAGAACATGCTAATCAATTTGGTTTGTGCACATATAGTCCTCTACTTAACAACCATTCATTTAGTGCCCATTCCAAGTTAATAACGGCACTGAAAAAGTAGCTTAAGAGGTTTTCACAATTAATGACCATTACAACATCCCCATGGTTGCATGATCAAAATTTGGGTGCTTGGCAATTGGCATGTATAGATGACAGTTGCACTGTCTGTGTCTTGTGTGATCACAATTTCTAATCTTACCAGCTGACATATGACAATGTCATTGTCAGTTTCACTTAACAACTACATAATTTGCTTAACTTTTATGGCAAAAGATGTAAAATGGGATAAAACTCGCTTAACTGCCTTGCTTAGATGATGGAAATTTGGGCTCAATTGTGGTTGTAGGTTGAGGACTATCTGTATATTTGTTGTTGTTGTTTTTTAAACGTAATTGCTGCACTAAAAGCAAACTGAAGAAATAAAATTCAAATTGGATGCAAAAATGACACATACCCTGTTTCCCCCAAAATAAGACATCCCCTGATAGTCGGGCTTTTAAGCCATTGGCAATAAGGCCAAACGCTTATTTCAGGGTTCAAAACAATATAAGACAGGGTCTTACTTTGGGGGAACACAGTAACCCAAATTTAGAGAGGAAGATACAGTATATATGCGCTGGTGCTTAATTCTGTCAATTTTCTTCATTCTTCTCTTTTTGGATTTTCACTGCCAGATCATGACAAATGCCATTGAATCTATTTATACCAAATTAACTGAAGTAAAGGACATTATGGATACCATGCTAGATATAAGCATCGAAGCTGCCGCGGAGAGCGTGGAAGTAACGTTGTGTTCAGCGAGGAGTGCTGTGGACACCATTATGGATATCGACATGGCACAGATGATGGCCAGTAGTGTTGACAAGATTATCTTCAAATCGGATGACTTATTAGAGCACTTTCTGCCAATCACGGATGAGGAATTTTGTAAGACTATGGGTTCCCTCTCTTGATTATCCACATTTTTAATAAGTTTGACCTCTAAATTTATTTACTTCTTTTATTTCTACAGCTATCTATCTCTGCCAAGTGACTCTGGATGGCATATAATTCTAAAACTGTTAATTTTTTAATCCAAATGTATACAATAGCTGAGATAGTTAACCAACTAACAGTATTTCTTCTTTCATTCATTCAGTTTTAAAAACTTATTCATTTGAGTAAAGTTTAAAACATCTGAAAGTCATTAGCTAGAAAAAGTAGACCAAGAATGCATTTGCTGGCCTAGTAAAGATATACAATATTGAAAATATGTCAGAAGTAAGCATTGGGAGGTATTATTATTGTTATTGTTATTATTATTTATTAGACTTGTATGCCGCCCTTCTCTAAGGATTTAGGTATGCTAAACAGATTAGATTAGTTATTTTTAAAAACCACGGAATCTAATATTTTATAGCTCATTTTTGTTAAAATTGAGTGCTGTTAATTCTGAAAATCTCTTGCCTAGAGAGCTCTTGCTGGTCAGTGAGTGATGTGAAATCTGAAAGACCCAACTGATATGATGAGCCAGTATTTGTGGCTTATTCAACAAACCATATTCAATCCTCCATGACTTAACCTAAGCCCATTTCTTCCAAATCCCTCTATCGATCCTCTTTCCAGCTGATCCTCCTTGCTACAGCTGATTTTAAGACCTATGCAAAGGTTAGGTTGAAGACTTAAGTGAAAAGAGTATCTGTTTTTTCTCCTCTGTTATGGAGACTTTGGAAAACTTATTGTCACCTAACCTAAATGAAAGGCATGGGCATTTATAACCCCCAGTCTAAAAAGTTCAAGGCCATAACAAGTCATCACTATCACTCATTGCCCATTCAATTTTGGTGTAAGGTCACCAAAAATGAAATGCTTTACTTTTTAAAAAATTGGGTCACATTTTAGCAAACAAAAGTATACGCTTATCGGGCTTATGAAATTAATTCTCTGACTTTACGAAAAACATTCTAAAGCAGTGTTTCTTAATCTCAGCAATTTTTCCGATTGTGGATTACATTTCCCAGAATTCCCTAGCCAGCATCCCACAGAATTCTGGGAGTTAGAGACCACACATCTTAAAAGTTCTGAGGTTGAGAAACACTGTCCTAAAGTGTGGCAGATGATTGATAGGGAGCCTGGTACAGATCAGTTTATTGATCAAATGTACATACCTACCCATCTCCACCAAAAGGGTTGTATTTTACCATCTTGCCATCTTTCACAAAATCTAACTGAACAGTTTCACAAAGCCTATGGATCTTATTTTTACACGGCAGGAAGGTTAAGTTCACTACACTAAAATGTAATAATAGTGTAGTGCTGGGGAAGGGAGGGCTGTGAAAAGGAGTCTGGGCCAAAGCTGATCTCTTTTTGTTGTTCCTCACCAAATTGTAGCACATGTGCTAAAATAATCGCCTCACTTCCTCAATTAAATATTATTAACAATGAGGGAGAGGAATTGAAATGTGTTTTTTTTTAGTTATTCGAAGTATAGCTCAGATTTCCCCATAGCTTAATCAAGGGGGATTTATTTGAGGACTAAAGTGACTACTAGCTAAAATTTCTCGGAAACCTAGTTGTGAGGAATGTTATTTGTGAAATGAACGGACTGATAATATTAGCTCAGGGATTGTGAATGGGGATCTCTTTTGATCTAATTGTTGTTTGTTTAGTTGCCATTGCATTTTCGGACCGCTCTAGAGCAGCCTGTCCTGAAAATCAGGAAGGAGAGCCACCTTACTACAGGCGCCTGAGTTCCTTGTCGATGAAGCTCTGTAGTCGAGCCTACCAGCATTCTCGGATAAAGATCAAACTGGGTGCAGAGCAGGCATTGCTCCAGCTTGAACAGCTCTTTTACTTGGTAAGAAACTCAGTCATTCTGTGCTATGTTTGGGAAATAAAAGGAAAGGGTGAATAGTCAGACCTTATTGGACCATGTAAGTTGCTGAATGGTCTCTTTAGCAAATAGCCCAAGCAGCTGAACTCAGGGACATTGATTCAGCCATGGAATGGGGGCAGACTGTTTTCTATAAAGCAGTGATGGCGAACCTTGTTTCCCTCATGTGCCAATAGAGCATGTGTGCGCGCTATTGTGCATCTGCGAGTGCCCACACCCATAACTCAATGCCTGGGGAGGGCGAAACGCCTTCCCCCACCCCCTGGAGGCTGGAACTGGCCTGTTTCTCAACTTCTGGTGGGCCCAGTAGGCTCATGTTTCACCTTCCCCAGGCTCTAAAGGCTTCTCTGGAGCCAGGGGAGGGTAAAAAATGCCCCCCCACATCCCCCTAGAGGCTCTCCAGAAGCCAGAAATGCCCTCCCAGAGCCTCTGTGCTAGCCAAAAATCATCTGGCCGGCACACACATACACGTTGAAGCTCAGCTAGGGCAAAGGCTCGCGTGCCAGCAGATACTGTTCTGCATGCCACCTACAGCACCCGTGCCATAGATTCGCCATCACTGCTATAGAGTCATTTGCAGGTTCACAGAGATGTTATTGAAGAAACTGACAGTTAATATACTGTACATAGCAAAACTCTTAAAAGATATTTGATTTAAAATATATTAAAAGATAAATTGGGCTGATGATGAATGATGGTTATAATAACCTAACTGTAATAGCTACTACTCATTTGGCTGAATCACTTTGGGCCATACCCACACTGAGCCCAATCCACCTCACAGGGTGATGGTTGTAGGGAAATTAGAAGAAAGTATTGGGTATGTTCACTGCCTTGAGTTACTTATGAAAAGGACAAAGGCAGGATATAAATATTCCTGTGTCTAAATCTTGTTCTACCATTAGTATCCAGTAAAAGGTTAATGGATTGAGTTATGTAGATTTGGATTTGGTCTAAAAACAAGGGCTTTGCACAATGTATATGTTAACCAGGTAGTCTGCCTGCAGTGCTGTTTTTAGGGACTGTGCATTGTGTCTTCCACTTGGATTCTTGTTTAACAGTCTATCTACAGCAATCTTTCTTAGCATTGAAGATGTTAAGAAATTTAACTTCCAGATAGGATGGCCTTTGCTAAGAATTGTAGAAATTGAAATCCAGAGAATCAAATCAAAGTTTCCAAGGTTGAAAAACACAGACCTACGTTATCCATTAATGAGATTCAGAATGGGGGAAAAACATCAACATTTACTTGTATTATAGCAAATCTGCTCATCTTTTGTGCATAAGTTCTTCCTGCTTGACTTCATGTGGATTCAACCTTTTCATTAATAAATAAAATTCTGCTATCTTCGCCAATTTGATGCTTTCCAGATGTGCTGGATTGTAATTATACAGTATAGTCTCCATTTGGCATGGCCATTTTGTCATGCAACAATGTAGTGCATTGCCTTGTATCCTCTGAGCGCAGAATACTCACCTGGAAGGATTAATGGCAAATTCAGGATGCTTACTTTTTGATTAGAAAGCAGTGTTGACAATGAGTTCAATATTGCTTGTTAGTATAACTCCAGAATAATTGCTTGTTTGGAACTCTTCACACAAGCTTAGTACATTTTAATGGTCTGATTTCTATTCGAGGAATAGGCAGGAGCATTGGTAGAAACGTTTGAAGCACTCTTCCAAAAATAGTTTTCCAGCTTTTCTAATCTGGCCGTGTCTGGGAGAGGATGAGAGATGTGGTGTAAGATACTTGCAAGATACCAAGTTGAGACTGCTTTAGGGCAGTTCACTACTGTAAAGAAAAATTCAATTCTAAGGGACTTAAGTAAATCTCTGACCCCAGGACAGATGAAAATCCATGTGTCTCTGGAATATGAGTGGACATATGCCAATTTGGGGGGGGGGGGTGTCATTTATGGGGCTTGAGGAATGGAATATCCAAGGCTGAAAGAGATTTAAGTATTTTCTCTCACTGTAGGAATTTTAAAAGGTGAGGTGGATGCTTTAAACATCTGCAAAGCTTGAAGTTTCAATTTGTTCCTTTAATCCTCTGTCCAATAGTAACCTTCCCCCCCCCCCCCCACGCACACACAAATATTCACTACAACTACTTTGGTCATGTTAGAAGATCACTAGCAATGCCCTCTGAGGTTCCCAGGCCAAAATGAGCCTTGTTTATTAATGCTAATGCGAAAGGCTACAGCAATTATATAATGAAGAAAAAATGCCCAGCTGATTGTGCACTGGTTCTTTTTTATTTTGTCTGTTGGGGGAAAATATTTTCTTTTTTTTAAAGAAAACTATTACATTTCAATAAGAGATCATATATAAAGAAAGAAAAAGTATTACAGAAGCATAGAATGACTAGGAAAGAATGGTTCAGAAAAAAGTCAAAATAATGCAGAATAACAAGAAAAAACAGAGTAATTTCTGACTTTCAGTAACTTTGAACAGTCACAAAATGAATAGTTATAGGTCAAGGGCTACCTATACTTCCTGAATAAACTTGATGGAAGTTCCTTAAGAGATTTTTCTGAATAATTGAAGATAGCAATAGCTATTACTACCCTCAGAATTTTGCCCCGCAAAAAATTAGGTCCTCATTTTACCAGCTTCACAAGCAGCCGTCAGAAATAGCCTGCAGTTCTAGATTCTAACCACTGCGCCGCTGTGGCTCTTATGATAAGAGTAGGGAATGTATAGCTCTGGCCTTTGAGCCAAAACTGTAGTTATGATAGAAACATAGAAACATAGAAGACTGACGGCAGAAAAAGACCTCTTGGTCCATCTAGTCTGCCCTTTTACTATTTCCTGTATTTTATCTTAGGATGGATATATGTTTATCCCAGGCATGTTTAAATTCAGTTACTGTGGATTTGCCAAACGCAAAACACTAGGCTTGAGTGCATGATTTTTTTCTTTCCCTTTTCCTTTTTTTTTTTTGGTGCTTTTTTGTAGCTAAAATATACCAAGGAGGAATTGGACTACAAAGTTCACAGAGGTCACGAAAAAATGTACCAAATGTGGAAGGAATGGTACAAAGGAGAACCTAAGCAGGATCAGAGCAATGGAGCCAATCAGACAGAGGTATCTCAGCATGAGAATGATTCATCTTTTGAAGATACTAAAAAAATAGGGAATGGCCATTGCTCAGTGAAGATTCTGCCTTGACAATGGTTTGTGGCTAGGCATACTGGGTAAACCTAGACAATTATGATTTATTTGGTAATTATTATTCATTATTAAATAGATTAAATCAGGGATGGCGAACCTATGGCACATGTGGTGGCATGCGAAGCCATTTCTGACGGCACGTGAGGCATTGCCCTCTGTCAGCTCGGGCCTGCTGGTCCGCTGATATTTATAGTTTAGTTATAGTTTATACTTTATCAGATTTGTCTGCCACCCCCTCCGAAGACTCGAGGCGGCTCACAGCATAACAGTAGTACAATACATTACAAATCCAATAACAAAAATTAAATCAATTTAAGCAAGCATTAATAACATAATAAAATCCCTAACTATGCAATCACACACATTCAACCTACTCTATCATACAGTAAGGCCAAAAACATAATTAAAAAGATTAATTAACCTGGCGACAAAAGTGGGTCTTCAACATTTTATGGAAGGCGAGGAGAGTGAGGGCTGGTAGAATCTCTAGAGGGAGTTGATTCCAGAGGGCCGGGGCCACCACAGAGAAGGCTCTTCCCCTGGGTCCTGCCAGCCGACATTGTTTGGTCGACGGGACCTGGAGAAGGCCACCTCTGTGGGACCTAATTGGCCGCTGGGATTCGTGCCTTCTTTATGGCTGTTTTTGCTCTCCCCAGAGTTCAGGAAAGCCTCCTGAAGCCATTTTGCTGCAGGAAAAACTGGAACAAAGCCTCCTGGCCTGTTTTTTTGCCATCTCCAGGCTTCAGGAGGCTTTTCTGAACCCTGGGCAAGGGCAAAAAAAGGCCCTAAAAGCCTATTGGAAGTCCGGAGGCTTCAGTGAGGCCTGTCCGCATATGTGGAAGGGCAGCACAGGGAGGGTTGTGTGCATGCGGGGGGGGTGAGAGAGCATTGCATTACAGGTGTGGGTACACATACGCGCCCTATCACCCGCAAGCGCATCCTTTTGGCACCCGGATCAAAAAAGTTTCGCCAACACTGGACTAAATCTTTACCCCCATTAGGTTTTAACTCTAGGTGTCAGCCTTCCAGAACCCAATTTCCATTAAAAACCAAGAGCAGCTGTGAGCCACTCTGATCATTGCATGATGCATTTTCTATCTGCTTACAAAGATTTAAAGCCACAAAACCAACAATTAAATCAGTAAAGACTGGAATTGAACAGGCAAAGTTAAAGCTACAGGCTTGCTTTGACTGCACAGACTAGAATATTTTTCACCTGCCCAGAAGAGCCGGGTAGCTGTCGGCCGGTCAAGAGGCGCAAACAGAGGTGGGAAATCCCAATAGGGGATTCCAGGGGCAGAGCTTTGACGTCACGGAGACGTCCTTTCTGGCCGGCCGAAACGGGGACTCCAGGAAGGATGTCTCCGTGACGTCAAACCTCCACCCCTGGAATCCCCTATTGGGATTCCCCACCTCCGTTTGCACCTCCTGACTGGCCGACAGCTCCCCGGCTCTTCTGGGAAGGTGACAGCTGGCTAGTAGAGCTTCTTCGCATTCTCCTGAACCTGAACCCGAACTTTTGCCGAACTTCCGGGCTTGGCATTCGGGAGAACGGCGAGAAGCGCCCCTGCTGTTTCGGAAGGTGACAGCCAGGCGGCGGCGTTTCTCGGCATGCTCCTGAACCCAAACTTTTGCCGAACCTTTGGAAAAGTTCGGGTTTGGGTTCGGCATACCGAATTTCGCAAAGTTTGGTACGAACCCGAACTTTGCGATTTCGGTTCGCCCAACACTAATTATGGCCCTTAACTCACAGAGCTTGTTGCTCAAGCTTCGAGCATTCGTGCACATTACCCTAAGAACATTATTATCATTATTAGTTTTCCCCTTATCATCAACAACTACATCTATTTTATTTACAGCTCTCTTTTCATAAACTTCAAGCAACTGATTTATCATCATTGATCGGGGACAGAAATCATCCACGTCAGTTACATCTCTGTCCCCTTTACCTAGTTTAAATGCCTGTCCAAAAAAGTTCTGAACTCCTCACTGAGCACCTGGGTCCCTCTGTATGAACCTAGAACTTTCAATTAGTAAGAATAAGATGGAGCAGGCAAATCTACGTTAAACCCCTAATGAAATGTATGGTCTTTAAATGTATGGTCTTTTAAGCCCATCAAATTTTCACAGAAACTGGTTTTGAAAAGATTTTGACTACTAAGCCCATATAATATGAAAAATCAAAATTAAGTTAAGAAAGCCCATAACTTTGTATTGAGAATCTAGATTTGCATGTCCAGCTGGTCTAACTCTAATCTAGTATCGTGTGATGCTACAGGTGAAACTTAAAAAATTAGAATGTCCATGTATATGCCATGTATATGATATAGACCAGTCTAAATAAATAAATAAATGTATATGACACAGAGCAGGCTAAATAAATAACATTTGCTCCCAAATAGAAATATCCGGTGTAACCATTTCTTCCTGTTGCCTTGCCTTGTTTTGCCTTGGTATTTTATCGCCAACTGGGTTTCTCCCACTTCGGACTAGTTCACAAGAACCGGTAGCCACTCGCTGGTGCCATTACAATAATGTCACAAAACCGGATTGGTCAGTGCTGGTTTGTGGGCTATAAAGATGATTCTCGACTTATGACCAGGATTGATCCCAAACTTTCAGCTGTTAAGTGAGACATTTGTTAAGTGAGTTTTGACACATTTTACTACCTTTTTTTGGCCATTGTTGTTAACTGTATGTGATAAGTTATTAACATGGTCGTTAAATGAATTTGGCTTCAGCATTGATTTTGCTTTTCAAACGGTTGCAGTAGATGATCAGATTTATTTATTTATTTATTTAATTGGATTTGTATGCCGCCCCTCTCCGAGGACTCGAGGCAGCTCACAGCATTTACAAAAACCAGAACAATCATATAAATCCAATTAATACTACATTAAAAACAACCATTAAATTCTATTAAAAGAAAGTAAAACCTATCAAACCAATTATTCAACACTCATACTTGAAACATTCATTGATCAGGGGGAAGATGTAAATGTCCCAAGCCTGGCGGCAAAGATGAGTTTTTAAGCTCTTTTGGAAGGCAAGGAGGGTGGAGGCAGTGAGAATCTCTGGGGGGAGCTGATTCTAGAGGGTCGGGGCTCCCACAGAGAAGACTCTTCCCCTAGGTCCCACCAGCCGACATGGTTTGGTTAACGGGATCCTAAGGAGGCCAACTCTGTGGGATCTCACCGGTCGCTGGGATTCGTGCGGCAGAAGGCGGTCTCGGAGATAATCTGCTCCTATGCCATGAAGGGCTTTATATGAACTTGGGAGACAGCAGTGGTCATAAGTATGAACCAATTGCCAAACATCTCAATTTGATTACATGATCAAGGGATTGATACAAAGGTCATAAGTTTGAAAAGTGGTCATAAGTTCCTATTTTCAGTGCCATTGTAACTTTCAACAGTCACTAAATGAACTCTAAATGAACCCTAATGACTACTTGTCCTATGTCTACCTAATCCTGTTTCCAATATTTTGAATTCTCCCATTACAGGAAGAATAAAAACTATAGCGATATGATACAATGGATATTTTAGAACCAAAAATGCAAAATTGGATTTAAAAGAAAGTCAGAAATTGTTCAGTTTCCGTGAAGCGTGTGCTTTCATATTTCATTGTATCTGATTTTGTACAAGTTGGGAAACTGGTTACTTTAAACTGGGTGTCTATTTTTATTTTTATTTTGTTCCTAGTGTATATTTGGAAATTTAAAATAGAATATATTTGCTACTACCAAGTCCATTCCTGAGGAAAGAAGAACTGTCTCTCTATATATATTAGGGCAGTGAATGTATTTCAGTACAGAATCTCTCTAATGTGAAGTCCCATTATCAATAACAGTAATCCTCAACTTAAGACTGCAATTGAACATTTGTAAGTTGTTGCAGTCCTAAATCGAGGCATCACATGGATTCCAGAAGGATGCAAACAGTGACAAATGTAAGGCAATTGCCGAGCATCTAATTGCAATTATGTAACCATAGATGTAGGGATACGCAGCCCCCATAACTCATAATATAAGTGGAGAGAGAGAGTTGGACTAAAAGTCGATTCCGCCCTAGGATGCCATGATGCCCTCTGTGCTTTGTGCCACAATGATGGTACTTCCCTGTTGTTCACGAACAGACAACTACCCACAGGAAATGCAGAGGCCAAAGGTCACCAAAAGAGTCAGCCACTGGCCTCCCCTAGACCCAGGTGAGCTGCCCTACTTGTGTAGACATAGACAATGGCTATTGTTTACCTGTTGCCAAGGGAACCAGATTGTCAGGGGGGTCACAATTTTAGAGATGCTTAGGTGGGGTATGGTCAAACAAAGGTTGGGAACCACTGTCCTAAGGACATTGCGTGAGGGTGCAGATGGTCAGGATGAAGCCAGAGTCAGCACCCAGTTAAGGGTTTTTCAGTTGTTAGGAATCTTTGAATTATACTTTTTTCCATCTGTTTGCCAATCAGATATTTAAGAATTGCTACTAATCCATTTGAACACTTTTAATTATTCAATTTTTTCTAGTTTTTTTCTTACAATGCTTATAAACTCTTAGTTCTCATTATAAACCGTACAACTATTTCTTTTTTTAATGGTAATTTCATTTAAGATTACAATTTGCAACAAAGTAACAATTTACAAAGTAGTGTATCTGTAGAGGAAGAAACTCTTAAAGTTAATTTCTAGGTTCATTGTTCAAAATATTTTTAGTATGTGCAATGTTAAAATATTTTGCTTCATTCTATATTTATAATTTGAGGGTGAGTGATTTTTTATAATTGTAATATTTCATCTATTTTCCTTTAATGCCCAAATTTTAGACTTTTTTATTTTTTTATTTTTTAAATAATTCAAAATTATATTTTCCTATGAGAATGGGTCTTTATAATTAACTCCAAAATGTTATTTCAAATTTATCTGAACCCATAGCCATTTGAAACTTTTTAAAATCAAAAATTCAATACTCTTTCGCTATTTATTCCTTAAAGTTTGTCCTTAGTAACTTCTTTCAGTAAGGATTGAAGGAAACTTCTTCAGTTCTGTAAAACATATTGATTTGTTACTTTGTTGTAAAATTGTAATCTTAAATGAAATTACCATTAAAAAAAGAAATAGTTCTATGGATTATAACGAGAACTAAGAGTTTATAAGCATTGTAACAAAAAACTAGAAAAAATTGAATAATTAAAAGTGTTCAAATGGATTAGTAGCAGCGGGAGAAGAATCCTCCTCCCAGCACCCTGAGAAGCGAAATGTTTTATTCACTCTGGGCAGTCGAGAGAAAGGAAAATCAGGATTTTATTTACTTTATTTAAAAGGTGCCACCAAATCCCTGGTGTTTCCAAATCCCCAGCGGCTCGCCGAGCGCAGTTGTCCATGAGCGGCTGTAGGAGAGCGGCGGTGGCAGGCGAGGGTCAGGAGGGAAATAAACTTGGACAATGGCAGCATCTCCGTTTGGATGGGCCTGTGAGGGGGATGGCTGTTGCTTTGCAATTCTCTGCCTCTCATGGACAACTGTGGAAAAAAAGCAATCACCTCCAGCGCTCCCACTCCAGCCTGTACTTTATTTATAAGGCAGTAAACCTGGACAATGAGGGAGTTTTCCAGCTGAAAGTGGTTGCTGCCCATCCCTAGGCACCGCTGAAGGTCTGCAGAGTCTGTAAGATCCTCTCCCCAAAATGACTTTCTGTGCAGAGGGGCCATCAGGGGCAAAAAGATGGGCAGGCTGACAGGCCAGGCTGAGAAAGGAGAGGCTCAGCTAGAGATGGATGTTTTTGACATGCCACCTTCTTCTTTTGGGCGGGACTGAAGGAGGAGGAAGAGGAGGAGAAGAGACACCTCCTGGGGTAAGTACGCTTCTGTAACGTGGCCAGTGGGTGGCCATTCCTCAAATCTGGATGGGGGAAGGGTGGAAATCCCACTGGGGGGAACTTGGCCAGCCTAGAAAACTGAAGAAGAGCTCTTTGGATTTTTTTTTACTTGCAGGTATCGATGGCTGGGGCTGCCAAGACCCCAAATACATCGAAGTCTGGCAGGGACCTGGCCTTCGTGGGGTGAGTGTCCTCTCATCCGAGGGACTCTGAAGCCCCCAAGAAGGTGGCTAGGACTAAGGTTTAAAAGAGGGGAGGCATCTCTACCCTCTGCCTCTACTTTGGCTAACAGAAGAATGACTCAGGCCCTTAGTTCTCTCCCCAGGATGGAGATCCCCAGAAGGTGGACTCCAGGGCTCTCCTCTATTAAGGAACTGGTAAGGCCACTGGTAAGACCCCCTCCCCACTGTAATGGCAGACATCCTGCCAAGAAATTATGCCAATAGATATAATATTTGCCTTCTTATTTCAGGAGCCACAAGATGGACA
Organism: Erythrolamprus reginae; assembly: GCF_031021105.1. Classification (NCBI taxonomy): domain Eukaryota; kingdom Metazoa; phylum Chordata; class Lepidosauria; order Squamata; family Dipsadidae; genus Erythrolamprus; species Erythrolamprus reginae. Next base: position 232,606,032 of record NC_091951.1, on the reverse strand, counting down.
AAACAGCCAGGGTTCAGGGTAGGTAAAAAAACGTGCAGAGGGGAGGCGTCTCTGCTTCTGCTGCTGCTGCTTGTGTCAAAGGACAGATGACACAGGGCAGTCCCACTGGCAGGCCAAACCCCTTGGCAGGCCAGCTGGAAGGGCTCTGGGAGCCTCCACATGGTCACTTTTGCAAAATGGGCCATGGCTGCTTTTGATCTTTGTCTCCTTTGTTTTCTTCCCCCGGAGAGACGACCTGTACCATCTGGCGTCGAGAGCCCTCGGAGGTAAGAAACCTTTGGCAGGGGGGCAGAGGGTTAGCGTTAGGGTTTCAGCGATGCCTTGACTCCTGATGGGAGGGGGAGTAATTATGGTAGATATCCTTCTAAACTTAAGGCTTGCAAAAGCTTTCTCCCCCTCCCATCAGGACTGAAGGCATCGTCCTAACCTTAAGGCTTGCTGTTGGCCCATAGGGCCTGATGCACCCTGTCCTTTCTCAATCTTACTGGGACGCAGAAAGCTTAGGATTTAGCCTCCGTATCTTCATTTGCTGGATTCGATGACAGCTCAAATGGGGTCAGGGAGCAGCCTGGACCTGGCCTCATTTTTGGGATCCTCCAGCCCTTGGGTAAGTAAGACAAAGTCTTCTCAGTTGGGGAGGGGTGGAGTCCCCCTAGTTAGTTCTCCTAACCTGACCGAGCTGTGCTGGAGCGCTCTGGACAGCGGAGCAGGGGGACACCCGGCCCTTGGGAGAAGGGACTTAGGTTAGACACATGCCCCCAAGCTCTGGTGCCAATGGCTCCTTTGCCACAAATCAGCAGGGACTGGTGTCCTTAATGGAGAATGGGATTATTGTCGTCCACAGGATTCTCAGGACAGTTTGGCCGATTTGGGCAGCCTGGAGGAAGACACCCCGGACAGCTTGGAGCGCCTCATCCAGGAATTAGAGGTATGTATTCGTTTTTTTCTTTTTTAAAATAATTTTGATTTACATACAGTGGTACCTCGGTACTCAAACGCTTTGGTTCTCGTACATATCGGATAACGAACAAAATTTTCGGCAAAAATTTGCTTCAGTATCTGAACAAAAATTCGGATACCAAACAGCCAGAGAAAATTTTGTTCATTATCCGAAATGTTACCGCCGGGGGCTGCTGCAATCCCGGCAGCTTCAGGGGGCTGAGGAGCTCTATAAGAGCTCCAAGCTGCAGGAAGGGTGGGGGCTGCTGCAATCCCGGCAGCTTCGCGGGGCTCCTTTCCTCATTGCTTCCTCTTATTACCTGTAAGCAGCTGCAAAAACTTTCTCCTTCCCGGTGGCTGCAACGGCGGCGCCGGGAAGGAGAAAGTTTTTGCAGCTGCATACATATAATAAGAGGAAGCAATGAGGAAAGCAGCCCCCCGAAGCTGCCGGGATTGCAGCAGCCCCCACCCTTCCTGCAGCTTGGAGTACCGAATTTATTTATCCCATTGGAAATAAAGAAAATAGATTTAATTGGTTCTCAGAGAGTTAACAGGGTCTGGGAACCAATTAAATCCATTTCCATTATTTCCTATGGGATAAATAAATTCGGTACTCGACCAAATCGGTTCTCGACCACACTTTTGGAATGAATTGTGGTCGAGTACTGAGGTACCACTGTATATATAATAAGACAATAACGACAAACAGTGCATTTACATAAAATACAGAGAACAGAAAAAACAAGCAAGAGATATATTTCTTCTCTTCTCCTGTAGTAGAGACTGTTGACAGCGTCCTCTCTTTTTTTTTAAAAAAAATTCTTGGCGGTGTTAAGACCAGTGGTTTGAGTTGTATGTTGTTATAGTTGAATTCTTATGTCGTAAGTTCTTATCAAATAAACCAAGCAAAAACCTATATTGACTTTTAAAAAAAAGATTGTTCTTTAAGTTGTTACTTTATCTCGCAGCAATATAAAGGGGTGTTCTTTTATTTAACCAAATGTAAAATTCTTCCCATATTTGGTAGTATTTTGTTTTTTCTTTTTCTTTTAGTTCCATTGTTAGTTTATCTGCTTCAGCAAAATCTAACATTTTTTTTCATTAAATTCCTTTCATTTGGCATGTTTTCATTCTTCCAAAATTGTGCGATAGCTATTCTCGTTCATGTTATTAGATGTTGTATTAGGTAATAATGTTCTTTATTCATCTGATTTTCAATAATGCCAAGCAAAAATATTTCAGGTTTCATTTCTAGTTCAATCTTAGTTATTTCCTTTATCCATTTCTGAAGTTTGTGCCAGATTCCTTTAACTTGTCTGCAGGTTCACCACATATGAAAATATGAACCTTGTTTCTCACCACACTTCCAACAGTTAGGCTTGAGGTTGGTGTACATTTTTGCTAGCCTTTCAGGGGGCATATGCCACCTATAAAACATTTTTATTGCATTTTCTTTGTATGCGGTGGATTTTGTGATTTTGTAATTGGTATGCCATATTTTTTCCTATTGGTCCAATTGTATTGTGTGACCTATATTCTTTGCCCAAGCAATCATATTCCCTTTTACTATTTCTTCCACGTTTTGGTGTTCTTGGAGTATTTTGTAAATGTTTGCAATTGATTTCTTGTGGGGCCCTAATAAGATTTTATCTAACGGAGTGTAGTTTTTCTGTATTCCATATTTCTTTATGTCTACATGGAATCTACATGATATTTGGTGATAACACCACCAATCCACTTTTATTCCTTCTTCATTTAGCTGTGTTCTTTTTTTTTATTTTTAGTCTTTATCTAATAAGTGTGAATAGTTTAATAGTTTTTGTCGACTTATAGTGTTTGGGTAAATTATTGCTTCTATGCTTGAGAACCATAGTGGTATTTTAAAATAATGTTGCTTCCTAATTAAGTTCCAGTTGTCTATTAATGACTTCCTTATCAGATGGTGTTTAAAATATGAGTGTGTAGTAGATTTTCTGTCCCAAATGAAACTGTGCCATCCGGACTGGATATCATGTCCTTCCAAAGCTAGTAGTCTCGTATTTTGAAGTTGTATCCACTCTTTAACCCATGTTAGGGCTGCTGCTCGGTAATAGAGTTTGAAGTCGGGTAAGCCAAGTCCGCCTTGCATAGGGCTATCTTGTGTCCATTTAAGTCTAATTCTGGTCTCTTTTTTTGCCATATAAATTTGGATATTAATTTGTCTAATTTTTTTTAAAAAAGGTTCCTTCTAATTTAATTGGGATTGTTTGGAAGTAATATAGAAATTTGGGTAATATGGTCATTTTTATTGTGGCAATTCTTCCTAGTAATGAGATTGGTAAATTAGAATGCGATCATTGTCGTCCACAGGATTCTCCAGAGAACAGTCCGGCGAATTTGGGCAGCCTGGAGGGAAACACCCCGGACAGCTTGGAGCGCCTCCTCCAGGAATTAGAGGTATGTATTCTACCCTCTTCAGGGATCAATGCCTTGCCTTGCGAAGCTCAATGAAGCAATGAGCTATGCTGTGCAGGGCCACCCAATCAGACAGGTCCTAGTGGGGGATGCTGGCACAATGTGGTCTACTGGAGAAGGAAATGGCAGCCTCCTCCAGTATCCTTAGTAAGAAAACCCCAAGAAAAGCATCAAAACAATGCCAGAAGACGAGCCCCTCAGATAGGAAGGAGTCCAATATGCTACGTGGGAAGAGCAGAGGGCAAGTACAGAAAGAGCAAACTGGTACTAATAACAGCCTTTCCTTCCTTCCCCAGGAGCTGCAACAGAAGGAGGAAGAACCAGCTCCAGGCACCTCCAGAGGTGAGTTTATTTATTTATTTATTTATTATTTGGATTTGTATGCCGCCCCTCTCCGAAGACTCGGGGCGGCTCACAACAAGTGAAAAACAATCCAATACAATCCAATTAATTAAAATATTATAAGTTTAAGAAAATCCCCTGTACTAACATACACACATACAGACATACCATATATAACTTAAACGTGCCCAGGGGAAGATGTTTAGTTTCCCCATGCCTGACGGCAAAGGTGGGTTTTGAGGAGTTTACGGAAGGCAGGAAGAGTAGGGGCAGTTCTGATCTCCGGGGGGAGTTGGTTCCAGAGGGCCGGTGCCGCCACAGAGAAGGCTCTCCCCCTGGGGCCCGCCAACCGGCATTGTTTAGTTGACGGGACCCGGAGGAGGCCCACTCTGTGGGACCGAATCGGTCGCTGGGATTCGTGCGGCAGAAGGCGGTCTCGGAGATATTCTGGTCCAGTGCCATGAAGGGCTTTAAAGGTCATAACCAACACTTTGAATTGTGACCGGAAACTGATCGGCAGCCAATGCAGACTGCGGAGTGATGGTGAAACATGGGCATACCTGGGTAAGCCCATGACTGCTCTCGCAGCTGCATTTTGCACGATCTGAAGTTTCCGAACACTTTTCAAAGGTAGCCCCATGTAGAGAGCATTACAGTAGTCGAACCTCGAGGTGATGAGGGCATGAGTGACTGTGAGTAATGAGTCCCGGTCCAGATAGGGCCGCAACTGGTGCACCAGGCGAACCTGGGCAAACGCCCCCCTCGCCACAGCTGAAAGATGTTGTTCTAATGTGAGCTGTGGATCGAGGAGGACGCCCAAGTTGCGGACCCTCTCTGAGGGGGTCAATAATTCCCCCCCCAGGGTGATGGATGGACAGATGGGATTGTCCTTGGGAGGCAGAACCCACAGCCACTCCGTCTTATCCGGGTTGAGCTTGAGTCTGTTGACACCCATCCAGGCCCCAACAGCCTCCAGGCACCGGCACATCACTTCCACCGCTTCGTTGACTGGGCATGGGGTGGAGATGTAAAGCTGGGTATCATCCGCATATTGATGATACCTCACCCCGTGTCCTTGGATGATCTCGCCCAGCGGTTTCATGTAGATGTTGAATAGCAGGGGGGAGAGGACCGACCCCTGAGGCACCCCACAAGGGAGAAACCTAGGAGTCGACCTCTGGCCCCCCACTAACACCGACTGCGACCGGCCAGAGAGGTAGGAGGAGAACCACTGAAGGACAGTGCCTCCCACTCCCAACCCCTCCAGCCGGTGCAGAAGGATACCATGGTCGATGGTATCGAAAGCCGCTGAGAGGTCAAGGAGCACCAGGACAGAGGATAAACCCCTGTCCCGGTAGTTGGTAGTTGGCTGTGAAAAGCCTGCAGGGAATGCAGAACTCCAGGAGACTGCACTACGTAGGGATGGGCAGGACCCAGAATGGTTGGAAACGCTATTCCGGCAGCGGCAATGGAGTGCGTAGTCTCGGTCCACTGCCGCCGGTCTTGCAGGCGCAATGCACGCACAACCTAAGCAATTCTGGCAGCTAAAATCACTGGGGTTTTGATTCCATGCGTGCACAGAATTTTTGCTGCTGGAAGAACGTCTGCGCACGAGATTACGGTTGCTCCACATGCGCAGCATCCGGAATCTCACAGCAAGAAGATACAGCAATGATAAATAGCTAAGCTGCATAACACTAAAGAAAGATACAGCAATGATAAATAGCTAAGCTGCATAACACTAAAGAAACAAAGGCACAAAGAAATCTAATAGGATAATGAAATACAGTGTTCCCAGTGTTCAAAGATTGCCCTTTTTAATAAAGAACAGATATGGTTACTATAAATTTATAGCTACCTTTTCTAGCATCGGCTCCTCTGGATGTTTTTAATTCTAGTTAACATAATTCTTAATCAACCTGATTGTGGGTTGTTAAAACCATTGTCTTTCCTAACACAATTTTCCTTATCTCCCATTCAGCAGTGGAAGAAGCTTTTGATTGCTTTTCGGAACTGTCAGTCAATGATAGCCCGCCTCTGCCTTTTCATGCTTTTATAGGTATATAAAGACCACTGAGGCCAGAAGTGGCTTTATCGTTGGCTTTGAGGTATGTATGACTAACCTGAGTTGCTTTCCACACCCCCCCCCCTGAAATGTGGTTTAAAGTTGGTCTTTCTGTTTTCTTTTTAAGTGACTCTGCAAAGCAAAACGAATAATTTAAGGGCGATCCGGAAGGGACCTCCACATTGCGGCAATTGGAGCGAACACCCGCCCACCCTCCGCTATCAACAGTGTGTCATAAGGAGGTCGCCTTTGGGGCCGAATAGGAATTTTTTGCGGCCTCCCCTTTAGAGGCGGCCGTTTTTTCGCCTATTCCACACTGACGGTGCGGACTGGATTGGTTAGGGGGTGCGGCGCATTTAGTTATTTAGGAATTTCCGCCCCGTTAGTTTGGCTCTGCAGGTCCTTAGTTTGTTTTGAATTAAATATTCAAAGTTACGTATTTAAATTTATTTAAAGTTATTTAAATTTATGCTAATTAATAAATGACCCTTAATTAATCCACAATATATGTCTCAGCGTCTTTACTCCGCCTCCGGGGGGCAATTATATATAAGACAGCCCTAAACATGTCTTTTTCAAAGCCTGCAGTGAAGAAAAAAGGTTGGTGATGAGCACGTGTCTTATTTGCACAAAGAATACAATTTGAAATGTCATTACACAACTAAACATGCTGAGGAGTATCAGGTCCAGGGGCTTAAAGCACAGGTTTCAGGCTTCTTTAGAGGAAATGGAGTCAGAATATGGGGATGTGGTCTACTTCACCGAGGTACGATGGCTCAGCAGGGGAAACATATTGAAGAGATTTTTTGAGTTGAGAGCGGAAGTGGAGAAAGATGGGATTGCTATTCCTGCGCTAAGTGATACAAAATGGCTTATGGACATAGCTTTTTTTGCTGATATCAATACATGAGCTTACTGTACTGAACAAAAAGTTACAAGGCCAGGGGCAACTTGTCAGTGCTGCCTATGACAATGTGAGAGCATTTTCTACAAAACGTATGTTATGGAAAGCCCAGCTTTCTCAGACAAAACATTTGCCATTTCCCAGCATGCAAGGCACTCATGGATGCAGGCACACCATTCAGTGGTGAGCAGTATGTGGATGTCATTTTGAAGCTACAGGAGGAATTTGATCACAGATTTGCAGACTTCACGACGCACAGAGCAACATTTCAAATTTTTGGGAACCCCTTCTCCTTTGATGTGCAGGATACCCCTCCTGTGCTTCAAATGGCGCTCATTGACCTGCAGTGCAACTCTGAACTCAAAGCCAAGTTCAGGGAGGTGAGTGGAAAAGCAGACAAGCTCGGGCAATTTTTGACAGAATTGCCCCCCCAGCTTCCCTGAGCTTTCCCGAATGTTCAAGTGGACCATGTGTCTTTTTGGGAGCACATACTTGTGCGAAAAGCTCTTCTCTACCTTGAACTTCAATAAATCCTGTTATGTTTGTACTTTTAAATAAAGGTAACCGCTGATTGGCTTAAGCCGCGGCCAAGGGAAACCTTGTTGCGAAAGTTTAAAAAAGAGGAACTCGCGGCTGTTTTCCCCGCGCAGATGCTCCATTTGTGTTTTATTCTAAAACCCTTTCACCTGCAGAAAGGAATTACTCTCATTTAGATAAGGAGGCATTAGCTTTAGTTGCAGGCGTTAAACGCTTCCATGGATATTTGTTTGGCCACCCTTTTACATTGATTACGGACCACAAGCCATTGTTAGGCATTTTAGCAGGAGATAAGCAGACCCCCACATTTCCGTCTCCGAGAATGACCCGTTGGACGATCTTTTTAGCTGCTTATAATTATGTACTTAAGCACAGGGAGGGGGAAGGAAATTGGGCACGCAGACGTGTTAAGTAGGTGTCCTTAGGCAGAATTAGTACACGACCCAGCCCCAGCGTCCAATGTATTGCTGATAGAAATGCAAGAAAACCCATTAATAACGGCAGCGGAAATAGCCAGAGAGACAGAAATAGACCCCTTGTTATCCCGAGTAAAACAATGGGTACTTAAAGGGTGGCCGGGGAAAATTCCAAAAGAGACATGTCAGGTATTCAAGAACAGACAAACTGAATTAAGTGTATGAAGAGATTGCATATTGTGGGGTGACAGGGTGGTAATTCCTAAACAGCTGCAGAAGAAAGCATTGAAATTGTTACACCAGGATCACCCAGGCATGGTAAAGATGAAAGCCTGGCCAGGAGCCACCTTTGGTGGCCAGGTTTAGATCAGGACATAGAAACCTGGGTAGCCACATGTCACCCATGCCAACAAACTCGCCCAGACCCACCAAAGACCAAACCAACGGAGTGGGAGACACTAAAGGGACCACGGTCCTGCATACACATAGACTTCGCAGGACCTCTAGCGGGACAATCATTCCTTATTGTGGTCGATGCATACTCCAAGCGTCTGGAGATTGTCTTAATGACCTCAACTACAACAGCAGCTACAATAAAGGGGCTGCGGAGACTTTTCTTAACACATGGACTGCCGGATGTGCTCGTCTCAGACAACGGTCCACAACTAACCTCCAGGCAAATGGAGGTCTTCCTGGCCGAAAGAGGGATCCGACATGCATTAATATCTCCCCATTTCCCGGCCGCTAGTGGCCGGTTTGAACGCATGGTGAGGTTCACAAAAGAAGCCCTGCACCGGTCAGCACCTGGAGAATGGCAACAGCAGCTGGACGAATTCCTATTAGTCCAGGACATCACCCCACAATTAACCTCCAGGCAAATGGAGGTCTTTCTGGCCGAAAGAGGGATCCGACATGGATTAATATCTCCCCATTTCCCGGCCGCTAGTGGCCGGTTTGAACGCATGTTGAGGTTCAAAAAAGAAGCCCTGTGTCGGTCAGCACCTGGAGAATGGCAACAGGAGCTGGGCGAATTCCTATTAGTCCAGGACATCACCCCGTCGGCTAGCACAAACAAAAGTCCAGTTCTCATGGGGAGGAAACTCCGTTCCCAGCTGGACAGAATTCACCCAGAGTATTCCGAAAGGAAAGATAAGCATACAACGGAACCAGAACGGACTTTTAAAATGGGCGACCCAGTCTATGCAAAAGACTTTGACTCAAATCTCCACTGGAGAGAGGGGACAATTGAATCCAAAACCGGCCCCAAATCATACACGATCCAACCAGCCAATGGGAAAATCTGGCGCAGACACATAGACCAAATCAGAAAACGACATCCAAGTGAGTTAACGCAAAGTAACAATGACATTTTTCCCGTAGATCAAACGCATGGGAATTAGCAAAACCAACCAGACTACTCAGCGCATCCTCTTCTGGCATCCAGCGGCGGCTGCCCTGGAACCCTGGCGGCTGGCGTTGGAAAGGCCACTTCTACGTCCATAGGGCAAGACAATCTTTACCAGGACGGAGCAGCACAGGAGCCAGCCGACCAGGAGGACAACTTCCTGCAAACTGAACTGCGCAGGTCTGGGCGAGTCGGCAAGCCACCAATCAGGCTACAAGACTACGTCACATATCTAAATGATTGACAGTTTGTTCAAGCTATGGGGGGAAGGGTGTTATGTTTGTACTTTTAAATAAAGGTAACCGCTGATTGGCTTAAGTCGTGGCTAAGGGAAACCTTGGCGCGAAAGTTTTAAAAAGAGGAACTCACGGCTGTTTTCCCCGCGCCAGCAAGGTATATAAGGCGCAGCTTTAGCCGGTAGCCAGCAGTCACTTCCTACCTGCGAGCTGGTCACTTCAACTGTTCCTGATTGCCAATAAAGAGCTGTTAACCTTCCTCGGCCTCCAGCTTCTGATTTAACAAATCCAAGTACAGGTCCAGACTTACTGATGAGCATCTTCAAGCCCTATGGAGGATCTCAACTGCTTCCTCCCTTAAACCAAATGTGGCTTGGCTATGCAAGAGTAAGAGCTGCCAGATCTCTAGTAGCAAGAAGTAGGGAGAAGAAGCCACGTTCAAAACAGTTCATGTTCAATGTTCCATTCATGTTCAGAAAGTTAAATGTTAAAGAACTATTAATACAGACATTTGAATCTCAATAATACTAATTACATTTCTCTAGTCAGCAACTACAGTATATGTGGTTTCTTCAGTCTTCTATATCTGCTGTATTATTATTGTTGTTGTTATTATTATTATTATTATTATTATCATTTTCATTTTTTTTATTTATTACTGATTTATTTTTATTTTTCTTATGAATTTGTTAATTTATTTTTATTTTTAAACATAAAATAAGATGAAAAAATAAAGACATTTGATAACATTGGAATGTTTTTGTAAGAGCTTTTTTTGCGGAAAACCTGATGTGACCCAGCCTCACCCAGCCTCTACCTCCAGCGGCCCCCAGGTAAATTGAGTTTGAGACCCCTGGTTTAAAACAATGCCTTGAGGTAGGACCAAATGTCTATACATCTATAATAATTTAAAACAAATATTAACCTAGAACTTTCAGATAAATAAGAATAAGATGGAGCAGCCACATCTATGTTAAACCCCTAATGAAATGTATGGTCTTTTAAGCCCATCAAATTTTCAGAGAAACTGATTTTTAAAAGATTTTGACTTCTAAGCCCATATAATACGAAAAATCAAAATTAAGTTAAGAAAGTCCATAACTTTGTATTGAGAATCTGGATTTGCATGTCCAGCTGGTCTAACTAATCTAGCATCATGTGATGCTGCAGGTGAAACTTGAAAAATTAGAATATCCATGTATATGCCACGTATATGATATAGACCAGTCTAAATAAATAAAATTTGCTCCCAAATGGAAATATCCGATGTAATAATTCCTTCCTGTTGCCTTGCTTTGTTTTGCCTTGGTATTTTATCGCCATCATAAACCTACTCATAGTTAATTATGGGATTTTGTGTTTGTGTGTCTCTCTTCACTGCAAAAAGTGTACAAACCAGAGGTGGGTTTCTCCCAGTTCGTACTGGTTCACAAGAACCGGTAGCCACCCGCTGGTGCCGTCATGATAATGTCACAAAACCGGATTGGTCAGTGCCGGTCCATGGGCACCACCATCTTTAAAAATAAAAAAAAATTCCCACCACATTTTAAAAATGTTTTTCCTCCTGAGCATGTGCAGAAGCCAAGTTCCTGTACTGTGCATATGGAGGCCACATTTTTGTTTTTTTGGCTTTGGGGTTTTTGGGGGGGAGGGGATTTTTTTCTTACTGTGCATGTGTGGCCACGAAGAACTGGCCCTCCCACGAAGCGCACCCATGCGAACCAGCAGCGAGGGAAGTTGGAACCTACCCCTGATGCAAACCATTGAAAACACTGGCTGTCTCATCCTGGGGGGAATTACAGGAGGACAAACAGCATGGACCACATCTCAACATCTCTCATCTCAGGCCTGATTTGGAGGCCTTGTGTTGGGAAAGGCCATTTCCTATTACCCACAAATTCAGTGAATGCTGATTGGCTCTTATAACCATCAATCAATAACACAGGGGTCCTCCTTCCTGTTTATATTCTTGGAGGGAAGAGAAGTTGGAAATTTGGGAGCTGGGAGTGGATGGACAGATGGGAGGGAAAGCCTGGAATCTTAGCCCTAGGAAAGCTACTATGAGTTATAGAGGTGGTTCTCAACCTATGACCAGAATTGAACCCAAACTTTCAGCTGTTAAGTGAGACATTTGTTAAGTGAGTTTTGCCCCATTTTACTATCTTTTTTTTTGGCCATTGTTGTTAACTGTAGGTGATAAGTTAGGGGCTTGAGCAAGTTTGCTAGCTCAAGAGCTACATTGAAATGCTTCTTGTCAAAAGTTGGAGGTATTGAGTCTGCCACAGGAACAGTGAACTGCTTCTGAATGTTATCAATGAACAGCTGAGGAGCTGGAATAAGGGCCACTGCCTGGACTTGTTCAGCAATATATGGAATGGAAGTAGAAGCTTTGTTTCCAGTTCCTGTGATAGGAGGCGTGGCCAGGCCAGAAGCAGTCGTAGCCTTCTGGAGAAGTGATTTAAATAAGGCTGGTGGAAAAAGGCCTGCAGGAGTAGGCTGCTCTATTGGTAAAGCTTCATCAGCAGAGAGGGCCTCATCCTGACACTCTGCCTCTTCCATTGCTGAGGCTTGGCTCTCATTACCTGAGGTATCTGAATAATTATGATCCTCTAATCCTCCAAAGATTTGTGTTGCAAAGAAGGCTGGTTCAGCAGAGGCTGGGCCTGGTTTTGTGGGTGACTAGAGCAAGCTCAGGTAATCACCATGTAGAGTGGAAAAACAGCCATTTGCTGAAAAGCATCCATACACTGTTATATAGTATTGGGCAATAATATTTTGAATGTTGTTAGGATCCAATATTGGTGGCTGGGCTGTTTGGACAGTCCTTGGTTGTTGCCCTACCTGAATGCCAGGCCCTTCGTTCTCTCCCCAGGATGGTGATCCCAACCAAATGGACTCCAGGGCTCTCCCCTATTGTGGAGTCCATTAAGGAAATGGTAAGGCCACTGGTAAGACCCCCTCCCTACTATAATGGCAGACATCCTGCCAAGAAATTATGGCAATAGATATAATATTTGCATTCTCATTTCAGGAGCCACAAGATGGAGAAAGCAGCCAGTGTTCAGGGTAGGTAAAAAAACGTGCATAGGGGAGGCGTCTCTGCTTCTGCTGCTGCTGCTTGTGTCAAAGGACAGGTGACACAGGGCAGTCCCACTGGCAGGCCAAACCCCTTGGCAGGCCAGCTGGAAGGGCTCTTGGAGCCTCCACATGGCCACTTTTGCAAAATGGGCCATGGCTGCTTTTGATCTTTGTCCCCTTTGTTTTCTTCCCCCAGAGAGACGACCTATACCATCTGGCAGCGAGAGCCCTCTGAGGTAAGAAACCTTTGGCCAGGGGGGCAGAGGGTGAGCGTTAGGGTCTCGGCGATGCCTTGACTCCTGATGGGAGGGGGAGAAATTATGGTAGATATCCTTCTAAGCTTAAGGCTTACAAAAGCTTTCTCCCCCTCCCATCAGGAATGAAGGCATCGCCCTAACCTTAAGGGTTGCTGTTGGCCCATAGGGCCTGATGCACCCTGTCCTTTCTCAATCTTACTGGGACGCAGAAAGCTTAGGATTTAGCCTCCGTATCTTCATTTGCAGGATTCGATGTCAGCTCAAATGGGGTCAGGGAGCAGCAGCAGCCGCAAGTCAGCAGGGACTGGTGTCCTTAATGGAGAATGGGATCATTGTCGTCCACAGGATTCTCCAGAGGACAATTTGGCCTTTCCTTCCTTCCCCAGGAGCTGCAACGGAATGACGAAGAACCAGTTCCAGACACCTCCAGAGGTGAGTTGGTAGGTGGCTGTGAAAAGCCTGCAGGGAATGCGGAACTCCAGGAGACTGCGCTACGTAGGGATGGGCAGGACCCAGAATGGGTGGAAGCACTATTCCGGCAGCAGCAATGGAGCGCGTAGTCTCGCTCCATTGCCGCCGGTCTTGCACGCTCTCCCCCTTGGAAAAAAATAAAGTATAATCCCCAAAAGGGATAAATCTGAAAGAGGTTCATAAGAATACAAACATTAATTAATACAAGGATTAATTTTTTTAAAAATCTAAAGGACAGTTTTTTTTTAAAAAAGTAAAAGATTGCCCTTTTTAATAAAGGACAGATATGGTCACTGTAAATTTATAGCTACTTTTTCTAGCATGGGCTCCTCTGGATGGTTTTAATTCTAGTTAACATAATTCTTAGTCAACCTGATTGTGGGTTTTTAAAGGAATACAGTATAGAATTGCAGCCATTGTCTTTCCCAACACAATTTACCTTATCTCCCATTCAGCAGTGGAAGAAGCTTTTGATTGCTTTTTGGAACTGTCAGTCAATGATAGCCCGACTCTTCCTTTTCATGTTTTATAAGTATATAAAGACCACTGAGGCCGGAAATGGCTTTATCGTTGGCTTTGAGGTATGTATGACCAACCTGAGTTGCTTTCCTCCCCACCTGAAATGTGGTTTAAAGTTGGTCTTTCTGTTTTCTTTTTAAATGACTCTGCAAAGCAAAACTAATAAATTTTTTGCAAAGTGTTGGTCTCCCAGGCTTGATAGTTGAATGGAAATTGCTCATTCAGAGATAAGTCGATTGCATTGTGTCCTTTTGAATAACACATGTTGGGCATCGGTGGAAGAGATGATTTATCCTTATAATTTGGGTTTAGGTTTTAGTAAAATATTTGACTTTTGTCAGATATAGCATCTTGGCCTTCTGCAGTGTGGATGTTACATTGTGCAACAATGCCACCAAAATGCTCCGGAGCCAACATAACTTTGCTATATTTTAAGAGAGGAGGTATTTCCCAGAAACTTAGTTTCATTGAGTTTTTTAAAGGGGGCCATATTTCGCTGTATCCTGGTGGGGTTTTTTCCCCCTTTAGCTTGTTTTGCAGAATTATTTGGTTTCTCTTTAAAATCCTGTGTCTGAAATTCTGTGGCTATATTGCTTTAGTTGCAAGAAATTAGCAGTCTTTGCCTTACAACAGTTTGCGATCTGAAAAACAAAGTCAGCTGGGAAACCAGGTTCACTTAACAACTGTGTTGCTAATTTAAGAAATGAAGTGATTTGCTTAACAAAATGGGTGAGGAAAGTAATACAATGAGGCAAAACTCATGTAACAAATTTCTCATTTAACAACATAAAGTTTGGTTTCAATTGTGGTAAGTTGAGACCTACCTGTAATGCTCAGAAATGCCAACAATTTCTGATTACTTTGAAAGAAAGTTATGCTGATAACTGTAGAATCAGGGTTAAAACATTTGCTTTGTTGAGGGTGTAAGTCTTTGGTCGAAAACACCCGAGCTATTGACTTGTAAATAATAAGAATCAAAACCTGAATAATTTGTACAAACACAGCTAGTTGGCAAAAGTGCAAGAATATAGATCAGCCCAAAGCAAACAAATCACATTACAGTAAGCTAAATGTATGGAATCAAATATTAGTGGTGAGGAATCTTTTGACCTCACCGCTAAAGCTGAAGCTAAATCTGAGATCTCCAGATGTTCTTGTGGTGAAAATAGATCAGGTTTGGAATAAATACTGCTTAATTAGAGGTATAGAGATAGAGTAGGGTTTATTTGTTTGCTTATTTAATTGGCCTTCCTCCTCCTGCAAAAGCTGCTAAAATTGTGTGTAATGTAATTTGATATATTACTGGGGTGACTGCATGGGATCTTGTCTCTCTATAGTGCTGCCCGCTTGTTCTCATTATTATCATCATCATGTGTTCTCCTGGAGCAGAGTTAATCCCTACAAGAATTGTAGATGATCACCAGGTAAGTGAACAATACTGGAAGAAGCTTCTGCCAACCTAGCACTTTGAAAGCATATAAAAAATGCAAGTAGAAAAATAGGGACCACTTTTCGTGGGAAGGTAACAGTGTGCCTCTGGTGTTTAGTCATGCCGGCCACATGACCACGGAGACATCTTTGAATAGTGCCTGGTCTTTGTTTGCAATATACCGTATATACTCGAGTATAAGCTGAGTTTTTCAGCCCAAAAAATGGGCTGAAAAACACAACCTCGGCTTATACTCAGGTCATTGACAAAGTCACCACACGAGGGCGCCATTGCTTGAGCCAGAGCGAGGAGGCACCAGCTTTTGTCCTCTCTCGCACGCCGTAGTTCCTCTCCCTGGCTCAAGCAAACGAGGCAGCCATTTGCTCCAACTGAGAGGTGGGAAAAGCAATGGGAAGCCGGTGAGGTCGTGTGTGTGTGTGTGTGTGTGTGTGCATGCCCCCTCTCCCCCCCACCGTGAAAAAAGCCAGCTACCTCTTGCTGAAACCCAGAGACTTTTTTTTTTCTCCCTGTGTGTATTTGTCAACAGGTTTACAGTAACTATTCCTTGCTCTCTCTGCATTGCCCTTAGTTGGATTAAAAAGGCCCCCTGCTCTCAGGTTCTCCTCCCCCTCCTTTGAAAGGATTTAAACTGTTTAAAAAATGGTATTTTGTGGTAGTTGCTGTCCTTGCTTGGATAGGATCTAATAATGTGTTATGAGGCAGATCTAGACAGGAATTCTTTTTCTATCTATCTATCTTTCTATCTATCTATTTTTCTATCTATCTATTTTTCTATCTATCTATCTATCTATCTATCTATCTATCTGTTTTTCTATCTGTCTGTCTGTCTATCTATCTTTCTATCTATATCTGTCTGTCTGTCTGTCTGTCTATCTATCTATCTATCTATCTATCTGTATCTATTTCTATCTATCTATCTATCTATTTTTCTATCTTTCTATCTATCTATTTTTCTATCTATCAGTTTTTCTTTCTTTCTATCTATCTATCTATCTATCTGTATCTATTTCTATCTATCTATCTATCTATCTATCTATCTATCTATCTATCTATCTATCTATCTATTTTTCTATCTGTCTGTCTATCTATTTTTCTATCTATATCTATCTGTCTGTCTGTCTATCTATCTATCTGTATCTATTTCTATCTATCTATCTATCTATCTATCTATCTATTTTTCTATCTTTCTATCTATCTATTTTTCTATCTATCTATTTTTCTTTCTATCTATCTATCTATCTATCTATCTATCTATCTATCTGTATCTATTTCTATCTATCTATCTATCTATCTATCTATCTATCTATCTATCTATCTATCTATTTTTCTATCTGTCTGTCTGTCTGTCTATCTATCTTTCTATCTATATCTATCTATCTATCTATCTATCTATCTATCTATCTATCTATCTATCTATCTATCTATCTATCTATCTATTTGGTTTTCTATGCTGATAACCTCACAGCAGCTAATGCTGAAGCTCTTCTTTGGATACACTTATTTATTTGTTTGTTTGTTTGTTTATTTATTTAATTGGATTTGTACGCAATCCCTCTCCAAGGACTCAGGGTGGCTCACAGCATATATAAAAACAGAACAATAATGTAAATCCAATTAATGATGAGAAGGAATCCAGTTTTGAAGTATTTTAACTCTTAGGTTTTAGCTTTGTTGCTGATCGAGCTACTTTTTTTACTTTTTAATTTATTGTTAATATTGTTAATTTGTTTACCCTCTTTTAAATTTACAGAGCTAGTTTACTGGTTTTCTTTAAAATAAATATTCTAAAACATGTCTCAATTAATGTAATTTTATTGTTTTCCATTTTTATAAGTTACCAGTAGCCACTGCATTTTCTAACTTCGGCTTATACTCGGGTCAATACGTTTTCCCAGTTTTTGTGGCAAAAATTGGTGCCTCGGCTTATACTCGGGTCGGCTTATACTCGAGTATATACGGTAGTTTCTGATCTTTATTAATTGAGAGTGGGCGGGAGAGGGGAGAGAATCTTCTATTACTGATTAACAAAATTCTCCCCTTTCATGTGTATCTTGCAATTTACGGTATCTCAAAATCCAAGAGGAACCAGAACTTTTCCGAGACTGAGTTCCCTACCTACTTTCTACTCCCTGGGATTAAAGTTCCGGGGTGGGTGGGTGGGTGTGAAGAACAATACAGACCTATTACAAGACCATGGACAAAACAGATGAATTACTGTAGCTTAGTACAATTTTTAAAAATTAAAACGTTCCAGAGATTGTGATGTCTATTGCTTTCCGCAGAAGCCAAGTTTCCGGCACTGCGCATGAGCCGCCATCTTGTTTTTGGTTTTTTATAAAAAATATTTTGCAAATTTTGGGCCCCTGCGCTTTGCGCGCACATGCCCACATGGCGCAGGAGGAAGCGAATGGCAACGAGGTAAGTTAGAACCCACCCTTTACCTAAATGAGTGCATAGCATTGCAATCCCACCTTTATGTGATTACTTTCCTTTATCATTACACTGCAGCATAAAACAATATCGCATTTTGTAAATTCTAAGTAGCATAAAAACCAAATGCAACTAGAATCCAGTTGTTGAACATAACTGGGAATCTTTTAAGTAATCAAATCTTTTTTTCATCTTTACTGTTTACAGTTTCTTTTGCAAATATGTTTGCCTGTAGGAATCTTTACAGGCTACAACACAAATATCCTATTATGCAACAGACGGTGGACCAGGTAATCACTTGACCTTCCATAATATTAGATTGACTGCAGTGTATGCAGGGTTCTTTTAGGATATTGTTTTATTAAATTATTGATTTTAATCTGATTGTTCTATTTCCCTATTTTACTATTGTTGTATTTATCTTACGTGTTAGCAGCTCTGACTCCGTTTTGGAATAAGTAAGTAAGTAAATAAATATAAATATCATAAATATAAATATCATATCTATCTGTGTAGATTCATGTAACCAAAATGTGACATTTTACATTTCATTGAATTTCAAACTCCCAACGTCCTTAGGACAGGGAATGTGAAGGATGCAGGGCACTGTAATTCAGCAAGACTTAGAAGACCACAAATTCTCTTTCTCTCTCTACTATAGTCAGTACAAGAGATAAGTGATCAACTTCATGAGAATGGATTTCAGACATAGCTGTTATCAGCAGGTGCTGAACCAACCAGGTCATGCTGAAATGCCAACCAGCCTTTTCTTCCTATGGGTGGGAAAAAAAGACATTTTATTTTCTCCTTTAAATATTTCACCTTCCAAATTTTTGGACTAGTAGGATTCCTCCAGCAAACATTTTAAAATGCTTTTTTTGCCTTTTTTATAAAAAATGTAAAACAGCCCCTTATGTTTAGTAGGGTCTATGTGAGGGTAAAACGTTTGGGCTTGGCATGTCAAAATTTTGGAATTGCCTATCTCCCTCAGAGGGGGACTCTTACGTGTGTGTGTCACACAAAAACACATGAGAAAGCAGTGTTTCTTAATCTCAGCAATTTTTCCGATTGTGGACTACATTTCCCAGAATTCCCTAGCCAGCATCCCACAGAATTCTGGGAGTTAGAGACCACACATCTTAAAAGTTCTGAGGTTGAGAAACACTGTCCTAAAGTGTGGCAGATGATTGATAGGGAGCCTGGTACAGATCAGTTTATTGATCAAATGTACATACCTACCCATCTCCACCAAAAGGGTTGTATTTTACCATCTTGCCCTCTTTCACAAAATCTAACTGAACAGTTTCACAAAGCCTATGGATCTTATTTTTACACGGCAGGAAGGTTAAGTTCACTACACTAAAATGTAATAATAGTGTAGTGCTGGGGAAGGGAGGGCTGTGAAAAGGAGTCTGGGCCAAAGCTGATCTCTTTTTGTGGTTCCTCACCAAATTGTAGTACATGTGCTAAAATAATCGCCTCACTTCCTCAATTAAATATTATTAACAATGAGGGAGAGGAATTGAAATGTGTTTTTTTTTAGTTATTCGAAGTATAGCTCAGATTTCCCCATAGCTTAATCAAGGGGGATTTATTTGAGGACTAAAGTGACTACGAGCTAAAATTTCTCGGAAACCTAGTTGTGAGGAATGTTATTTGTGAAATGAACGGACTGATAATATTAGCTCAGGGATTGTGAATGGGGATCTCTTTTGATCTAATTGTTGTTTGTTTAGTTGCCATTGCATTTTCGGACCGCTCTAGAGCAGCCTGTCCTGAAAATCAGGAAGGAGAGCCACCTTACTACAGGCGCCTGAGTTCCTTGTCGATTAAGCTCTGTAGTCGAGCCTACCAGCATTCTCGGATAAAGATCAAACTGGGTGCAGAGCAGGCATTGCTCCAGCTTGAACAGCTTTTTTACTTGGTAAGAAACTCAGTCATTCTGTGCTATGTTTGGGAAATGAAATGAAAGGGTGAATAGTCAGACCTTATTGGACCATGTAAGTTGCTGAATGGTCTCTTTAGCAAATAGCCCAAGCAGCTGAACTCAGGGACATTGATTCAGCCATGGAATGGGGGCAGACTGTTTTCTATAAAGCAGTGATGGCGAACCTTGTTTCCCTCATGTGCCAATAGAGCATGTGTGCGCGCTATTGTGCATCTGCGAGTGCCCACACCCATAACTCAATGCCTGGGGAGGGCGAAACGCCTTCCCCCACCCCCTGGAGGCTGGAACTGGCCTGTTTCTCAACTTCTGGTGGGCCCAGTAGGCTCATGTTTCACCTTCCCCAGGCTCTAAAGGCTTCTCTGGAGCCAGGGGAGGGTAAAAAATGCCCCCCCTCATCCCCTAGAGGCTCTCCAGAAGCCAGAAATGCCCTCCCAGAACCTCTGTGCTAGCCAAAAATCATCTGGCCGGCTCACACATTCACGTTGAAGCTGAGCTGGGGCAAAGGCTCGCGTGCCAGCAGATACTGTTCTGCATGCCACCTACAGCACCCGTGCCATAGATTCGCCATCACTGCTATAGAGTCATTTGCAGGTTCACAGAGATGTTATTGAAGAAGCTGACAGTTAATATACTGTACATAGCAAAACTCTTAAAAGATATTTGATTTAAAATATATTAAAAGATAAATTGGGCTGATGATGAATGATGGTTATAATAACCTAACTGTAATAGCTACTACTCATTTGGCTGAATCACTTTGGGCCATACCCACACTGAGCCCAATCCACCTCACAGGGTGATGGTTGTAGGGAAATTAGAAGAAAGTATTGGGTATGTTCACTGCCTTGAGTTACTTATGAAAAGGACAAAGGCAGGATATAAATATTCCTGTGTCTAAATCTTGTTCTACCATTAGTATCCAGTAAAAGGTTAATGGATTGAGTTATGTAGATTTGGATTTGGTCTAAAAACAAGGGCTTTGCACAATGTATATGTTAACCAGGTAGTCTGCCTGCAGTGCTGTTTTTAGGGACTGTGCATTGTGTCTTCCACTTGGATTCTTGCTTAACAGTCTATCTACAGCAATCTTTCTTAACACTGAAGATGTTAAGAAATTTAACTTCCAGATAGGATGGCCTTTGCTAAGAATTGTAGAAATTGAAATCTAGAGAATCAAATCAAAGTTTCCAAGGTTGAAAAACACAGACCTACGTTATCCATTAATGAGATTCAGAATGGGGGGAAAACATCAACATTTTCTTGTATTATAGCAAATCTGCTCATCTTTTGTGCATAAGTTCTTCCTGCTTGACTTCATGTGGATTCAACCTTTTCATTAATAAATAAAATTCTGCTATCTTCGCCAATTTGATGCTTTCCAGATGTGCTGGATTGTAATTATACAGTATAGTCTCCATTTGGCATGGCCATTTTGTCATGCAACAATGTAGTGCATTGCCTTGTATCCTCTGAGCGCAGAATATTCACCTGGAAGGATTAATGGCAAATTCAGGATGCTTACTTTTTGATTAGAAAGCAGTGTTGACAATGAGTTCAATATTGCTTGTTAGTATAACTCCAGAATAATTGCTTGTTTGGAACTCTTCACACAAGCTTAGTACATTTTAATGGTCTGATTTCTATTCGAGGAATAGGCAGGAGCATTGGTAGAAACGTTTGAAGCACTCTTCCAAAAATAGTTTTCCAGCTTTTCTAATCTGGCCGTGTCTGGGAGAGGATGAGAGATGTGGTGTAAGATACTTGCAAGATGCCAAGTTGAGACTGCTTTAGGGCAGTTCACTACTGTAAAGAAAAATTCAATTCTAAGGGACTTAAGTAAATCTCTGACCCCAGGACAGATGAAAATCCATGTATCTCTGGAATATGAGTGGACATATGCCAATTTGGGTGTGTGTGTGTGTCATTTATGGGGCTTGAGGAATGGAATATCCAAAGCTGAAAGAGATTTAAGTATTTTCTCTCACTGGAGGAATTTTAAAAGGTGAGGTGGATGCTTTAAACATCTGCAAAGCTTGAAGTTCCAATTTGTTCCTTTAATCCTCTGTCCAATAGTAACCTTCCCCCACCCCACGCACACACAAATATTCACTACAACTACTTTGGTCATGTTAGAAGATCACTAGCAATGCCCTCTGAGGTTCCCAGGCCAAAATGAGCCTTGTTTATTAATGCTAATGCGAAAGGCTACAGCAATTATATAATGAAGAAAAAATGCCCAGCTGATTGTGCACTGGTTCTTTTTTATTTTGTCTGTTGGGGGAAAATATTTTCTTTTTTTTAAAGAAAACTATTACATTTCAATAAGAGATCATATATAAAGAAAGAAAAAGTATTACAGAAGCATAGAATGACTAGGAAAGAATGGTTCAGAAAAAAGTCAAAATAATGCAGAATAACAAGAAAAAACAGAGTAATTTCTGACTTTCAGTAACTTTGAACAGTCACAAAATGAATAGTTATAGGTCAAGGGCTACCTATACTTCCTGAATAAACTTGATGGAAGTTCCTTAAGAGATTTTTCTGAATAATTGAAGATAGCAATAGCTATTACTACCCTCAGAATTTTGCCCCGCAAAAAACTAGGTCCTCATTTTACCAGCTTCGCAAGCAGCCGTCAGAAATAGCCCACAGTTCTAGATTCTAACCACTGCGCCGCTGTGGCTCTTATGATAAGAGTAGGGAATGTATAGCTCTGGCCTTTGAGCCAAAACTGTAGTTATGATAGAAACATAGAAACATAGAAGACTGACGGCAGAAAAAGACCTCTTGGTCCATCTAGTCTGCCCTTTTACTATTTCCTGTATTTTATCTTAGGATGGATATATGTTTATCCCAGGCATGTTTAAATTCAGTTACTGTGGATTTGCCAAACGCAAAACACTAGGCTTGAGTGCATGATTTTTTTCTTTCCCTTTTCCTTTTTTTTTTTTGGTGCTTTTTTGTAGCTAAAATATACCAAGGAGGAATTGGACTACAAAGTTCACAGAGGTCACGAAAAAATGTACCAAATGTGGAAGGAATGGTACAAAGGAGAACCTAAGCAGGATCAGAGCAATGGAGCAAATCAGACAGAGGTATCTCAGCATGAGAATGATTCATCTTTTGAAGATACTAAAAAAATAGGGAATGGCCATTGCTCAGTGAAGATTCTGCCTTGACAATGGTTTGTGGCTAGGCATACTGGGTAAACCTAGACAATTATGATTTATTTGGTAATTATTATTCATTATTAAATAGATTAAATCAGGGATGGCGAACCTATGGCACATGTGGTGGCATGCGAAGCCATTTCTGACGGCACGTGAGGCATTGCCCTCTGTCAGCTCGGGCCCGCTGGTCCGCTGATATTTATAGTTTAGTTATAGTTTATACTTTATCAGATTTGTCTGCCACCCCCTCCGAAGACTCGAGGCGGCTCACAGCATAACAGTAGTACAATACATTACAAATCCAATAACAAAAATTAAATCAATTTAAGCAAGCATTAATAACATAATAAAATCCCTAACTATGCAATCACACACATTCAACCTACTCTATCATACAGTAAGGCCAAAAACATAATTAAAAAGATTAATTAACCTGGCGACAAAAGTGGGTCTTCAACATTTTATGGAAGGCGAGGAGAGTGAGGGCTGGTAGAATCTCTAGAGGGAGTTGATTCCAGAGGGCCGGGGCCACCACAGAGAAGGCTCTTCCCCTGGGTCCTGCCAGCCGACATTGTTTGGTCGACGGGACCTGGAGAAGGCCACCTCTGTGGGACCTAATTGGCCGATGGGATTCGTGCCTTCTTTATGGCTGTTTTTGCTCTCCCCAGAGTTCAGGAAAGCCTCCTGAAGCCATTTTGCTCCAGGAAAAACTGGAACAAAGCCTCCTGGCCTGTTTTTTTGCCATCTCCAGGCTTCAGGAGGCTTTTCTGAACCCTGGGCAAGGGCAAAAAAAGGCCCTAAAAGCCTATTGGAAGTCCGGAGGCTTCAGTGAGGCCTGTCCGCATATGTGGAAGGGCAGCACAGGGAGGGTTGTGTGCATGCGGGGGGGGTGAGAGAGCATTGCATTACAGGTGTGGGTACACATACGCGCCCTATCACCCGCAAGCGCATCCTTTTGGCACCCGGATCAAAAAAGTTTCGCCAACACTGGACTAAATCTTTACCCCCATTAGGTTTTAACTCTAGGTGTCAGCCTTCCAGAACCCAATTTCCATTAAAAACCAAGAGCAGCTGTGAGCCACTCTGATCATTGCATGATGCATTTTCTATCTGCTTACAAAGATTTAAAGCCACAAAACCAACAATTAAATCAGTAAAGACTGGAATTGAACAGGCAAAGTTAAAGCTACAGGCTTGCTTTGACTGCACAGACTAGAATATTTTTCACCTGCCCAGAAGAGCCGGGTAGCTGTCGGCCGGTCAAGAGGCGCAAACGGAGGTGGGAAATCCCAATAGGGGATTCCAGGGGCAGAGCTTTGACGTCACGGAGACGTCCTTTCTGGCCGGCCGAAACGGGGACTCCAGGAAGGATGTCTCCGTGACGTCAAACCTCCACCCCTGGACTCCCCTATTGGGATTCCCCACCTCCGTTTGCACCTCCTGAGTGGCCGACAGCTCCCCGGCTCTTCTGGGAAGGTGACAGCTGGCTAGTGGCGCTTCTTGGCATTCTCCTGAACCTGAACCCGAACTTTTGCCGAACTTCCGGGCTTGGCATTCGGGAGAACGGCGAGAAGCGCCCCTGCTGTTTCGGAAGGTGACAGCCAGGTGGCGGCGTTTCTCGGCATGCTCCTGAACCCAAACTTTTGCCGAACCTTTGGAAAAGTTCGGGTTTGGGTTCAGCATACCGAATTTCGCAAAGTTTCGTACGAACCCGAACTTTGCGATTTCGGTTCGCCCAACACTAATTATGGCCCTTAACTCACAGAGCTTGTTGCTCAAGCTTCGAGCATTCGTGCACATTACCCTAAGAACATTATTATCATTATTAGTTTTCCCCTTATCATCAACAACTACATCTATTTTATTTACAGCTCTCTTTTCATAAACTTCAAGCAACTGATTTATCATCATTGATCGGGGACAGAAATCATCCACGTCAGTTACATCTCTGTCCCCTTTACCTAGTTTAAATGCCTGTCCAAAAAAGTTCTGAACTCCTCACTGAGCACCTGGGTCCCTCTGTATGAACCTAGAACTTTCAATTAGTAAGAATAAGATGGAGCAGGCAAATCTACGTTAAACCCCTAATGAAATGTATGGTCTTTAAATGTATGGTCTTTTAAGCCCATCAAATTTTCACAGAAACTGGTTTTGAAAAGATTTTGACTACTAAGCCCATATAATATGAAAAATCAAAATTAAGTTAAGAAAGCCCATAACTTTGTATTGAGAATCTAGATTTGCATGTCCAGCTGGTCTAACTCTAATCTAGTATCGTGTGATGCTACAGGTGAAACTTAAAAAATTAGAATGTCCATGTATATGCCATGTATATAGAAACATAGAAACATAGAAGTCTGACGGCAGAAAAAGACCTCATGGTCCATCTAGTCTGCCCTTATACTATTTTCTGTATTTTATCTTAGGATGGATATATGTTTATCCCAGGCATGTTTAAATTCAGTTACTGTGGATTTATCTACCACATCTGCTGGAAGTTTGTTCCAAGGATCTACTACTCTTTCAGTAAAATAATATTTTCTCATGTTGCTTTTGATCTTCCCCCCAACTAACTTCAGATTGTGTCCCCTTGTTCTTGTGTTCACTTTCCTATTAAAAACACTTCCCTCCTGGACCTTATTTAACCCTTTAATATATTTAAATGTTTCGATCATGTCCCCCCTTTTCCTTCTGTCCTCCAGACTATACAGATTGAGTTCATTAAGTCTTTCCTGATACGTTTTATGCTTAAGACCTTCCACCATTCTTGTAGCCCGTCTTTGGACCCGTTCAATTTTGTCAATATCTTTTTGTAGGTGAGGTCTCCAGAACTGAACACAGTATTCCAAATGTGGTCTCACCATCATTCTATATAGTGGGATCATAATCTCCCTCTTCCTGCTTGTTATACCTCTAGCTATGCAGCCAAGCATCCTACTTGCTTTCCCTACCGCCTGACTGCACTGTTCACCCATTTTGAGACTGTCAGAAATCACTACCCCTAAATCCTTTTCTTTTGAAGTATTTGCCAACACTGAACTGCCAATACAATACTCAGATTGAGGATTCCTTTTCCCCAAGTGCATTATTTTACATTTGGAAACATTAAACTGCAGTTTCCATTGCTTTGACCATTTATCTAGTAAAGCTAAATCATTTACCATATTACAGACGCCTCCAGGAATATCAACCCTATTGCACACTTTAGAGTCATCGGCAAATAGGCAAACCTTCCCTACCAAACCTTCCCCTATGTCACTCACAAATATATTAAAAAGAATAGGACCCAGAACAGATCCTTGTGGCACACCGCTTGTAACCTGACTCTGCTCAGAATACTCGCCATTAACAATAACTCTCTGATGTCTACGCTTCAGCCAGCTGCAAATCCATTGAACTATCCAGGGATTAAGTCCAATCTTCACTAATTTATCTATCAGCTCTTTATGTGGAACTGTATCAAAGGCTTTGCTGAAGTCCAGGTAGGCAATATCCACGGCACCACCTTCATCCAACACCTTTGTGACATAGTCAAAGAAATCAATGAGATTAGTCTGACATGATTTGCCTTCAGTAAAGCCATGCTGATTTGGGTCTAATAAGTTATTGTTTTTTAGGTGCTGATTTATCCTCTTTTTGAGTAGAGTCTCCATCATTTTAACTACAACTGATGTCAAGCTAACTGGCCTGTAGTTACCAGCTTCTTCTCTACTGCCCTTCTTGTGAATAGGCACAACACTGGCCATTCTCCAATCCTCAGGAACTTCTCCTGTTAACAAGGATTGGTTAAACAAATCAGTCAGGGGGGTAGCAATGACAGATCTGAGTTCTTTAAGAACTCTGGGGTGGATGCCATCTGGACCCATTGCCTTATTTATCTTTAATCGTTCAAGTTCTTCTAAGACATCGGCTTCTAAGATCACTGGAGCTGAATCCGTACAGCTGGAAGCAATGCTATATCCCTCTATAGTATTATTTTGTAAGGTGTCTTTTGAGAAAACTGAACAGAAGTAGCTATTGAAATGGTCAGCGATCTCCTTATTCCCATTAATGCATGTATTATTCCCGGTACTAAGCTTCGTGATGCCGCAGTTTTTCTTCTTCTTATCATTAATATATCTGAAGAAGGTTTTATCCCCCTTCTTTACAGATTTGGCAATTTCTTCCTCTTTTGAGGCTTTAGCAGCATATATTATCTGTTTCGCCTCCTTCTGTCTCATTTTATATACCTCCCTATCAGCTATACTTCCAGACTCTTTATACTTCCTATAGGCAGCCTTTTTTTCATTGACTATGGCCCTTACATCATTGCTAAACCATAGCGGTTTCTTCTTCCTTTTACCTTTAGTTATTTGTCTTACATACAGTCCAGTGGCTTTTAAGATGGCCTTTTTTAATACAGTCCACTGGATGCTCGCTCCTGCCATTTTATCCCTCCCCTTTAATTCATTATCTAAATATTCTCCCATTGCATTAAAATTTGTTTTTCTGAAATCCAATACTTTGGTTGCATTATAGGATTGCTCACAATGAGTTTTTACATCAAACCACAAACATAGATGGTCACTGCAACCTAAATTTTCTCCCACCTTGACATCTGAAACCCAATTCCCATTCGTAAAAACTAAATCTAGAATATTCTCCCCTCTAGTTGGTGTCTTAACCAGCTGTGCCAGAGCTGCTCCTGTAAAGGCCTCTACTATATTCTTACTTTTGCATGTAAGGGCACTGGGGATATTCCAGTCAACATCAGGCATGTTGAAATCACCCATAACCACAATATCTCCCTTTACTGCCATTTGGGTAATTTCATATGATATAGACCAGTCTAAATAAATAAATAAATAAACGTATATGACACAGAGCAGGCTAAATAAATAACATTTGCTCCCAAATAGAAATATCCGGTGTAACCATTTCTTCCTGTTGCCTTGCCTTGTTTTGCCTTGGTATTTTATCGCCAACTGGGTTTCTCCCACTTCGGACTAGTTCACAAGAACCGGTAGCCACTCGCTGGTGCCATTACAATAATGTCACAAAACCGGATTGGTCAGTGCTGGTCTGTGGGCTATAAAGATGGTTCTCGACTTATGACCAGGATTGATCCCAAACTTTCAGCTGTTAAGTGAGACATTTGTTAAGTGAGTTTTGACACATTTTACTACCTTTTTTTGGCCATTGTTGTTAACTGTATGTGATAAGTTATTAACATGGTCGTTAAATGAATTTGGCTTCAGCATTGATTTTGCTTTTCAAACGGTTGCAGTAGATGATCAGATTTATTTATTTATTTATTTAATTGGATTTGTATGCCGCCCCTCTCCGAGGACTCGAGGCAGCTCACAGCATTTACAAAAACCAGAACAATCATATAAATCCAATTAATACTACATTAAAAACAACCATTAAATTCTATTAAAAGAAAGTAAAACCTATCAAACCAATTATTCAACACTCATACTTGAAACATTCATTGATCAGGGGGAAGATGTAAATGTCCCAAGCCTGGCGGCAAAGATGAGTTTTTAAGCTCTTTTGGAAGGCAAGGAGGGTGGAGGCAGTGAGAATCTCTGGGGGGAGCTGATTCTAGAGGGTCGGGGCTCCCACAGAGAAGACTCTTCCCCTAGGTCCCACCAGCCGACATGGTTTGGTTAACGGGATCCTAAGGAGGCCAACTCTGTGGGATCTCACCGGTCGCTGGGATTCGTGCGGCAGAAGGCGGTCTCGGAGATAATCTGGTCCTATGCCATGAAGGGCTTTATATGAACTTGGGACACAGCAGTGGTCATAAGTATGAACCAATTGCCAAACATCTCAATTTGATTACATGATCAAGGGATTGATACAAAGGTCATAAGTTTGAAAAGTGGTCATAAGTTCCTATTTTCAGTGCCATTGTAACTTTCAACAGTCACTAAATGAACTCTAAATGAAGCCTAATGACTACTTGTCCTATGTCTACCTAATCCTGTTTCCAATATTTTGAATTCTCCCATTACAGGAAGAATAAAAACTATAGCGATATGATACAATGGATATTTTAGAACCAAAAATGCAAAATTGGATTTAAAAGAAAGTCAGAAATTGTTCAGTTTCCGTGAAGCGTGTGCTTTCATATTTCATTGTATCTGATTTTGTACAAGTTGGGAAACTGGTTACTTTAAACTGGGTGTCTATTTTTATTTTTATTTTGTTCCTAGTGTATATTTGGAAATTTAAAATAGAATATATTTGCTACTACCAAGTCCATTCCTGAGGAAAGAAGAACTGTCTCTCTATATATATTAGGGCAGTGAATGTATTTCAGTACAGAATCTCTCTAATGTGAAGTCCCATTATCAATAACAGTAATCCTCAACTTAAGACTGCAATTGAACATTTGTAAGTTGTTGCAGTCCTAAATCGAGGCATCACATGGATTCCAGAAGGATGCAAACAGTGACAAATGTAAGGCAATTGCCGAGCATCTAATTGCAATTATGTAACCATAGATGTAGGGATACGCAGCCCCCATAACTGATAATATAAGTGGAGAGAGAGAGTTGGACTAAAAGTCGATTCCGCCCTAGGATGCCATGATGCCCTCTGTGCTTTGTGCCACAATGATGGTACTTCCCTGTTGTTCACGAACAGACAACTACCCACAGGAAATGCAGAGGCCAAAGGTCACCAAAAGAGTCAGCCACTGGCCTCCCCTAGACCCAGGTGAGCTGCCCTACTTGTGTAGACATAGACAATGGCTATTGTTTACCTGTTGCCAAGGGAACCAGATTGTCAGGGGGGTCACAATTTTAGAGATGCTTAGGTGGGGTATGGTCAAAGACAGGTTGGGAACCACTGTCCTAAGGACATTGCGTGAGGGTGCAGATGGTCAGGATGAAGCCAGAGTCAGCACCCAGTTAAGGGTTTTTCAGTTGTTAGGAATCTTTGAATTATACTTTTTTCCATCTGTTTGCCAATCAGATATTTAAGAATTGCTACTAATCCATTTGAACACTTTTAATTATTCAATTTTTTATAGCTTTTTTCTTATAATGCTTATAAACTCTTAGTTCTCATTATAAACCGTAGAACTATTTCTTTTTTTAATGGTAATTTCATTTAAGATTACAATTTGCAACAAAGTAACAATTTACAAAGTAGTGTATCTGTAGAGGAAGAAACTCTTAAAGTTAATTTCTAGGTTCATTGTTCAAAATATTTTTAGTATGTGCAATGTTAAAATATTTTGCTTCATTCTATATTTATAATTTGAGGGTGAGTGATTTTTTATAATTGTAATATTTCATCTATTTTCCTTTAATGCCCAAATTTTAGACTTTTTTATTTTTTTATTTTTTAAATAATTCAAAATTATATTTTCCTATGAGAATGGGTCTTTATAATTAACTCCAAAATGTTATTTCAAATTTATCTGAACCCATAGCCATTTGAAACTTTTTAAAATCAAAAATTCAATACTCTTTCGCTATTTATTCCTTAAAGTTTGTCCTTAGTAACTTCTTTCAGTAAGGATTGAAGGAAACTTCTTCAGTTCTGTAAAACATATTGATTTGTTACTTTGTTGTAAAATTGTAATCTTAAATGAAATTACCATTAAAAAAAGAAATAGTTCTATGGATTATAACGAGAACTAAGAGTTTATAAGCATTGTAACAAAAAACTAGAAAAAATTGAATAATTAAAAGTGTTCAAATGGATTAGTAGCAGCGGGAGAAGAATCCTCCTCCCAGCACCCTGAGAAGCGAAATGTTTTATTCACTCTGGGCAGTCGAGAGAAAGGAAAATCAGGATTTTATTTACTTTATTTAAAAGATGCCACCAAATCCCTGGTGTTTCCAAATCCCCAGCGGCTCGCCGAGCGCAGTTGTCCATGAGCGGCTGTAGGAGAGCGGCGGTGGCAGGCGAGGGTCAGGAGGGAAATAAACTTGGACAAGGGCAGCATCTCCGTTTGGTTAGGCCTGTGAGGGGGATGGCTGTTGCTTTGCAATTCTCTGCCTCTCATGGACAACTGTGGAAAAAAAGCAATCACCTCCAGCGCTCCCACTCCAGCCTGTACTTTATTTATAAGGCAGTAAACCTGGACAATGAGGGAGTTTTCCAGCTGAAAGTGGTTGCTGCCCATCCCTAGGCACCGCTGAAGGTCTGCAGAGTCTGTAAGATCCTCTCCCCAAAATGACTTTCTGTGCAGAGGGGCCATCAGGGGCAAAAAGATGGGCAGGCTGACAGGCCAGGCTGAGAAAGGAGAGGCTCAGCTAGAGATGGATGTTTTTGACATGCCACCTTCTTCTTTTGGGCGGGACTGAAGGGGGAGGAAGAGGAGGAGAAGAGACACCTCCTGGAGTAAGTACGCTTCTGTAACGTGGCCAGTGGGTGGCCATTCCTCAAATCTGGATGGGGGAAGGGTGGAAATCCCACTGGGGGGAACTTGGCCAGCCTAGAAAACTGAAGAAGAGCTCTTTGGATTTTTTTTTTACTTGCAGGTATCGATGGCTGGGGCTGCCAAGACCCCAAATACATCGAAGTCTGGCAGGGACCTGGCCTTCGTGGGGTGAGTGTCCTCTCATCCGAGGGACTCTGAAGCCCCCAAGAAGGTGGCTAGGACTAAGGTTTAAAAGAGGGGAGGCATCTCTACCCTCTGCCTCTACTTTGGCTAACAGAAGAATGACTCAGGCCCTTAGTTCTCTCCCCAGGATGGAGATCCCCAGAAGGTGGACTCCAGGGCTCTCCTCTATTAAGGAACTGGTAAGGCCACTGGTAAGACCCCCTCCCCACTGTAATGGCAGACATCCTGCCAAGAAATTATGCCAATAGATATAATATTTGCCTTCTTATTTCAGGAGCCACAAGATGGACAAAACAGCCAGGGTTCAGGGTAGGTAAAAAAACGTGCAGAGGGGAGGCGTCTCTGCTTCTGCTGCTGCTGCTTGTGTCAAAGGACAGATGACACAGGGCAGTCCCACTGGCAGGCCAAACCCCTTGGCAGGCCAGCTGGAAGGGCTCTGGGAGCCTCCACATGGTCACTTTTGCAAAATGGGCCATGGCTGCTTTTGATCTTTGTCTCCTTTGTTTTCTTCCCCCGGAGAGACGACCTGTACCATCTGGCATCGAGAGCCCTCGGAGGTAAGAAACCTTTGGCAGGGGGGCAGAGGGTTAGCGTTAGGGTTTCAGCGATGCCTTGACTCCTGATGGGAGGGGGAGTAATTATGGTAGATATCCTTCTAAACTTAAGGCTTGCAAAAGCTTTCTCCCCCTCCCATCAGGACTGAAGGCATCGCCCTAACCTTAAGGCTTGCTGTTGGCCCATAGGGCCTGATGCACCCTGTCCTTTCTCAATCTTACTGGGACGCAGAAAGCTTAGGATTTAGCCTCCGTATCTTCATTTGCTGGATTCGATGACAGCTCAAATGGGGTCAGGGAGCAGCCTGGACCTGGCCTCATTTTTGGGATCCTCCAGCCCTTGGGTAAGTAAGACAAAGTCTTCTCAGTTGGGGAGGGGTGGAGTCCCCCTAGTTAGTTCTCCTAACCTGACCGAGCTGTGCTGGAGCGCTCTGGACAGCGGAGCAGGGGGACACCCGGCCCTTGGGAGAAGGGACTTAGGTTAGACACATGCCCCCAAGCTCTGGTGCCAATGGCTCCTTTGCCACAAATCAGCAGGGACTGGTGTCCTTAATGGGGAATGGGATTATTGTCGTCCACAGGATTCTCAGGACAGTTTGGCCGATTTGGGCAGCCTGGAGGAAGACACCCCAGACAGCTTGGAGCGCCTCATCCAGGAATTAGAGGTATGTATTCGTTTTTTTCTTTTTTAAAATAATTTTGATTTACATACAGTGGTACCTCGGTACTCGAACGCTTTGGTTCTCGTACATATCGGATAACGAACAAAATTTTCGGCAAAAATTTGCTTCAGTATCTGAACAAAAAT
Organism: Erythrolamprus reginae; assembly: GCF_031021105.1. NCBI lineage: Eukaryota > Metazoa > Chordata > Lepidosauria > Squamata > Dipsadidae > Erythrolamprus > Erythrolamprus reginae. The sequence continues at coordinate 232,573,483 of NC_091951.1, read as the reverse complement.
TCGGATACCAAACAGCCAGAGAAAATTTTGTTCATTATCCGAAATGTTACCGCCGGGGGCTGCTGCAATCCCGGCAGCTTCAGGGGGCTGAGGAGCTCTATAAGAGCTCCAAGCTGCAGGAAGGGTGGGGGCTGCTGCAATCCCAGCAGCTTCGCGGGGCTCCTTTCCTCATTGCTTCCTCTTATTACCTGTAAGCAGCTGCAAAAACTTTCTCCTTCCCGGCGGCTGCAATGGCGGCGCCGGGAAGGAGAAAGTTTTTGCAGCTGCATACATATAATAAGAGGAAGCAATGAGGAAAGCAGCCCCCCGAAGCTGCCGGGATTGCAGCAGCCCCCACCCTTCCTGCAGCTTGGAGTACCGAATTTATTTATCCCATTGGAAATAAAGAAAATAGATTTAATTGGTTCTCAGAGAGTTAACAGGGTCTGGGAACCAATTAAATCCATTTCCATTATTTCCTATGGGATAAATAAATTCGGTACTCGACCAAATCGGTTCTCGACCACACTTTTGGAATGAATTGTGGTCGAGTACTGAGGTACCACTGTATATATAATAAGACAATAACGACAAACAGTGCATTTACATAAAATACAGAGAACAGAAAAAACAAGCAAGAGATATATTTCTTCTCTTCTCCTGTAGTAGAGACTGTTGACAGCGTCCTCTCTTTTTTTTTAAAAAAAAATTCTTGGCGGTGTTAAGACCAGTGGTTTGAGTTGTATGTTGTTATAGTTGAATTCTTATGTTGTAAGTTCTTATCAAATAAACCAAGCAAAAAACTATATTGACTTTTTAAAAAAAGATTGTTCTTTAAGTTGTTACTTTATCTCGCAGCACTATAAATGGGTGTTCTTTTATTTAACCAAATGTAAAATTCTTCCCATATTTGGTAGTATTTTGTTTTTTCTTTTTCTTTTAGTTCCATTGTTAGTTTATCTGCTTCAGCACAATCTAACATTATTTTTTATTAAATTCCTTTCATTTGGCATGTTTTCATTCTTCCAAAATTGTGCGATAGCTATTCTCGTTCATGTTATTAGATGTTGTATTAGGTAATAATGTTCTTTATTCATCTGATTTTCAATAATGCCAAGCAAAAATATTTCAGGTTTCATTTCTAGTTCAATCTTAGTTATTTCCTTTATCCATTTCTGAAGTTTGTGCCAGATTCCTTTAACTTGTCTGCAGGTCCACCACATATGAAAATATGAACCTTGTTTCTCACCACACTTCCAACAGTTAGGCTTGATGTTGGTGTACATTTTTGCTAGCCTTTCAGGGGGCATATGCCACCTATAAAACATTTTTATTGCATTTTCTTTGTATGCGGTGGATTTTGTGATTTTGTAATTGGTATGCCATATTTTTTCCTATTGGTCCAATTGTATTGTGTGACCTATATTCTTTGCCCAAGCAATCATATTCCCTTTTACTATTTCTTCCACGTTTTGGTGTTCTTGGAGTATTTTGTAAATGTTTGCAATTGATTTCTTGTGGGGCCCTAATAAGATTTTATCTAACGGAGTGTAGTTTTTCTGTATTCCATATTTCTTTATGTCTACATGGAATCTAGATGATATTTGGTGATAACACCACCAATCCACTTTTATTCCTTCTTCATTTAGCTGTGTTCTTTTTTTTTATTTTTAGTCTTTATCTAATAAGTGTGAATAGTTTAATAGTTTTTGTCGACTTATAGTGTTTGGGTAAATTATTGCTTCTATGCTTGAGAACCATAGTGGTATTTTAAAATAATGTTGCTTCCTAATTAAGTTCCAGTTGTCTATTAATGACTTCCTTATCAGATGGTGTTTAAAATATGAGTGTGTAGTAGATTTGCTGTCCCAAATGAAACTGTGCCATCCGGACTGGATATCATGTCCTTCCAAAGCTAGTAGTCTCGTATTTTGAAGTTGTATCCACTCTTTAACCCATGTTAGGGCTGCTGCTCGGTAATAGAGTTTGAAGTCGGGTAAGCCAAGTCCGCCTTGCATAGGGCTATCTTGTGTCCATTTAAGTCTAATTCTGGTCTCTTTTTTTGCCATATAAATTTGGATATTAATTTGTCTAATTTTTTTTTAAAAAGGTTCCTTCTAATTTAATTGGGATTGTTTGGAAGTAATATAGAAATTTGGGTAATATGGTCATTTTTATTGTGGCAATTCTTCCTAGTAATGAGATTGGTAAATTAGAATGCGATCATTGTCGTCCACAGGATTCTCCAGAGAACAGTCCGGCGAATTTGGGCAGCCTGGAGGGAAACACCCCGGACAGCTTGGAGTGCCTCCTCCAGGAATTAGAGATATGTATTCTACCCTCTTCAGGGATCAATGCCTTGCCTTGCGAAGCTCAATGAAGCAATGAGCTATGCTGTGCAGGGCCACCCAATCAGACAGGTCCTAGTGGGGGATGCTGGCACAATGTGGTCTACTGGAGAAGGAAATGGCAGCCTCCTCCAGTATCCTTAGTAAGAAAACCCCAAGAAAAGCATCAAAACAATGCCAGAAGACGAGCCCCTCAGATAGGAAGGACTCCAATATGCTACGTGGGAAGAGCAGAGGGCAAGTACAGAAAGAGCAAACTGGTACTAATAACAGCCTTTCCTTCCTTCCCCAGGAGCTGCAACAGAAGGAGGAAGAACCAGCTCCAGGCACCTCCAGAGGTGAGTTGGTAGTTGGCTGTGAAAAGCCTGCAGGGAATGCAGAACTCCAGGAGACTGCGCTACGTAGTGATGGGCAGGACCCAGAATGGTTGGAAACGCTATTCCGGCAGCGGCAAAGGAGTGCGTAGTCTCGCTTCACTGCCGCCGGTCTTGCAGGCGCAATGCACGCACAACCTAAGCAATTCTGGCAGCTAAAATCACTGGGGTTTTGATTCCATGCGTGCACAGAATTTTTGCTGCTGGAAGAACGTCTGCGCACGAGATTACGGTTGCTCCACATGCGCAGCATCCGGAATCTCACAGCAAGAAGATACAGCAATGATAAATAGCTAAGCTGCATAACACTAAAGAAAGATACAGCAATGATAAATAGCTAAGCTGCATAACACTAAAGAAACAAAGGCACAAAGAAATCTAGTAGGATAATGAAATACAGTGTTCCCAGGGTTCAAAGATTGCCCTTTTTAATAAAGGACAGATATGGTTACTATAAATTTATAGCTACCTTTTCTAGCATCGGCTCCTCTGGATGTTTTTAATTCTAGTTAACATAATTCTTAATCAACCTGATTGTGGGTTGTTAAAACCATTGTCTTTCCTAACACAATTTTCCTTATCTCCCATTCAGCAGTGGAAGAAGCTTTTGATTGCTTTTCGCAACTGTCAGTCAATGATAGCCCGCCTCTGCCTTTTCATGCTTTTATAGGTATATAAAGACCACTGAGGCCAGAAGTGGCTTTATCGTTGGCTTTGAGGTATGTATGACTAACCTGAGTTGCTTTCCACCCCCCCCCCCCCTGAAATGTGGTTTAAAGTTGGTCTTTCTGTTTTCTTTTTAAGTGACTCTGCAAAGCAAAACGAATAATTTAAGGGCGATCCGGAAGGGACCTCCACATTGCGGCAATTGGAGCGAACACCCGCCCACCCTCCGCTATCAACAGTGTGTCATAAGGAGGTCGCCTTTGGGGCCGAATAGGAATTTTTTGCGGCCTCCCCTTTAGAGGCGGCCGTTTTTTCGCCTATTCCACACTGACGGTGCGGACTGGATTGGTTAGGGGGTGCGGCGCATTTAGTTATTTAGGAATTTCCGCCCCGTTAGTTTGGCTCTGCAGGTCCTTAGTTTGTTTTGAATTAAATATTCAAAGTTACGTATTGAAATTTATTTAAAGTTATTTAAATTTATGCTAATTAATAAATGACCCTTAATTAATCCACAATATATGTCTCAGCGTCTTTACTCCGCCTCCGGGGGGCAATTATATATAAGACAGCCCTAAACATGTCTTTTTCAAAGCCTGCAGTGAAGAAAAAAGGTTGGTGATGAGCACGTGTCTTATTTGCACAAAGAATACAATTTGAAATGTCATTACACAACTAAACATGCTGAGGAGTATCAGGTCCAGGGGCTTAAAGCACAGGTTTCAGGCTTCTTTAGAGGAAATGGAATCAGAATATGGGGATGTGCTCTACTTCACCGAGGTACGTTGCCTCAGCAGGGGAAACATATTGAAGAGATTTTATGAGTTGAGAGCGGAAGTGGAGAAAGATGGGATTGCTATTCCTGCGCTAAGTGATACAAAATGGCTTATGGACATAGCTTTTTTTGCTGATATCAATACATGAGCTTACTGTACTGAACAAAAAGTTACAAGGCCAGGGGCAACTTGTCAGTGCTGCCTATGACAATGTGAGAGCATTCTCTACAAAACGTATGTTATGGAAAGCCCAGCTTTCTCAGACAAACATTTGCCATTTCCCAGCATGCAAGGCACTCATAGATGCAGGCACACCATTCAGTGGTGAGGAGTATGTGGATGTCATTTTGAAGCTACAGGAGGAATTTGATCACAGATTTGCAGACTTCACGACGCACAGAGCAACATTTCAAATTTTTGGGAATCCCTTCTCCTTTGATGTGCAGGATACCCCTCCTGTGCTTCAAATGGTGCTCATTGACCTGCAGTGCAACTCTGAACTCAAAGCCAAGTTCAGGGAGGTGAGTGGAAAAGCAGACAAGCTTGGGCAATTTTTGACAGAATTGCCCCCCCCCCCAGCTTCCCTGAGCTTTCCCGAATGTTCAAGTGGACCATGTGTCTTTTTGGGAGCACATACTTGTGCGAAAAGCTCTTCTCTACCTTGAACTTCAATAAATCCTGTTATGTTTGTACTTTTAAATAAAGGTAACCGCTGATTGGCTTAAGTCGCGGCCAAGGGAAACCTTGTTGCGAAAGTTTAAAAAAGAGGAACTCGCGGCTGTTTTCCCCGCGCAGATGCCCCATTTGCGTTTTATTCTAAAACCCTTTCACCTGCAGAAAGCAATTACTCTCATTTAGATAAGGAGGCATTAGCTTTAGTTGCAGGCGTTAAACGCTTCCATGGATATTTGTTTGGCCACTCTTTTACATTGATTACGGACCACAAGCCATTGTTAGGCATTTTAGCAGGAGATAAGCAGACCCCCACATTTCTGTCTCCGAGAATGACCCGTTGGACGATCTTTTTAGCTGCTTATAATTATGTACTTAAGCACAGGGAGGGGGAAGGAAATTGGGCACGCAGACGTGTTAAGTAGGTGTCCTCAGGCAGAATTAGTACACGACCCAGCCCCAGCGTCCAATGTATTGCTGATAGAAATGCAAGAAAACCCATTAATAACGGCAGCGGAAATAGCCAGAGAGACAGAAATAGACCCCTTGTTATCCCGAGTAAAACAATGGGTACTTAAAGGGTGGCCGGGGAAAATTCCAAAAGAGACATGTCAGGTATTCAAGAACAGACAAACTGAATTAAGTTTATTAAGAGATTGCATATTGTGGGGTGACAGGGTGGTAATTCCTAAACAGCTGCAGAAGAAAGCATTGAAATTGTTACACCAGGGTCACCCAGGCATGGTAAGGATGAAAGCCTGGCCAGGAGCCACCTTTGGTGGCCAGGTTTAGACCAGGACATAGAAACCTGGGTAGCCACATGTCACCCATGCCAACAAACTCGCCCAGACCCACCAAAGACCAAACCAACGGAGTGGGAGACACTAAAGGGACCACGGTCCCGCATACACATAGACTTCGCAGGACCTCTAGCGGGACAATCATTCCTCATTGTGGTTGATGCATACTCCAAGCGTCTGGAGATTGTCTTAATGACCTCAACTACAACAGCAGCTACAATAAAGGGGCTGCGGAGACTTTTCTTAACACATGGACTGCCGGATGTACTCGTCTCAGACAACGGTCCACAACTAACCTCCAGGCAAATGGAGGTCTTCCTGGCCGAAAGGGGGATCCGACATGCATTAATATCTCCCCATTTCCCGGCCGCTAGTGGCCGGTTTGAACGCATGGTGAGGTTCACAAAAGAAGCCCTGCACCGGTCAGCACCTGGAGAATGGCAACAGCAGCTGGGCGAATTCCTATTAGTCCAGGACATCACCCCGTCGGCCAGCACAAACAAAAGTCCAGTTCTCATGGGGAGGAAACTCCGTTCCCAGCTGGACAGAATTCACCCAGAGTATTCCGAAAGGAAAGATAAGCATACAACGGAACCAGAACGGACTTTTAAAATGGGCGACCCAGTCTATGCAAAAGACTTTGACTCAAATCTCCACTGGAGAGAGGGGACAATTGAATCCAAAACCGGCCCCAAATCATACACGATCCAACCAGCCAATGGGAAAATCTGGCGCAGACACATAGACCAAATCAGAAAACGACATCCAAGTGAGTTAACGCAAAGTAACAATGACATTTTTCCCGTAGATCAAACGCATGGGAATTAGCAAAACCAACCAGACTACTCAGCGCATCCTCTTCTGGCATCCAGCGGCGGCTGCCCTGGAACCCTGGCGGCTGGCGTTGGAAAGGCCACTTCTACGTCCATAGGGCAAGACAATCTTTACCAGGACGGAGCAGCACAGGAGCCAGCCGACCAGGAGGACAACTCCCTGCAAACTGAACTGCGCAGGTCTGGGCGAGTCGGCAAGCCACCAATCAGACTACAAGACTACGTCACATATCTAAATGATTGACAGTTTGTTCAAGCTATGGGGGGAAGGGTGTTATGTTTGTACTTTTAAATAAAGGTAACCGCTGATTGGCTTAAGTCGCGGCTAAGGGAAACCTTGGCGCGAAAGTTTAAAAAAGAGGAACTCACGGCTGTTTTCCCCGCTCCAGCAAGGTATATAAGGCGCAGCTTTAGCCGGTAGCCAGCAGTCACTTCCTACCTGCGAGCTGGTCACTTCAACTGTTCCTGATTGCCAATAAAGAGCTGTTAACCTTCCTCGGCCTCCAGCTTCTGATTTAACAAATCCAAGTACAGGTCCAGACTTACTGATGAGCATCTCCAAGCCCTATGGAGGATCTCAACTGCTTCCTCCCTTAAACCAAATGTGGCTTGGCTATGCAAGAGTAAGAGCTGCCAGATCTCTAGCAGCAAGAAGTAGGGAGAAGAAGCCACGTTCAAAACAGTTCATGTTCAATGTTCCATTCATGTTCAGAAAGTTAAATGTTAAAGAACTATTAATACAGACATTTGAATCTCAATAATACTAATTACATTTCTCTAGTCAGCAACTACAGTATATGTGGTTTCTTCAGTCTTCTCTATCTGCTGTATTATTGTTGTTGTTATTATTATTATTATTATTATTATCATTTTCATTTTTTTTATTTATTACTGATTTATTTTTATTTTTCTTATGAATTTGTTAATTTATTTTTATTTTTAAACATAAAATAAGATGAAAAAATAAAGACATTTGATAACATTGGAATGTTTTTGTAATAGCTTTTTTTGCGGAAAACCTGATGTGACCCAGCCTCACCCAGACTCTACCTCCAGCGGCCCCCAGGTAAATTGAGTTTGAGACCCCTGGTTTAAAACAATGCCTTGAGGTAGGACCAAATGTCTATACATCTATAATAATTTAAAACAAATATTAACCTAGAACTTTCAGATAAATAAGAATAAGATGGAGCAGCCACATCTATGTTAAACCGCTAATGAAATGTATGGTCTTTTAAGCCCATCAAATTTTCAGAGAAACTGATTTTTAAAAGATTTTGACTTCTAAGCCCATATAATATGAAAAATCAAAATTAAGTTAAGAAAGTCCATAACTTTGTATTGAGAATCTGGATTTGCATGTCCAGCTGGTCTAACTAATCTAGCATCATGTGATGCTGCAGGTGAAACTTGAAAAATTAGAATATCCATGTATATGCCACGTATATGATATAGACCAGTCTAAATAAATAAAATTTGCTCCCAAATGGAAATATCCGGTGTAATAATTCCTTCCTGTTGCCTTGCTTTGTTTTGCCTTGGTATTTTATCGCCATCATAAACCTACTCATAGTTAATTATGGGATTTTGTGTTTGTGTGTCTCTCTTCACTGCAAAAAGTGTACAAACCAGAGGTGGGTTTCTCCCAGTTCGTACTGGTTCACAAGAACCGGTAGCCACCCGCTGGTGCCGTCATGATAATGTCACAAAACCGGATTGGTCAGTGCCGGTCCATGGGCACCACCATCTTTAAAAATAAAAAAAAATTCCCACCACATTTTAAAAATGTTTTTCCTCCTGAGCAGGTGCAGAAGCCAAGTTCCTGTACTGTGCATATGGAGGCCATCTTTTTTTTTTTTTTGGCTTTGGGGTTTTTTGGGGGGGAGGGGATTTTTTTCTTACTGTGCATGTGTGCCCACGAAGAACTGGCCCTCCCACGAAGCGCACCCATGCGAACCAGCAGCGAGGGAAGTTGGAACCTACCCCTGATGCAAACCATTGAAAACACTGGCTGTCTCATCCTGGGGGGAATTACAGGAGGACAAACAGCATGGACCACATCTCAACATCTCTCATCTCAGGCCTGATTTGGAGGCCTTGTGTTGGGAAAGGCCATTTCCTATTACCCACAAATTCAGTGAATGCTGATTGGCTCTTATAACCATCAATCAATAACACAGGGGTCCTCCTTCCTGCTTATATTCTTGGAGGGAAGAGAAGTTGGAAATTTGGGAGCTGGGAGTGGAAGGACAGATGGGAGGGAAAGCCTGGAATCTTAGCCCTAGGAAAGCTACTATGAGTTATAGAGGTGGTTCTCAACCTATGACCAGAATTGAACCCAAACTTTCAGCTGTTAAGTGAGACATTTCTTAAGTGAGTTTTGCCCCATTTTACTATCTTTTTTTTTTGCCATTGTTGTTAACTGTAGATGATAAGTTAGGGGCTTGAGCAAGTTTGCTAGTTCAAGAGCTACATTGAAATGCTTCTTGTCAAAAGTTGGAGGTATTGAGTCTGCCACAGGAACAGTGAACTGCTTCTGAATGTTATCAATGAACAGCTGAGGACCTGGAATAAGGGCCACTGCCTGGACGGAATGGGAAGTAGAAGCTTTGTTTCCAGTTCCTGTGATAGGAGGCGTGGCCAGGCCAGAAGCAGTCGTAGCCTTCTGGAGAAGTGATTTAAATAAGGCTGGTGGAAAAAGGCCTGCAGGAGTAGGCTGCTCTATTGGTAAAGCTTCATCAGCAGAGAGGGCCTCATCCTGACACTCTGCCTCTTCCATTGCTGAGGCTTGGCTCTCATTACCTGAGGTATCTGAATAATTATGATCCTCTAATCCTCCAAAGATTTGTGTTGCAAAGAAGGCTGGTTCAGCAGAGGCTGGGCCTGGTTTTGTGGGTGACTAGAGCAAGCTCCCGTAATCACCATGTAGAGTGGAAAAACAGCCATTTGCTGAAAAGCAGCCATACACTGTTATATAGTATTGGGCAATAATATTTTGAATGTTGTTAGGATCCAATATTGGTGGCTGGGCTGTTTGGACAGTCCTTGGTTGTTGCCCTACCTGAATGCCAGGTGTAGTAGGCAAGGCTGTTATATTACTAACTAGCAGTAGTAACTGTGAAGCAGTTGCCATAGGTGGATTATTGGATCCAAAGGCTGAAGCCACCTGAGTGGGGGCACTTGCTGAGGTGGGGCTTTAAAACCTGCCTCCCACCAAACATTTGTGTTAATTAGAGACACACTCTCATAATCCAAAGCTGACTCACCATGCTTGTTGAAGTTGAGGAAAAGTGAGGTGGTAAAGATGACCACTTTTCCACATTATTGTCAGGCTTGTGCACTCGTTCACGCTTTTTGTCACTCCACTCTCCCGCTCTGGGTGACAACAGGCAAAGAAGCCTTCCACTCAGAATGTGATGCCTTTGCTTTTGTTGTTGTTGTTGTTTTGTTTTGTTCTCCTTGCATGGCATCGGCTGCTGGGAAATCTCCTGTGAATCCGCCGTAGAGACTCTCCTCAGCCCAGTAAGCGAGGGAATCTGCTGACAGGCTGGATAACACAGTCTGAAGCCATTGTTTTTGTTTTTTTTGGGTGGGGGTTGGCACGGCTGAAAGCCCCAGCGCCTGTAAGATGGTGGACATGAGCGGGAAATTTAAAATCTGGTGACTGGAGCAAGCTCTGGTAATCACCTTGTAGAGCGGAAAAACAAATCCCAGCTAGGAGATAATATAAAATGATCGGGAAGCCCTTTGTGATCAGGATGGCTGGATTACTGTCCTGAGCTGACTTTGAGAAATACAGTCTGTGTAAAGCGGTCCAGTTACTGAGGTAAAATATTGCAGCCAAGTTAAAAATACAGTAAATTGTGATGAGATAATAGCAGAAGAAAGTCTTGTAGTGTTAAATTTTCTTTTCTACCTATTAATCAGCAGTCAGATAGGAATTTATTTATTTATTTATTTATTTATTTAATTTATTTATTTAATTTGTTTTTTATTTTGTTTATTTGTTTATTTGTTTATTTATTTATTTATTTATTGGATTTGTATTCCAAATTGTGTTGAATGCAGGATTGCTTGTAAGAACTGGTATGATTTGAGCACTGATGATAACAAAGATTAACAGTAAATTCCAGGGCAATAAGAAACGTGATTAATGTTCTACATCATGCTACCAGTACCAAAAGGAAATTAAGCATTTTTAAATTAGATGTTTATAAGGCCTTTGATAAAGTTAATCATGAATACCTATTTCAACTATGTAAAGATTTAAATATGGGAAATAAATTTTGTAAAGTTATAGAAACAATATATAAGGATAATGTAGCTCAAATTAGAGTAAATGGCAATAGAACAGAAATGATTAAAATTCAAAATGGAACTAAACAGGGTTGCCCATTATCCCCAATGCTATTTGCATTAGCAATCGAGACCTTAGCAAATAAAATTAGAAATGATAAGGAATGGAGAGGCTATCAAATAGGGGAACTTGAATTGAAATTAAACTTATTTGCAGATGATGCTATAGTAATGTCTGAAACCCCAATTGAAATGATGAAAAAAATAATGATATTACTTCAAGAATTTAAAGATCAATCTGGGCTTAAGGTTAATATAGAAAAATCAGAGATAATATGCTTAAATACTGGCCCCAAAGAGCAAATTGAAATTCAAAAAATCTCAGGATTGAAATTAGGTTGTAAAAAAATGAAATATTTGGGAATTTGGTTATTTAAAAATCCATCAAAAATAACAATGGCCAATTATAACTTAATATGGAAAAAAATCCAGAAGCAGATCAAAAATTGGAAGGGAAAAAATTTAGGAAGAATGGCTAAGATAAGGGCCCTTAAGATGATGATAATACCAAAGATGATGTATTTGTTTCAAGTTTTACCGGGCAGTTTTCCTGAGGCAAAATTAAGAGAATGGGATAATAGAGTAAACTTTTGGATTGAAGGAGAGAAAAAATCTAGAATAAGGAAGCATTGGCAGTATGCACAAGAAAAAGAAGGAGGTTGGGGAAGCCCATCCCTAGTATTATATAGAAATGCATTTCAAATTGAAAGGTTAATCGAGCTACAGTTATGGGGGGGAAAGAAATGGGTAGAATTAGAAAGAGAAATTAATAATATAAATAATAAAGAATTATTATTTAAAAGTTGGAATAGAATTGAAACCAGTACCCTAAGTGATTCTTTTAAAGCATGTTTAGAAATATGGACAAGTGGAATAAAGATATCCAAGCTATCAACGTTACATGCACTGAATATAGGGGATGAGGCTAATTTAATTAGAATTATTAAAATATTAAATAGTAAAGGGGTAATGAGAATGGAACAGTTATATGAGAAAGATGGAAGAGTTAGTAGAACTAGATTGGAATGGTTGATCGGTAAACAGCAATGGTTGCAGATTAATGCAATATGTACATGTTTAAATAAAAATGAGAATAAAGAAGCCTTCTTACGAGAAGAAAATAGCTTGGAAAAAATAATAAGGGTAAAGATAAATGAAAGTAAAGGACAAGCCAGTAACATATATAGAATGCCATTGCAGAGGCAAGAAGAAGTAGTTAAAAGTTTAACAAGATGTTGGCAGGATGACTTACAAATAGACGAAAGAGAAATGGAAGAAATAATAGTAAATATATATAAGATTAAAAACACGAGAGTTAAAGAGATGAGAAGAAAAATCTTACATAAGTGGTACTATACACCTGCACAACTTGCATACTTCCAGGGGAAAGAGAAGGGTAAATGCTGGCATGGATACCAGAAAAAAGGAATCTTTATGCACATGATCTGGGAATGTACAGAAATACAAAAATTCTGGAAGGTAGTCCAGAATGAAATTAATAAAATGTTAAACATTAATTGGATAATTACAAAAGAAACAGCAATCTTAATTAAATATAGGGAACTAGGAGAATCTAAAGAAATTAAAACTGTAGCATTGGAAAGTGCTCAAGCGGTGATAGTATTAGGATGGAAAGACTCTACAAAATGGACACTACAGAATTGGTACTGGTACATGGTGGATTACATACATTTTGAAATTATGGAAATAAGATTAAATAATTTTGATGAGAATAAACTAGAGAAGCTGATGGAACAAGGTAAAAGATTATATGTTAAGTAGAATCTGTGATGTAAATACGAAAAATAAACTACAATCACTCTTTTAGTAAAAAAGCGTTCAAGATAGAGCCAAGGATCAATAGATAGATAAATAACTTAAAAGTCTTTGAATCCTCCTATAGGGGTGGTGGGGGTGACGGGGTGTGTGTGTTGTTTGGTGATGGGCACATGCACTGTGCACTATATGTTTGTTTTTTGTAAACCTATAAAATCAATAAAATTTATTTAAAAAAACAACAACAGTAAATTCCAGGGAAAGACAAGGAGAATGCTATTACTCTCACATTTATTTCTTTTATTTCTGCAGATCTTTCTCTCTTTTGCCTCCTAATAATGATTCTTCTATATTACAGTTTTTAGATTTGTTTTCTGGCACAACCAAATGACTCTCTTCATTCCTTCTCGTGCCAGCTCTGTAGAACACCATTCCCTGTAAGCTTCGTGCTCGCACTCTCCAAAATACCCCCCCGCTCAGCCTTTTCCTCGGGCGCGCGCTCCCCATCCCCCTGCCAGCCCACAGGAGGGGGCGGGCGGGGAGGCGCGGGCAGTAGAACGGAGCCGTGGCCGCCCCTGCCTCTCCATGGTGCCTCCAGCCCCCTCACGCTCCTGGCCTCTCGGCCCTGCCCCCCGTCCGCCCGATCCACCCCTTCTCCTCCTCTGCCGCCTCCTGCCTTGGGCGAGACTTCTCTTGCTGCGGCTGTGGCTGCGGCTTCTCGGGACGAAAGCGCTCCCAGCCAGGGGGCTGCAAGAGGGGTAAGGCGGGCTTTCCCGAAACAGACGGAGAAAGCCCTCTCTCGCAGCCCCCTGGCTGGGAGCGCTTTCGTCCTAGACTTCCAGCAAGGGGGCTGCAGTAGAGGCAGGGCAGGCGTTCCCAAAGCGCTCGGGAAAAGCGCTCTCGCAGCCCCCTTGCTGACAGAGAGAGAGGAGGAGAGAGAGAAAGTAAGTGAGAAAGAGAGAGAGAGAAAGGGGTGGAGAGATAGGAAGAGAGAGAAGAGAAAGAAAGCAAGAGAGAGAGAGAGAAAGAAAGAAGGAAAGCAATAGAAAGAAAGAAAACAAGAGAGGGAGAGAGAAAGTGAGAAAAAGAGAGAGAGAGAGCAAGAGCGGGAGAGAGAAAGAGAGAAATGACTCTTGATTTAAAGCATATGGTAAAAAGCACCCAAATAATAAGAGGGGAAAAAACCCAACCCTTTGTGTGTGTGTGTGTGTGTGTGTGTGTGTGTGTGTGTGTGTGTGTGAACTCTTGATAGCTCACCTGTTATTGGAAATGGTTCAAGAGTTCACACACACACATACAAGGGTGGAGGAGACAGGGATGGAAAAAGAGAAGATAGTAATAATAGTAATAGATTTTGGTTTTGTTTTATCATTAATTTCTTTTAATAAAAAAGAGAATTTTTTTCTTTATTTATTTATTTGTTTGTTTATTTATTTGTTTGTTTATTTATTTATTTACTTATTTACTTTTTATTTATTTATTTATTTATTTATTTATTTATTTATTTATTTATTTATTTATTTATTTATTTATTTATTTATTTATTTATACTTTTATGCCGCGCAGTCCCAAAGGACTGTCGCTCAGACACTATACTTTTCCACCCACACCGGAAAAAAATTAGAGGGAACATTGCTTGTAGTGTTAAATTTTCTTTTCTACCTATTAATCAGCAGTCAGATAGGAATTCCACGTCCTTCCTCATGAAGGAATGAGTGTCAAACTGGAGATATTACATCATAGGTGGATATGTATATCATGCTATTTTGATTGACAGGCTCAGTCCTCAATGACAAGGAAAACCCTATCTGAAGTCTGACTCCAATTATCACAGAGAATTGTATGGTGCCCCTCTCCAAAGACTCGGAGCGGCTCACAACATACAATATACAGAGTACAAATCCAATATTAAAAACAGTATTTAAAACCTTTATAATAAAAAAAACAATCAAGCAACCCACATAAATCATACATAAATCATAATAACTGAGGGGAATATTAATTTCCCCAAACCTGGCAACATAGGTGGGTTTTCAGGAGCTTACGAAAGGCAAGGAGGGTGGGGGCAATCCTGATCTCTGGGGGGAGTTGATTACAGACGACCGGGGCCGCCACAGAGAAGGCTCTTCCCCTGGGTCGTGCGAGACGGCATTGCTTAGTCGACGGGACCCGGAGAAGGCCAACTATGTGGGACCTAATCGGCCACTGGAATTTGTGCAGCAGAAGGCGGTCCCAGTGGTAGTCTGGTCTGATGCCCTGTAGGGCTTTATAGATCATAACCAACACTTTGAATTGTGACCGGAAACTGATTGGCAGCCAGTGCAAGCAGTGGAGTATTGATGAAACATGGGCGTACCTAGGGAAGCCCATGACTGCTCTCGCAGCCGCATTCTGCACGATCTGAAGTTTCCCAACACTTTTCAAAGGTAGACTCATGTAGAGAGCATTGCAGTAGTCAAACCTCAAGGTGATGAGGACATGGGTGACTGTGAGCAATGACTCCCTGTCCAAATAGGGCCGCAACTGGTGCACCAGGCGAACCTGGGCAAACGCCCTCCTCGCCACAGCTGAAAGCTGGTGCTCTAATATTAGCTGTGGATCAAGGAGGACACCCAAGTTGCGAACCATCTCTGAGAGGGTCAATAATCCCCCCCCCCCCAGTGTAATGGACAGACTGCTGGAATTGTCCTTGGGAAGCAAAACCCACAGCCACTCCATCTTGTCAGGGTGGAGTTCCTTTTTTCAGTGCCATTGTAACTTTCAACAGTCACTAAATGAACTCTAAATGAACCCTAACGACTACTTGTCCTAGGTCTACCCAATCCTATTTCCAATATTTTGAATTCTCCCATTGCAGGAAGAAAAAAATATATAGATATATGAAACAATGAATATTTTAGAACTAAAAATACAAACTTGGATTTAAAAGAAAGTAAGAAATTGTTGGGTGTTCTGTCTGGGTTCCCCCAGACCTCAACACCAACTGGAAAAAACAGCCAGACACGCTGGTAAAAGCAAAAGTACTTTATAGCTTGAAAAATAAACACAGAGAAAAACCTGTTCTTCCCAACAGGCAGGCTAGGAGATTTTACAGCAGAGTCCTGATGTCCAGACAATACAGCAAACTTCTTGCTGGCACACCCACCACTGTAGAGCATAAGACCCCCACCTTTCCCCCCCAAGGTTTCAGTAGTCAAAGTCACAAACCAGAATTCCAAGACGCCAAAGATCACAGCCAGGTCCCAGGACTCCCAAAGATAATACTCCACAAGCCAGGAAGGGTGGGTCTGCCTTTTAGCCTTTCCAGAGAGCACCACACCCAAACCCAGCTGTTGCCTCTTTAGTGCTGAAAGTACCTAGCCAATTGGTCCCTTCTTTGTGTTGCTCTTCTCTGTCGCAGATCGATTATTGCTTGTGCATTTTCCTCTAAGGAATCCAGGCTGCTTGCTGGGGAGAGCTCCCTCTCGGGGGCCTCTGGCTGTTCCCCCTCTTCCTCAGCCTGGGATTCCTCCTCCTCGTCTGCCTGCACCTCCTGTTCCTCATCCTCCCCCTCTGAGCAGGAAACCGACAGAAGATCAGCCGTTCCCTGAGGGGCCTCGGACGGAATCACAACATTGGGTTTCTGTGAAGCGTGTGCTTTCATATTTCATTGTTTCTGACTTTGTACAAGTTGTGAAATTGGTTACTTTGAACTGGATGTCTGTTTTTATTTTTATTTTGTTCCTAGGTTATATTTGGAAATTTAAAACAGAATATATTTGCTACTATCAAACCCATTCCTGAAGAAAGAAGAAATGTATATATTAGGGCAGTGAATGTATTTCAGTACAGAATCTCTCTAATGTGAAGTCCCATTATCAGTAACAGTAATCCTCAACTTAAGACTGCAATTGAACCCAGAATTACATTTGTAAGTTGTTGCAGTCCTAAATCGAGGCATCACATGGATTCCATAAGGATGCAAACAGTGACAAATGTAAGGCAATTGCCGAGCATCCAATTGCGATTATGTAACCATAGATGTAGGGATATGCAGCCACCATAACTCATAAGTGGAGAGAGAGAGTTGGACTAAAAGTCGATTCCGCCCTAGGATGCCATGATGCCCTCTGTGCTTTGTGCCACAATGATGGTAATTCCCTGTTGTTCATGAACAGACAACTACCCACAGGAAATGCAGAGGCCAAAGGTCACCAAAAGAGTCAGCCACTGGCCTCCCCTAGACCCAGGTGAGCTGCCCTCCTTGTGTAGCCATAGACAATGGCTATTGTTTACCTGTTGCCAAGGGAACCAGATTGTCAGTTGCCTTGAAAAGCCCCTCCCCAGAGCATTCTCAAAGGGTGAAATCTAAGGATGGCACCCAGAAGGTGCTGCAGGGTAAGTGAGGGTATCTCAAATGGGAGGAATCTCACAGTAGGGGAGGAAGTTCATGCTTCCCAACTCTTTTAACATGTCTATTTTTCTTCACAGAGAATTTGGAAATATTTCCAAAGAATTTTTTGCTGCGCAGGAAAAGAGGAAGAGATTGCCAGGTACCACCTCCCCCTTCTCCTTAAACCCTGTCCATGGTGGGACACCACCAGTATAGGCAGCCAAAATTTTTACTAAGGCCATGGTTCCCAACGTGGGGCCCAAGCCCTACAGGGAGGCAATTTGATTTTTAATGGGAGTGATTGGAACATTGTTTAAACCAAGTTAATGGCCTTTTAGGCTTTCTTTGGCTGAGGAGTTCACTTTTGAATAGTAACAATTATATGTCAGGGGGATCACAATTTTAGAGATGCTTAGGTGGGGTATGGTGAAAGAAAGGTTGGGAACCACTGTGCTAAGGGCATTGCGTGAGGGGGCAGATGGTCAGGATGAAAACCAAAGTTACATGTTGGGACAAACAAGTGGAGGAAAGGGACATGCACTCCTTACCAGGAGTCTAGGCCTGCCCCTCCAAAATCCCATTTGTGAATGGAAACAACCCACGCCCCATGGTGTAGGCATAGACCAGTGTTTCCCAACCGGTGTGCCGCGGCACACTGGTGTGCCGCTAGATATGGTCAGGTGTGCCACGAAGAAAGCAGCTCAGCTTCTGGTCTCGAAACGTTTTGCAAAGAGCAAAAATTTGTGAGAACGGAAGCTGAGCTTCCTTCTTAGCGCCTTCCAAGTTTTCCGGCAACTGCAGCGCCCCGCCCGGCTGGAGCTTCCCTGGCGGCTGCAGCACGTGAGCTTTGGGGCTTGGTGGGAGGGTAGTGGCAGCGGAAGGGCGGCGCGCAGCGGGAGGGTGATGGCGGAGGCAGCGGCAGCCGCAGCGGGTAGTAGCCCCCCTCTCCCCCCTCTCTCTTTCTCTCAGCAGCCGCAACAGGTAGTAGCCGTGGGGCAGCGGCAGAGTGGTCAGCTGTGAGGCGGAGCTCTGGAACAGAGGCACCGACGACGGAGCTCCGCCTCACAGCTGACGACCTTGCCGCTGCCCCATGGCTACTACCCGCTGCGGCTGCTGAGAGAAAGAGAGAGGGGGGAGAGAAAGAGATAGCAAGAGAGGGAGAGAGATAAAGAGAGAGGGAGAGAGGGGGGAGAGAAAGAGACAGCAAGAGAGACAGAGAGAAAGACAGAGAAAGAGAGACATAGCAAGAGAGACAGAGAAAGAGAGAAAGAGAAAGAGACAGCAAGAGGCAGAGAGAGAGAGACATAGCAAGAGAGGCAGAGAGAGAGAGAGAGAGAAAGAGAGACATAGCAAGAGAGGCAGAGAGAGAAAGAGAGACATAGCAAGAGAGAGAGAAAGAGAGAGAGAAAGAGAGACATAGCAAGAGAGGCAGAGAGAGAGAAAGAGAGACATAGCAAGAGAGACAGAGAAAGAGAGAGAGAAAGAGACAGCAAGAGGCAGAGAGAGAGAGACATAGCAAGAGAGGCAGAGAGAGAGAGAGAGAGAGAGAGAGAGAGAAAGAGACATAGCAAGAGAGGCAGAGAGAGAGAGAGAGAGAGAGAGAGAGAAAGAGACATAGCAAGAGAGGCAGAGAGAGAAAGAGAGACATAGCAAGAGAGACATAGCAAGAGAGAGAGAAAGAGACAGCAAGAGGCAGAGAGAGAGAGACATAGCAAGAGAGGCAGAGAGAGAGAGAAAGAGAGACATAGCAAGAGAGGCAGAGGGAGAAAGACATAGCAAGAGAGACAGAGAAAGAGAGAGAGAAAGAGAGACATAGCAAGAGAGGCAGAGAGAGAGAAAGAGAGACATAGCAAGAGAGACAGAGAAAGAGAGAGAGAGAAAGAGACAGCAAGAGGCAGAGAGAGAGAGACATAGCAAGAGAGGCAGAGAGAGACAGAGACAGAGACATAGCAAGAGAGGCAGAGAGAGAAAGAGAGACAGAGAAAGAGAGAGAGAAAGAGACAACAAGAGGCAGAGAGAGAGAGACATAGCAAGAGAGGCAGAGAGAGAGAAAAAGAGAGACATAGCAAGAGAGACAGAGAAAGAAAGAGAGAGGAAGAGACAGCAAGAGGCAGAGAGAGAGAGACATAGCAAGAGAGGCAGAGAGAGAGAGAAAGAGACATAGCAAGAGAGGCAGAGAGAGAAAGAGAGACATAGCAAGAGAGACAGAGAAAGAGAGAGAGAAAGAGGCAGCAAGAGGCAGAGAGAGAGAGACATAGCAAGAGAGGCAGAGAGAGAGAGAAAAAGAGAGACACAGCAAGAGAGACAGAGAAAGAAAGAGAGAGGAAGAGACAGCAAGAGGCAGAGAGAGAGAGACATAGCAAGAGAGGCAGAGAGAGAGAGAAAGAGACATAGCAAGAGAGGCAGAGAGAGAAAGAGAGACATAGCAAGAGAGACAGAGAAAGAGAGAGAGAAAGAGGCAGAAAGAGGCAGAGAGAGAGAGACATAGCAAGAGAGGCAGAGAGAGAGAGAAAGAGAGACATAGCAAGAGAGGCAGAGAGAGAAAGAGAGACATAGCAAGAGAGACAGAGAAAGAGAGAGAGAAAGAGGCAGCAAGAGGCAGAGAGAGAAAGACATAGCAAGAGAGACAGAGAAAGAGAGAGAGAAAGAGAGACATAGCAAGAGAGGCAGAGAGAGAGAAAGAGAGACATAGCAAGAGAGACAGAGAAAGAGAGAGAGAGAAAGAGACAGCAAGAGGCAGAGAGAGAGAGACATAGCAAGAGAGGCAGAGAGAGAGAAAGAGACATAGCAAGAGAGGCAGAGAGAAAGAGAGACATAGCAAGAGAGACAGAGAGAGAAAGAGAGACATAGCAAGAGAGACAGAGAGAGAGAGAAAGAGAGACATAGCAAGAGAGGCAGAGAGAGAGAAAGAGACATAGCAAGAGAGACAGAGAAAGAGAGAGAGAGAAAGAGACAGCAAGAGGCAGAGAGAGAGAGACATAGCAAGAGAGGCAGAGAGAGAGAGAGAAAGAGAGACATAGCAAGAGAGGCAGAGGGAGAAAGACATAGCAAGAGAGACAGAGAAAGAGAGACATAGCAAGAGAGGCAGAGAGAGAGAAAGAGAGACATAGCAAGAGAGACAGAGAGAGAGAGAGAGAGAGACAGCAAGAGGCAGAGAGAGAGAGACATAGCAAGAGAGGCAGAGAGAGACAGAGACAGAGACAGCAAGAGAGGCAGAGAGAGAAAGAGAGACAGAGAAAGAGAGAGAGAAAGAGACAGCAAGAGGCAGAGAGAGAGAGACATAGCAAGAGAGGCAGAGAAAGAAAGAGAGAGGAAGAGACAGCAAGAGGCAGAGAGAGAGAGACATAGCAAGAGAGGCAGAGAGAGAGAGAAAGAGACATAGCAAGAGAGGCAGAGAGAGAAAGAGAGACATAGCAAGAGAGACATAGCAAGAGAGAGAGAAAGAGGCAGCAAGAGGCAGAGAGAGAGAGACATAGCAAGAGAGGCAGAGAGAGAGAGAAAGAGAGACATAGCAAGAGAGGCAGAGAGAGAAAGAGAGACATAGCAAGAGAGACAGAGAAAGAGAGAGAGAAAGAGGCAGAAAGAGGCAGAGAGAGAGAGACATAGCAAGAGAGACAGAGAGAGAGAGAAAGAGAGACATAGCAAGAGAGGCAGAGAGAGAGAAAGAGAGACATAGTAAGAGAGAGAGAGAAAGAGACAGCAAGAGGCAGAGAGAGAGAGACATAGCAAGAGAGGCAGAGAGAGAGAAAAAGAGAGACATAGCAAGAGAGACAGAAAGAAAGAGAGAGAAAGAGACAGCAAGAGGCAGAGAGAGAGAGACATAGCAAGAGAGGCAGAGAGAGAGAGAGAAAGACATAGCAAGAGAGGCAGAGAGAGAAAGAGAGACATAGCAAGAGAGACAGAGAAAGACAGAGAGAAAGAGAGACATAGCAAGAGAGGCAGAGAGAGAGAGAGAGACATAGCAAGAGAGACAGACAGAGAGAGAGACATAGCAAGAGAGGCAGAGAGAGAGAAAAAGAGAGACATAGCAAGAGAGACAGAGAAAGAAAGAGAGGAAGAGACAGCAAGAGGCAGAGAGAGAGAGACATAGCAAGAGAGGCAGAGAGAGAGAGAGAAAGACATAGCACGAGAGGCAGAGAGAGAGAGAGAGACATAGCAAGAGAGACAGACAGAGAGAGAAAGAGATAGCAAGAGAGAGAGAGAGACAGAGAAAGAGAGACAGAGAGAGAAAGAGAACGAAAGAGATAGCAAGAGAGACAGAGAAAGAGAGAGAAAGAGATAAAATGAAAGAGAGATAGCAAGGGAGGCAGAGAGAGCAAGGGAGAGAGAAAGACATAGAGGGAGGGAAGGAGGGAGAGAGAAAGAGAGCAAACAAGAGGGGAAGAAAGAAAGAAAGAGGGATGGAGAAAAAGAAGGGAGGGAAGAGGAAGGAAGAGAGAGAAAGAGGGAGGGAGAAATAGAGCGAAATGGAGGAAGAGATTTTTTTTGTCCAAACTTTTCTTTAGCCCCCCACCCCCACCCCTCACCCCGTTCAGTGTTCCCCAGGATTTTGAAAATATGAATAATGTGCCGCGGCTCAAAAAAGGCTGGGAAACACTGGCATAGACAATGACTATTGTTTACCTGTTGCCAAGGGAACCAGATTGTCAGTTGCCCTGAAAAGCCCCTCCCCAGAGCATTCTCACTGGGTGAAGTCTCAGCATGGCAGCCAGAAAGTGCTGCAGGGTAAGTGAGGGTATCTCAAATGGGAGGAATCTGGCAGTAGGGGAGGAAGTTCATGCTTCCCAACTCTTTTAACATGTCTATTTTATTTCACAGAGAGTTTGGAAATTTTTCCAAATACTTTTCTGCTGTGCCAGAAAAGAGGAAGAGATTGCCAGGTACCACCTCCCCCTTCTCCTTAAACCCTGTCCATGGTGGGACAACACCAGGATAGGGCAGCCAAAATTTTTACTAAGGCCATGGTTCCCAACGTGGGGCCCAAGCCCTACAGGGGGGCAATTTGATTTTTAATGGGAGCGATTGGAACCTTGTTTAAACCAAGTTAATGGCCTTTTAGGCTTTCTTTGGCTGAGGAGTTCACTTTTGAATAGTAACAATTATATGTCAGGGGGGTCACAATTTTAGAGATGCTTAGGTGGGGTATGGTCAAAGAAAGGTTGGGAACCACTGTGCTAAGGGCATTGCGTGAGGGGGCAGATGGTCAGGATGAAAACCAAAGTTACATGTTGGGACAAACAAGTGGAGGAAAGGGACATGCACTCCTTACCAGGAGTCTAGGCCTGCCCCTCCAAAATCCCATTTGTGAATGGAAACAACCCAGGCCCCATGGTGACATATGGATTTTGTGGTTTGCCATCACTGTTCTATATGATTTCTTCAAACTGATGAAGGTTGAGTTTCAGGGAGGGATGAAATGAATTATTTCTGACAGACAAGTTTCATAGGCTTATGCTAATCAGATTACAAGGAGCACATTATCTTTTCCTTCCTAATAGTTTTTTTTTTAAATTTCCTTCCCATGAAAGATAATGGGGGGGGGGGAGGAAAGTGCCCTGGGAGCTCTAGAACCGGGTACTTTTGTCTTCCTATTAATGCAATTGTCAGACAATTAGTAAACCAAATTCAATATTATGTTTCCTGCCTAGCCCTTCCCTTTCTCCCTCCTGCTTGCTTGCTCGCTGTTGGGCATGCACAAAGCAACCCATAGCCTGGACTTTATTCGCTCTGTACTGCCCACAGCGAATAAAGCCTTTCCTTTCTCTGGGCGGTGGGAGAAGCTTCTTTGTCCGAGCGCCCAGAGAAGTGAAACGCTTTATTCGCTCTGAGCCACCCAGAGAGAATAAAGCCTTTCCTTTCCCTTTCTCTGGGGAGTGGGAGAAGAATCCTCCTCCCAGCACCCTAAGAAGCGAAACGTTTTATTCACTCTGGGCAGTCGAGAGAAAGGAAAATAAGGAATTTATTTACTTTATTTAAAAGGTGCCACCAAATCCCTGGTGTTTCCAAATCCCCAGCGGCTCGCTGAGCGCAGTTGTCCATGAGCGGCTGTAGGAGAGCGGCGGTGGTGGCAGGGGAGGGTCAGGAGGGAACTAAACTTGGACAATGGCAGCATCTCCATTTGGATGGGCCTGTGAGGGGGATGGCTGTTGCTTTGCAATTCTCTGCCGCTCATGGACAACTGTGGAAAAGAAGCGATCACCTCCAGCGCTCCCACTCCAGCCTGTCCTTTATTTATAAGGCAGTAAACCTGGACAATGAGGGAGTTTTCCAGCTGCAGAGAATTGCAAAGCAACAGCCATCCCCCTCATACGCACATACAAAGGCCCACGATTACTTACCGGCGTCCAGTGCTCCTCGAGTTCGAAATCCTCGAAACTGTAAAAATAAAGTTTCGTAAAAAAGGGCAAGCCAAGGCCACAAGGGCAGCCACAGAAGAATTTGAAGCAAGGCAAGCTAAGATAGGAACCACCACAATCAAAGCTTCCTCATAGACGATTCTGTGAGACCTCCACTCTCTATATAGGGAGAGACGAAGTGGGCAGGTTGATTGGAGAACCAGCAAATCAGCAAACTGCTAACTCGGCAATCACTCCCAGAGCATGACCAGATTTTTTTTTTTGAAAAAAAATTAAAATTAAATTAAATTGAAAAAATGTAAAGTCACTTCCACGATTATTGGATCCGTAATCCCGAAAGTGATTGCTGCTGGTCAGCTGAAGCTGTGCACGCAGATTCATTTTTACTGGTAGAATGGTGTTCCACCCCGTGGTGATTGCTGCCCATCCCTAGGCACCACTGGAGGTCTACAGAGTCTGTAAGATCCTCTCCCCAAAATGGCTTTCATGCAGAGGGGCCTTCAGGGGCAAAAAGATGGGCTGGCTGACAGGCCAGGCTGAGAAAGGAGAGGCTCAGCTAGAGATGGATGTTTTTGACATGCCACCTTCTTCTTTTGGGCAGGGCTGAAGGAGGAGGAGGAGGAGAGAAGACACTTCCTGGGGTAAGTACGGTTCCGCAACGTGGCCAGTGGGTGGCCATTCCTCAAATCTGGGTGGGGGAAGGGTGGAAATCCCACTGGGGGGAACTTGGCCAGCCTAGAAAACTGAAGAAGAGCTCTTTGGATTTTTTTTACTTGCAGGTATCGATGGCTGGGGCTGCCAGGACCCCAAATGGATGAAAGTCTGGCATGGACCTGGCCTTTGTGGGGTGAGTGTCCTCTCATCCGAGGGACTCTGAAGCCCCCAAGAAGGTGGCTAGGAGTAAAGTTTACAAGAGGGGAGGCATCTCTACCCTCTGCCTCTACTTTGGCTAACAGAAGAATGACTCAGGCCCTTAGTTCTCTCCCCAGGATGGAGATCCCCAGAAGGTGGACTCCAGGGCTCTCCTCTATTAAGGAACTGGTAAGGCCACTGGTAAGACACCCTCCCCACTGTAATGGCAGACATCCTGCCAAGAAATTATGCCAATAGATATAATATTTGCCTTCTTATTTCAGGAGCCACAAGATGGACAAAACAGCCAGGGTTCAGGGTAGGTAAAAAAACGTGCAGAGGGGAGGCGTCTCTGCTTCTGCTGCTGCTGCTTGTGTCAAAGGACAGGTGACACAGGGCAGTCCCACTGGCAGGCCAAACCCCTTGGCAGGCCAGCTGGAAGGGCTCTGGGAGCCTCCACATGGCCACTTTTGCAAAATGGGCCATGGCTGCTTTTGATCTTTGTCCCCTTTGTTTTCTTCCCCCAGAGAGACATCCTATACCATCTGGCGTCGAGAGCCCTCGTAGGTAAGAAACCTTTGGCAGGGGGGCAGGGGGTGAGAGGTTTAGGGCGATGCCTTGACTCCTGATGGGAGGGGGAGAAATTATGGTAGATAGCCTTCTAAGCGTAAGGCTTGCAAAAGCTTTCTCCCCCTCCATTAATCTATCAATTTGATATGCGTCCCTATAATACTCCAAGCTTGGAGTATTGGATATGGATATGTGTCCCTATAATACTCCAACCATGGGTAGTATTAGAGAAAGAAATTAATGATATTAAGAATCAGGAATTATTATTCAGGAAATGGAATAAGAGAAATAAATAGATTAATAGACCCTACTAAAGCGATCATAGAGAGTTGGATGAAATGGCAAGATAAATTAAAAATGACAAATTCTAAATTAGCAACGCTGCATGTGATAAATTTAAAGAAAGAAAGTAGCCTCACAAAGATAATATGGAAATTAAGGAGGGAAGGTATACAGAGAATGGAACAGTTATATGAAAAGGATGGAAGAATTAACAGAAATGAAATAGAGCAATGCCTTGGACAACAAAATTGATTACAAATTAACGCAATAAGCACATATTTAAGTAAGAGGGAAAATAAAGAAATATTTAACAGACAAGAAATGAATTTAGAAAAGATATTAAGGGAAAAGAGTAAGAATATAAAAGCACAAACAGGTAATATATAGAGAGAATTATTACAAGCAGAGGAACAAGTAGTAAAAGGATTGACGAGATATTGGCAGGATGAGTTAGAAATTGATAAATGGGATATGGAAGGCATAATTGAAAATATTAAAAGAATCAAAAACACAAGAATAAGAGAGATGAGAAGAAAAATATTACATAAATGGTATTACACACCAGTACAATTAGCACACTTTCAAAAACTGAGGAAAGGAAACTGTTGGCATGGATGTAAGGCAAAAGGAGTGTTTATGCATATGTTTCGGGAATGTAATAAAGTTCAAAAATTTTGGAAGCAAATACAAACGGAGGCGAATAAAATCACGAATGGTAACTGGAAAATAACCAAGGAAGCAGCATTATTGATAAAAAATAGTGAGGTAAAAGAATACGAAGAAATCAAAATTGCAGCGATAGAAAGTGCCCAGGCAACCATAGTGCTTGGTGGAAAGATGATAATAAATGGACCATAAAAAATTGGTGCAGGTACATGGTGGACCACATTCACTATGAAATTATGGAAATTAGATTACACAACTATAATGAAGAGAAATTAGCAGCAACAATGAGGCAGTGGGAGAAGGTTAAGAATTATATATTAACAATATCAGCAAGCGATGCAAATGTAAAAAGTAAAATTCAATCACTTTATAAAGAATGAACAATGTAATCCAGAGATAAAGCAAATGAACGATACAGAATTGAATCTGCCTCGGTGAAGGGGATTTTAAATTTTTTGTTTGGTGATGGTACACTTCTATATTTTATGTTTTTGCTTTTTGTAAATTTTTAAAAAAATCAATAAAAACTATATTTTTTTAAAAAAAAAGCTTTCTCCCCCTCCCATCAGGACTGAAGGCATCGCCCTAACCTTAAGGCTTGCTGTTGGCCCATAGGGCCTGATGCACCCTGTCCTTTCTCAATCTTACTGGGACACAGAAAGCTTAGGATTTAGCCTCCGTATCTTCATTTGCAGGATTCGAAGTCAGCTCAAATGGGGTCAGGGAGCAGCAGCAGCCTAGACCTGGCCTCATTGTTGACAAAGTCTTCTCAGTTGGGGAGGGGTGGAGTCCCCCTAGTTAGTTCTCCTAACCTGACCGAGGTGTGCTGGAGCGCTCTGGGCAGCGGAGCAGGAGGACACCCGGCCCTTGGGAGAAGGGACTTAGGTTAGCCACATGCCCCCAAGCTCTGGTGCCAATGGCTCCTTTGCCACAAATCAGCAGGGACTGGTGTCCTTAATGGAGAATGGGATCATTGTCGTCCACAGGATTCTCCAGAGTACAGTTTGGCCAATTTAAGCAGCCTGGAGGAAGACACATCGGACACCTTGGAGCGCCTCCTCCAGGAATTAGAGGTATGAATTCTACCCTCTTCAGGGATCAATGCCTTGCCTTGCAAAGCTCAATGAAGCAATGAGCTATGCTATGCAGGGCCACCCAATCAGACAGGTCTTAGAGGGGGATGCTGGCACAATGTGGTCTACTGGAGAAGGAAATGGCAGCCTTCTCCAGTATCCTTAGTAAGAAAACCCCAAGAAAAGCATCAAAACAATGCCAGAAGACGAGCCCCTCAGAGAGGAAGGACTCCAATATGCTACGTGGAAAGAGCAGAGGGCAAGTGATTGCTGCTGGTCAGCTGAAGCTGTGCACGCAGATTCATTTTTACTGGTAGAATGGCGTTCCACCCCTTGGTGGTTGCTGCCCATCCCTAGGCACCACTGGAGGTCTGCAGAGTCTGTAAGATCCTCTCCCCAAAATTGCTTTCATGCAGAGGGGCCTTCAGCTGGAAGGGCTCTTGGAGCCTCCACATGGCCACTTTTGCAAAATGGGCCATGGCTGCTTTTGATCTTTATCCCCTTTGTTTTCTTCCCCCAGAGAGACGACCTATACTATTTGGCGGCGAGAGCCCTCGGAGGTAAGAAACCTTTGGCAGGGGGGCAGAGGGTTAGCGTTAGGGTTTCAGCGATGCCTTGACTCCTAATGGGAGGGGGAGAAATTATGGTAGATATCCTTCTAAGCTTAAGGCTTGCAAAAGCTTTCTCCCCCTCCCATCAGGACTGAAGGCATCGCCCTAACCTTAAGGCTTGCTGTTGGCCCATAGGGCCTGATGCACCCTGTCCTTTCTCAATCTTACTGGGACGCAGAAAGCTTAGGATTTAGCCTCCGTATCTTCATTTGCAGGATTCGATGACAGCTCAAATGGGGTCAGGGAGCAACAACAGCCTAGACCTGGCCTCATTGTTGGGATCCTCCAGCCCTTGGGTAAGTAAGACAAAGTCTTCTCAGTTGGGGAGGGGTGGAGTCCCCCTAGTTAGTTCTCCTAACCTGACTGAGCTGTGCTGGAGCGCTCTGGGCAGCGGAGCAGGGGGACACCCGGCCCTTGGGAGAAGGGACTTAGGTTCGCCACATGCCCCCAAGCTCTGGTGCCAATGGCTCCATTACCACAAATCAGCAGGGACTGGTGTCCTTAATGGAGAATGTGATCATTGTCATCCACAGGATTCTCCAGAGAACAGTTTGGCCAATTTAAATAGCTCTACTCCAAACATGACTACGTCAAGATTTAACTCTGCTCTTGAAGCATTTTGTTCTGGTTTTCTACCTTATCACAGATACATGTACTGGGTGAATTTTGGTGAGAAGGATGGGACTGCAATAGAAGCTGCAGGGATGGATGGATCAGACAGACATGTGCTTGTGGTATTAATTGCTGAAGAGCCCGCGGGATTGACTCTTGATTACGTCACTAATAGACTCTATTGGATCAGTATGCATAAAAAGGTGTGCACTTCATCCCATTTCAAATTCAAAGCTACCTATAGTTTGCATCTCTCTCTCTCCCTCCCCCTCCCTCCCCCTTATGATTTATGAAAACAAATCCCAAAAATGTGTTTATGTTCTTCAATTAAACGTAATATTGTAGGCACCTTCCACCAGCATAGCTTGCTAAAATGTTCCCAAATCTTTCAGCAGTCTGCTGGAAATATAGAAAAGAGATTGGTACCTACTACCACCTATGGTGAACCTGCCTCAGGGCCAAAACCTATTGGTTAAAAATTAAAAACTGTATTGAGCTACTAGTTTTTCTCATCATTCCTACCACCCATTTCCTCCCATGTTGACTGTATGACTGTAACTTGGTGCTTATATCCTAAGATTTTATTAATATTGCTTCTTCATTGCTTATTTGACCCCTATGACAATCATTAAGTGTTGTACCGCACGATTCTTGACAAATGTATATTTTATTTTATGTACGCTGAGAGCATATGCACCAAGACAAATTCCTTGTGTGTCCAATCACACTTGGCCAATAAAATTCTATTCTATTCTATTCTATATCACAAACTGTTTTCTTAAAACCTGAGCTTTTCCTCTTGGGCAGGGGTAGGCAAAATTGGCTCTTCTATGACATGTGGACTCCAACTCCCAGAATTCCTGTGCTAGCATGATTGGTTCAGGAATTCTGGGAGTTGAAGTCCACAAGTCATAGAAGAGCCAACTTTGCCTACCCCTGCTCTTGGGCGTCTAGGGAGAATTTTAAGAAAGAGGATAGGTATATAATCTTACATGTCACAACAGCTGCTAGAATACTCTATGGACAAAATTGGAAAAAGGAGTCAATCTCATCAATGTTAAACATTATAATCAAAGTACTAAAGTGCATGGAAATTACTAGATTGTCATTGGCACTTCAAGATAAGGATGAATCTGAATTTCATAAAATCTGGGACAAGTGGTACAATTGGCTGAACCAAAATGAATACCTAAAATTCCTTAACCAAACAAACCTGAAATAACCAAACAAACCAAGCAAACCTGAAATAACATAAATAAAGAGACCATTTAGATATAGAGGGCCACAATGTATAAACCACATGATCTGGAGAATTTGAGCAAAATGTGCCATAGAGAATTGCCTTGGGTTATCAGAAAGCATGGCTATTTAATTAAAACAATTAGTGATAGTTCTGCAAGTCTGAATATTGTTCTCATATTGCTTTTTGTTTTTTTTTAGTCCATCGAAACAGTAAAGGTAGATGGTTCTGGAAGATATACTTTCCCTGATACAATGCTGAAAAATCAGGATCCCTTAGGACTCGCTGTATTTGAAAATCTGTTCTTCTGGAGCACTGTAACACACTTGTATTATGCATCTCGCTCCACACCTGGTGTTGGTATACTGCTGAATGCCTCGATTTCTTCATTCACAGTCCTGCATGAGCTACAGCAGTCACTAAGTAAGTTGATCTCTTTGGCAAGCCATAAGCAGGGCTGAGCTAGTAAGAAAAATAATTGACATTCACTTCCCCCAGGGGTGTTTCTGGGATACACTGTAGGAATTCATAAGCAATTGTAATAACTTGCTTGGGGAGAATTACGGCATAGTGGTGATTTGATTAAAAGATAATCAGGAAGATGTGGGGAGGTCAAAGAGTATATATATATATATGTATATATGTATATATGTTTTCGTAGATTGTCACGGGTACAGGTATGACGGTCTTGGTATATTTGGGTTTCTTCCCGTGTAGGATTTGGAAATTTCTGGTGACGTTTCGACGAGGTCACACTCATCATCTTCAGGCTGGTGTTTCTGTCCTTGTTCTAAGGCGAACACTGCGAGACCTGAGCTGCCTTCCTTCTATAAATACTCGTGGCTGGGTGTGGTTTGATGGCTCAGCAATTGCCTGCTGTGTAGAAACTTCCTGGTGAGTCAGTGGGGTAACATCTTGGGTCGTTGATGGAGCTGAAGTATGCTGATTAGTTAATGGTTGTTGATTAGGTGTGATATCCTGAGTAGTTGGAGCTTGCAGGCTGCTTGATTGTTTTGCAATGTGTGTTCTGAGTCTAGTTTCAGTTTTTATGGCTGGGTTACATTTGAGGGCTGGTTTCCAGATGTCTGGTAGGCGGGAGGTATCATCCCGCTTGTTCATATTTTGGGGATGTTTTTCTGTCTCGATGGCTTCCATGATTATTCTTTTCCTGTAGTGTTCTGTTTTGGAAATTAATTTACTACTGTCAAAATCAATTTCATGTCCTGTAGTTCTGAAGTGTTGGAAAAGGGAGGAGGTCTTTTCTTTTTTCTTTAATGCATTCTTATGTTCTGCAACACGTGCATTTACTCTCCTGTTAGTTTGTCCAATATACGTGGCTGGGCAGATTTTACATGGTATTTGATAAACTCCCTGGTTTTCTACCTGGGTATTGTCTTTCGGGTTTCTTAGGATGTTGGCTATTTTTTAATCTGTACCAAAGGCTGTCTTGATGTTATGTTTGCGGAGAATTTTACTGATTTTATCTGTGGTGCCTTTGATGTAAGGGAGGAGGGCAATGCCATTGTCCTGTTCTGTGTCTTGGTTCTTGGGGGGTGTCTCTTTATGGATTAAGTTGTTGATTGCCTCTCTTTGGAATCCATTGGAAATTAATACATTTGTGAGACTGTGTAATTCAGGTTCCAGGTGGTCTTTGTTGGCTAGGCGTTTGGTTCTGGAAATGAGGGTCTTGGCTACGGAATTGATCTGTGCAGGTTGGTGGTGGGATTTTGCGTTCAGGTAGTGGTTGGTGTGTGTTTACTTCTGGTAGACGATATGTCCCAGGAAGCCATTGGGTTTTTTATAGATTAGGACATCCAGGAAGGGAAGCTTGTTGTTGGTTTCTATTTCCATGGTGAATTGTATTTTGGGGTGTAGGCTGTTGAGATGTGTGAGAAAGCTGTCCAGTTTTTCTTTCCCATGTGGCCAAATTACGAAGGTATCATCTACATATCTAAGCCAGAGTTTGGGTTTGTGTTCAGATTTGTCCAAGGCGTTG
This sequence comes from Erythrolamprus reginae, assembly GCF_031021105.1. Lineage (NCBI taxonomy): Eukaryota > Metazoa > Chordata > Lepidosauria > Squamata > Dipsadidae > Erythrolamprus > Erythrolamprus reginae. The sequence continues at coordinate 232,542,276 of NC_091951.1, read as the reverse complement.
GTTTCAAAATATTCCATGTATAAGTTTGTGATGACGGGTGACAGGGATGATCCCATGGGGGCTCCTTCTATCTCTTTGTATCTTTGTCCATTGTGGATGAAGTATGTATTCATCAGGCAGTGGTTGGTCAGATCTAAGATGTGCTTCGGGGGGTTGTATTTGTTTTGGATGGCTGTCAGGGCTTCTTTGATAGGCACTTGGGTGAAGAGAGATATGACATCGAAGCTTACGAGAAGGTCGCTGGGTTGTAGGTTTTGTTCCTTTATGATTTCTGTGAATTGGAATGAGTTTTGTACATGAGACATGATGGATTCTGCATAGGGCTAGAGTTGTTTGGCAAGAAATTTGGCAAGATTCTGTAGGGGTGAGCCTATGGAGCTGACTATGGGTCTGAGTGGTGTTCCTTCTTTGTGTATCTTGGGGAGGCCATAGAGCTTGGGGCATCTGGATGATTTTTCTCTGGGGATGATTCTTTGCTGGATTTCTTCACTGATGGGAGAAGCTTTTATTTTGGATTTGGTGGTTTTTTCCAGGTAGGTGGTAGGATCTGTACTTAGAGGTTTGTAAGCGGAGTCTTGGAGTAGGTTGAATAGCTTGTCTTGGTAGTCAGATGTGTTCATCACCACAGTGGCTTTGCCTTTGTCTGCTGGGAGGATGATTATGTTATTGTCTTTCCTCAAGTTGGTGAGTGCTTTTTGTTCATCTTTATGTAAGTTGCTTCGGGGTGGAATGCTGGAGCAGAGGACATTGGTGACTTCAAGTCTGATTTTGTTGGCTTCATCTTGGTTGATTTTGGTTAGAGTGGCTTCAACTCCGCATATGATGTTTTCAGTGGGGATGCGTTTGGGGGCGACTGCAAAGTTGAATCCTTTGGAGAGGATGTTGGTTTCTGCTGTGGTGAGGGTCATGTCCGGTAAATTATGTACTGTATTCTTCATGAGTTGCTGTGGAAAGGGTTTGGATTTCTGGTGTTTTTCCAAATTGTGGAGTTTCTTGGTGTGTATGTCTGTATTGAGGGAGGTTTCTGTTTCAGCTCTCCAGAGGGCTAGTTGTTTAGATTGGTCCCAGAGTATTGGGTGGATTCTGTTGCTAAGTTTGAGATGAAGAGTGAGTAGGTCTTTGTTGGTTTGGTCTAGTAGGAATCTTTTCCTGTGGAGTTCATTTCTGATAAGGGCTAATTCAGTTCTTGTCAGGATCCGTTCAGTGGATGGTGTTATGACCAGAAGATTCCACAATATTCTGTAGCTGGGTAAAGTCTAAAAGTAGAGTTGTTAAGTAGAATTCACTGTTTGTATTAGAAGTTGTTTACCTGCTTCTCATTGGCTGCTACGGTTTGGCGCCAATCTTTGTAGAGCTGTCAGGCATCGCTTGTTGCCGGGTGAAACAGTATAAAAGGAAAGTGCCTCCGGTCTTACGCGCTTCTCTCTAGCTCGCGTCTGAGTGAAAGTGTATCCGCGTCTAGTTACTCTCCTGCAGAGAATAAAGATTTAAAGTTAGCCATCGTGTTTCTCGGTTATTTCACTGGCGACGAGGGTCTAGAGGCAATTTTTTTTACGGAAAAAATCATTATGGCGACCCCTTTGATCATCAGCCGCCTGAATTATTTGACCCTGAGAGGTCAACTTGGACAGCCTATATGGCTAAATTTGAAATTTTCTTGGAAGCCGCCGGCATGAAAGATGCTGACAACGGCCGGAAAAGGGCTTTATTTCTGAACTACTGCGGGACTCAAATTTTTGACCTGGCAGAGACCTTGACGGACCCAGAACCTGCAAATTCGGTTCCATGGGACACTTTGATGGCTAAGTTGGCAGCTCATTTTAAGCCAACGAAACCTGCCAGGGTTTTCAGGCACCAGTTCTCCCGGATGGCTCAAGCTGAGTGGGAATCTATTAACCAGTTTGCCACTCGCCTCAGGACTATTTTAGCCAAGTGTCAGTTTGACAATCCTGAGGCTAGGTTAACTGATGCCATTATATTTGGCATGAGAAATGTTTCTATCCGGAATAAACTGCTGGCAGCTGACGACTCGTCACTACAAGATGTGATTAAGGCAGCTCAAACCGCGGAAGTCGCTGAAGCTGCTGCAGCTGACCTTAAGTCAAACGACAAGCTGGCCACAGTTTTTAAGATCGCTGAGGCACCTTGCGCCCCCGCCAACCATCAACACGACTACAGTACTTCTGAGTTCGACCCATATGAAGACCACTGCTGCCAGCTACGGGTACCGCCAGCCAGACAACCTCGTCCATCCTTCCAAGACTGTGCCGGATGTCGTGGTCAGCATGCCCGCTCGAGATGTCCCTTTAAGGATGCTTTCTGCCGCCGCTGCGACAAACGTGGCCACATTGCCGCCATCTGCCAAGCCATCCTGCCTGACGACACCCCCTTCAATCAAGACCTGCTGCCCACCTTTCCATCTCATTGAGTCTACCGACCATTCAGACAACAAGGAAGAGAGAACCGGAGACCGGGGAGCAACACTTTGAGGGACGGCAACCGAGGTAACCGCACATCCATGGACTGTGGCACCTACCCGCCAGCCCCTAATAAGATTATTGTCCCTCTCATGTTGAATCATCAACCATGCCACATGGAGCTGGACACAGGCTCTAAATTTACTTTAATGCCGTGGCATAAACTGAGACTGTATGTGCCTTCGTTGTCCCTGGACTCGCTAAAGCCGCTGGACATTGCTATTAAAGACTTCCAGGGACACCCAATCCGGGTTTTGGGAAGCACTAGGGTGCCTATAACTTTTAGAAATGTACATTGTATGTTGCCTATTCTAGTTATTGAGGGGGCGAATCATTCCCTTTTGGGACTTGATTGGATGGTTCCTTTGGGGTTAGCTGTCACTGGTCTTCACAAAGTGACTTGTTTGAAGGAGCCTGATTTTGTCCAGGAATTTCCGGAGGTTTTTAAACAGGGTTTGGGTACCTATAAGGGGCCACCCATTTCTTTTTCTTTGGATCCTGCTGTCCCGCCCCTCCGGTTAAAACCTCGCAGGGTACCACTGCCCCTAATGGATAAATTGGATGCCCAATTGCAGAAACTCCAGGCTCAGGGTATTTTGGTTCCTGTCGAACATGCCCCCTGGGAGACCTCTATTGTCACCCCCCTGAAGCCTCATGGATCTCTGAGAGTTTCTGCGGTTTATAAATCTACCTTGAATAAGGCGTTACAGCACAACTCCTATCCGATACCTGTTGTGCAGCAGTTGCTGCATACCCTGGGGTCTGGGAAAATTTTTGCGAGGCTGGACCTTGCACAGGCATTCCAGCAGTTGCCAGTGGACGATGCCACAGCCCTGGCGCAAACAATTGTGACACACAGAGGGGCCTTTAAATGTACTCGACTGCAATTTGGCATAAGTGTCGCCCCGGGTATATTCCAGCGAATCATGGAACGATTGCTCTGGGGAATTAGGGTGGTGGTCCCCTACTTTGACGATATTTTAATATCAGGGGACACTCCAGACCAACTGCACTGTAGAATTCGACAGGTTCTGGCTAGGTTACAAGCTAAAGGATTAAGGCTAAAGCCAGAAAAGTGTGTGTGGGGAATTTCCTCAGTGGACTTCCTGGGGTTTAGGATAGATGAAGCAGGCATACACCCCACTGAGGAGAAAATCAGAGCCATTAAGGATGCCCCTGCCCCCACCTCTAGAACAGAGCTGCAAGCATTTTTTGGGGCTATTAAATTTTTACTCTGTTTTTCTGAAACAGAAAGCCTCAGCAGCTGAGCCGCTTCATCGACTTCTCCACAAGGGAGCGCCATGGAGATGGGGTGAGACAGAACAACAGGCTTTTAATAATATCAAAGACCTCTTGACCTCGCAAAGTGTCGTGGTACAATATAGTTCCACGTTGCCACTTAGGCTTACATGCGATGTATCCCCGTATGGGGTGGGAGAGGTCCTGGCCCACATATTGCCAAATGGCCAGGAAGCCCCAGTGGCATACTTTTCAAGGGACGTTGTCCCTGACAGAACGTAATTATGCCCAGATAGATAGAGAGGCACTCGCATTGGTAGCTGGGGTGAAAAAGTTTCACAACTACTTATTTGGGAGACCATTCCAACTGGTCACTGACCATAAACCCTTGTTAGGGCTGTTAGCCACCGGGTGGCCAACTCCACCTTTTATGTCCCCCCGGCATGTCCCGTTGGACTATTTTTTTGTCAGGGTATGATTACATCCTTGTACATAAGGGGGGCTCAATGATTAATCATGCTGATGGTCTTAGTCGCTGTCCATTAGGGCAAAGGGTGGAGGACCCTGCCCCTGCAGGAGATGTCCTCCTCATTGATTTAGGTACACCATCCCTTATTAATGCCAAAGAGGTGGCCATTGAAACTAAAAAGGACCTGGTGTTGGGAAAAGTCCTCCAATACATATTGAAAGGGTGGCCACCAAATGGTGAAGACCACTCAGTGCTGGATTTTAAAACTAAGAGGCTGGAACTCTCTGTGATGCAGGATTGTATTTTGTGGGGTGACAGGGTGGTTATACCCACTGCACTGAGGCCTCAAGTCATGAACATGCTGCACCAGGGGCACCCTGGGGTGGTCAGGATGAAAGCTTTGGCCAGAGGGTATCTATGGTGGCCAGGATTAGACAAGGGAATTGAAGATTGGGTGGCCGCATGTAGCCCTTGTCAGGACACAAGGCCAAATCCCCCTAAAACCACCCCTGCACAGTGGGACACACCCCAAGGGCCCTGGTCAAGGGTACGTATAGATCTGGCCGGACCGGTGGGCACCAATATGTTTTTGATAGTGGTGGATGCATACTCCAAATGGTTGGATGTTATATTGTTAGGGTCCACCACATCTTCCACAATTATACAAGTCTTAAGGAGGTTGTTTGCAACCCATGGGTGTCCAGATGTCCTGGTTTCAGACAATGGACCCCAATTCACCTCTAGACAGCTGGAGCTGTTCGTAGCCCAATTGGGAGTAAGACATGCCTTGGTCTCACCCCACGCAGCCTGGGCTAATGGTATGGCAGAAAGATATGTTCGTGTGGCCAAAGAGGCCATAAAAAGGTCATTTCCAGGGGAGATACAAGAAAGACTGGACACCTTCCTATTAACTCAGCACATAACACCGAGCCTAACTACCAATAGAAGCCTAGCTGAACTACTCAGGGGAAGGAGATTGAGGTCTCCTTTAGATAGGCTGCACCCCTCTTATGTTAAGATGAAGCCAGAGTATGTAACAACCCCTGAAAGGTCAATGTTTGTGGGACAAAAGGTGTATGTAAAAAATTTTGACAGGGGCAAACAGTGGGAGACTGGGATAGTGACTGAGCAAACAGGTCCTAAAACATATATGGTCAAACTGGATGATGGACGCCTCTGATAGAGGCACATAGACCATGTCAGGGGGAGACTGGAAACAGCCAGTATCAGAGGGAATATGGCTGACACTAGTAATGGGGTTTCTAACGCTTCACTCCCCACAGGGAGTTATACCAGACCCAGCCGTGCCCAGGAACAAATAGATTGGGACTTACCTGGGTTTAGTGACCATTCCAGCGCTGCCCCAGCTCCACCATGCTCCAGCCGGGGAAGTTCTTCACCTGCAGGACCAGAAGAACCTTCGTCCTCCGTAGATGTCCAGGTCCTGAACGAACCACGCCGGTCAGAACGCACCCCCAGGAAGCCTGCTCGGCTCGAAGACTTCATTACTTGCTTGTCCGAATAAAACCTGTAAAAATCCATCCAGAAGGGGGAGGGGTGTTATGACCAGAAGATTCCACAATATTCTGTAGGTGGGTAATGTCTAAAAGTAGAGTTGTTAAGCAGAATTCACTGTTTGTATTAGAAGTTGTTTACCTGCTTCTCATTGGCTGCTACGGTTTGGCGCCAATCTTTGTAGAGCTGTCAGGCGTCGCTTGTTGCCGGGTGAAACAGTATAAAAGGAAAGTGCCTCCGGTCTTACGCGCTTCTCTCTAGCTTGCGTCTGAGTGAAAGTGTATCCGCGTCTAGTTAGTCTCCTGCAGAGAATAAAGATTTAAAGTTAGCCACCGTGTTTCTCGGTTATTTCAGATGGGGTTTTAGAATGGAATTTTAGTTGGCAGCATTTGGGGATCAAGTTTCTGTCTCGGCAGTTGCGTAGAAATTTGAGGTCACACCTCTCCGTTCTGTACAATCGCCTCGCCAGTATCAGTATAGGAATCTCCAGCCGGGAGTCCCTCAGGCCGTCATATTGCACGATCTTCTTTTGGGAAATTCCTGATCCGCCGTCTCAGACCCCTGCCCGAAAAGAAAACCGGCTAACAGGGCTCCCCACTGGTCAGATACCTCCTCATGTAGTCTGTGGTCGAAGAAGGACCGATCGAACTCCTCAAAAGTGGAGGAATAACCGGAGCTCTCCTCCTCACCGTCCATTCGGCTCCGCAGCTGGCTCCACCCCTCTGCTCGCGTTGAGGCATCTTGAAGAGCTCAGGACGCTGCAAAGTTAATAAGTATATTGATAAGAATTAACAAATGGGCATCACGTAGCACCAGGGGTGGGCCATCATTCCTGTCCCTACCAAAAATGCCCAAGCCAAGCCATGCCACACTGCGAGCTGCCAGCCCAGCCCTTACCTTGCTCCGGTGTGTGACAACCTGCAGGGGCGCTGAGAGCATGGCCTGGGGACCAGGCCGGGTGGCCCCGAGCTCTGGCCACGTGGCCTGCTCTGTGCTGTCCTGTGCCACAGGCATCTCTCTCCTGGGGTGTGTGAGAGCAGGCATGTGGCTGGAGGTCAGGCAGGGTGCTTTCACCAGCTGCCGCTCTAGGTGCCGGTGTGAGATTCTGGATGCTGCGCATGTGCAGCAACCGTAATCTCGTGCACAGACGTTCTTCTGGCAGCAAAAATTCTGCGCACGCATGGAAGCAAAACCCCACTGATTTTAGCTGCCAGAATCGCTTAGGTTGTGCATGCATGTCGCATGCAAGACCGGCGGCAATGGAGTGAGACTACGCGCTCCATTGCCGCTGCTAGAATGTTTGGTGTAGCAGTTTTAAGGCATCATGATAGAAAGAGGGAAACTGTAAATTCTAGTCCCACTTTAGGGACAAAAGCCAGCTGTGTTTGGTTGGAAGTTGGGGGTTCAACATAACAAGCATTCAGAATTATTTTCATTTAGTTTATCTAAGGACAGAATGAATAGATTAAAACCAAATGTACTATGCATATTAACTGCTGACCTGGGTGAATAGCGATGAATGTTTTTTAAAATTATATTAGAGGTTTTTTTTAAAGTCTTTTGTAGACGTATTAATTGGATTTTTATAAAATAATCTTTATTGAGCTTTACAAAAATAGAAAAAGCAAAGGTAAGACAGGGTAATGCAACAATAATTAGATTGTATCTCATAACATTTGTAGTCTATATAAATAAACATCAGGTATTGTTTGAGGAATTTTTGATAGTAAGGAAAGAAGTAGAGAAGAGTTGAGGGAAAAAACAAGAGTAAAGAATAGACAGAGAAAAGAGAAAAAACATGTTGAGGGGAATTAGAGTCAAGGAAGGGGGTATAGAGAATAAGAAAAGAAGGATATTTAGATGTATTGTTATACGGTGTTCCTCAATTTTCACGGGTCCGAACTTCGCAAATAGCCTATACCACGGTTTTTTAAAAATATTAATAAAAAATACTTCGCGGGTTTTTTTCTATACCACGGTTTTTTCCCGCCCAATGACGTCATACATCATCGCCAAACTAATAATTTTTGCAAATAAATAACAAAAAAAATAATTATTGTTAATAAATCATTATGTTTATAAATATCAGGATTACTAAGTGTCTTATTCAATGGTGAATACCAGTAATAATGGTGACTAAATTGTTAGGGAATGGGAAATGGTAATTTAGGGTTTAAAGTGTTAAGGGATGGCTTGTGATACTGTCCATAGCAAAAATGGTGTATTTACTTCCGCATCTCTACTTCGCGGAAATTCGACTTTCGCGGGCGGTCTTGGAACACATCCCCCGCGAAAATTGAGGGAACACTGTATTGATATGTTGGGAGCTTTCCCGAGTCCCCGGAGAGGGCTGCATACAAATCCAATGAATGAATTAATTAATTAATTAATTAATTAATTAATTAATTAATTAATTAATTAATTAATTAATTAATTAATTAATTAATTAATTAATTAATTAATTAATTAATTAATTAATTAATTAATTAATTAATTCAAAATGGGCTTGGTGGGCATGGCAGGGGAAGGACATTGCAAAATCTCCCGTCCCTCCCCACACTGCGGCTAGCAGATGGTATTTGCTGGTTCTCCAAACTATTCAAAATTTCCATTACCGGGTTCTCTAGAACAGAGGTCCCCAACCTTTTTTGCACCAGGGACCGGCTTTAAGCTAGACCAGTTTTCCATGGCCCGGTGGGGGGGGGGCTTTGGTCATATGGGGGTGGGGTTATGGAGGGGTGGAGCCAGGCCGCCATCAGGAATTTTGGGGCCCCATACAGCCTAAGTGTCTGGGGGCCCCCCTCCCCACCATTTTAAAACTACTTTATTTTGCGACATACCAATTATGTATGAAATTTACCTTCTTTGGGGAGGGGTGAAAGGGGAGAGTAAGAGAGGAAGGAGTGAAAGAAGGGAATGAGGGAGGAAAGAAGGGAGGAAGGAAAAGGAAAGCAAGAAATGGAGGCTACCTTCATGAATGAAGGAGGAAAGAAAGAAAGAAAGAAAGAAAGAGGGAAGGGACAGGAACAGAGGAAGGAAGCAAGGAAACTTATGAAAGGGGAGAGTAAGAGAGGAAAGACTGAAGGAAGGGAGGGAGGGAAGAAGGTAGGAAGGAGAAAGAAAAGAAGAAATAGAGGAAGGGAAGGTTAAAAGAGAGAAAGAAAAAAGAGCAAGAAAGAAAGCAAGAAAGAAATGAAAGAGAAATAAAAATAGAGAGGGGGAATGAAAGAAATGGAAGGAGGGAAGGAAGGAGAGAAAGCAAGAGAAAGAAAGAAAGCAAGAGAGAGAAAAAGAATGAAAGAGCAAGAGAGCAAGAGAGCAAAAGAAAGAGAGAAAGAAAGAAAGAAGAAGAAAGAAAGAAAGAAAGAAAGAAAGGCAACTTCAAAGAAAGGCTCACTGAGCATCTCTCACTCTCTTTCTATCCCTCTTTCTTTCTCTCTCTTCCTTTCTATCTCTCCTCATCCTTTATCTCCTCTCTCTCTCTCCCCTCTCTCTTTCTCTGCCCCCTCTCTCCCCCCTCTTTCCCTCTCTCCCTCTCTTGCTATCTATCCCCCCTCTCTCTTTCTCTCTCTCCCTCTCTCTCTTTCTCTCCCCTCTCTCCTCTCTCTCTTTCTCCCTCTCCCTCTCTTTCTCTCTCTCCCCCCTCTCTCCATCTCTCTTTCTCCCTCTCCTCTCTTTCTCTCTCTCTCCCCCCTCTCTCCCTCCCTCTTTCCCTCTCTCCCTCTCTTGCTATCTCTTTCTCTCCCCCCTCTCTCCCCTCTCTCTTTCTCTCTCTCCCTCTGTTGCTATCTATCCCCCCTCTCCCTCTCTCTTTCTCTCTCTCCCTCTCTCTCTTTCTCCCCCCTCTCTCCCTCTCTCTTTCTCCCTCTCCCTCTCTTTCTCTCTCTCCCCCTCTCTCCATCTCTCTTTCTCCCTCTCCCTCTCTTTCTCTCTCTCTCCCCCCTCTCTCCCTCTCTCTTCTCTCTCTCCCTCTCTTGCTATCTCTTTCTCTCCCCCCTCTCTCCCTCTCTCTTTCTCTCTCTCCCTCTCTTGCTATCTCTTTCTCTCTCTTTCTCCCCCTCTCTCCCTCTCTCTTTCTCCTTCTCCCTCTCTTTCTCTCTCTCTCCCCCCTCTCTCCCTCTCTCTTTCTCTCTCTCCCTCTCTTGCTATCTCTTTCTCTCCCCCCTCTCTCTTTCTCTCTCCCTCTCTTGCTATCTCTTTCTCTCTTTCTCCCCCCTCTCTCCCTCTCTCTTTCTCCCTCTCCCTCTCTTTCTCTCTCTCTCCCCCCCTCTCTCCCTCTCTCTTTCTCTCTCTCCCTCTCTTGCTATCTCTTTCTCTCCCCCCTCTCTCCCTATCTCTTTCTCTCTCTCCCTCTCTTGCTATCTCTTTCTCTTTCTCTCCCCCCTCTCTCCCTATCTCTTCTCTCTCTCCTCTCTTGCTATCTCTTTCTCTCTTTCTCCCCCCTCTCTCCCTCTCTCTTTCTCCCTCTCCCTCCACTCACCCATCCCGGGGGTCTTTTTCGGACTTCCCAATCCAAGTCACGCAGCCTTGCGGAGCTCCTGGTGGTCTCTCATCCCCGAATCAGCCAGGTAAACACGGCCCCCTCTTCCCTGGCCCGAAACCAGCGAAGGTTGGGGGAATTTCTGCGCAACCCCGGCCACTTTCAGGGTTAAATTCCTCTCCCCGCCCTCTCCGCACCTCCGAAGGGAGCAGGCAGCGTTGCTGGGCTGGCCAATTCTGGGCAGGGGGCGAATTCCTCCGGGGGGGGGTGGAGGTGTGGATGTGTGCGTGCGCCCGGAAGGCGTCCGAATTTTGCCCGGCGGAGCTCTGCAAACACGAGGCAGGGAGGGAGGGAGGCCGTTGCCCGGCCAGCGGCACCAAACAGGGCAGGGCTCCATGGGAGGGGAGGGGGGCACCTCACGGCTGGGGGCTGCCTGGCTTTGTGATTTTGGCTGGGGGGGGAGTTAGGAAGGTCCTACTTCTCCCCCCCAGCCAAAAATTCAAAGCCTATCTTGGATACGGGCGATGAGTGGGACAGAGCGGCGCGGAAGCCTCTTGCAGCAGCTGCCACAGCCACCGGCTTCGGCGCCGCTCGTCCCGCTCATCGCCCGTATCCAGCAGATAGGCTTTGAGTTTTTGGCTGGGGGGGAGAAGTAGGACCTTCCTAACTCCCCCCCAGCCAAAATCACAAAGCCAGGCAGCCCCCAGCCGCCAAAGGAGCCTCCTGATTCTACCTCCCCTGCCCGACGCCCCACCCTGTCCTGCATAATGTCCTCTGCCGGGAGGGCAGCGCCGCCGCGGACCGGCTGGAAAACCCCAACGGCCCGGTCCCGGTCCGCGGACCGGCGGTTGGGGACCTCTGCTCTAGAACCTGTCAAAACCTGCTGAATTTCACCCCTGCTGCTGCCCTTTCCTTTGTTTCATCTAAAACTGGAATAGGTCTTGACACCCTCACCTCCAAATCATTTTAGAGTCTAACAGTTATTTGTAGATATCTTAAATAGAACCTTTCTGTAATTTTTAAGTCTGGCTCAATGATAAGGACTGTGGTGCTTGGGACCAATATGGTCTCAGATTTCTCTCTACAATTACTATTCTACAGTGCAATGATTCCTACTCCAAGTCTCCATATTCCAATCCTGCCAGTGGGAGATAATGTCTGTGTGTTTAGTTCAAAGTTTTTATGCCTATTTTGATTTTTTTAATTCTTCAATTAAATTCCTAATAAGGAGGCTATATTTTCTTCTTTGCCCTAAAAATGTTTCATTCATAGGAAATATTAAAACAAACAGTATAGATACAAAAGTATAATACCACTCTACAAAGCCTTGGGTAGACTACACCTAGAGTAGTGTGTCCAGTTTTGGTGACCACACTACAAAAAGACATTGAAACTCTAGAGATGGTGTTTCACCTGGTGAGTTTGTAGGAATTATTAATTTTGTCTTGGTTGCTATATTGTAGCGCATCAGTTCTCCTTTATCATCAATCCAGTAGAGGAATCCTCTTTTCCAATCCATGTCCTGAAAATAGATTATTTCTGGCCATTCAGGTATCAGGGGTTGTTGCTCCTGAACTACGCCTTCTGGTCCAATATGCACTTGGAAAATTTCATGGTCGGTAGAATACACAACTCTCAATTCTGTCAAAGTACACATATGAAGAATTATCACTCTGGATACTAACTTCACCACTCATTCAAGCACCAAGAACAGCCACTTAACATTGCACCTAAGAATCACAGTAGCTTTAGGCTTCCTATATCAATAGCTGACATTAGTGCTTCCTTGAATGGAGACAATACACATAATGGCCTGGTTTCTAGTTATAAGCTATTCTTCAGAGGACTTGAAAATTGTTTTGTCAAAAGAAATTAATACATGGATAAACATATTCTAGCTGTTTATTTGTATTTGTTTAAAGGTCTGCTTTAAGTCTTATGACAGCTGGCAAGGACTAGCTACTAACCTTATTGCCATTGGATTTTGATATACTGTATTAAGATAATGGAGGACAAAGCAGGCTCAGGGGATCAAAACTGCAATTGGATATGATAGGTGCCTACCCAAACCATCATTAATCCGAGTCCCGTCAACTAAACAATGTCATTTGGCGGGACCCAGGGGAAGAGCCTTCTCTGTGGCGGCCCCGGCCCTCTGGAACCAACTCCCCCCAGAGATTAGAATAGCGCCCACCTTCCTTGCCTTTCGTAAGCTCCTTAAAACCCACCTCTGCTGTCAGGCATGGGGGAACTGAGATATTCTTTCCCTCTAGGCTTCTACAATTTATGCATGGTATGTTTGTATGTTTGGTTTTATAATAAGGGTTTTTAGTTGTTTTAGTATTGGATTGTTACATGCTGTTTTTTATCACTGTTGCTAGCCGCCCCGAGTCCATGGAGAGGAGCGGCATACAAATCAAATCAAATCAAATCAAATCATTAAATAAATAAATCTATCTCTTCTCTGTTTAACAGTTAAAGTATATTTAATATCTGCATCACAACAGCTGACGTCTAAAATATGAGGCTTGTACAAATCTCAAAACTAATACTTAAAAGGTCAAGAGAGTTTCCACCAATCTTCCAGGGACTTATAGTCTTCCAGTTGCATCCAAGAATTATAGACCTACCTCCACATTCACCAGAAGGTAGGAGAAAAGTATCCGTTGGACAGGCGCATTTGTAGCCTTTGGAATGAACTGGTGACAAAAGACAAATGTGGCTGCACACTCCAGGTAAACATGCATTGGTGTTATCTAGAAATCAAGGGAATATGTTAGTATTCAACACTAATTAACCTCTTCTCCAAACTATGTAATTATTCAGCCTGGCATGTGAATTAAGATTGTACAATGCTTTGGATTCAAAGGAAAAGAATGCTCTAGTCTAGAGCAGTGTTTCCCAACCTTGGCAACTTGAAGAGATCTGGACTTCAACTCCCAGAATTCCCCAGCCAGCATTCACTGGCTGGGGAATTCTGGGAGTTGAAGTCCAGATCTCTTCAAGATGCCAAGGTTGGGAAACACTGCTCTAGAGCAAGGCTGTCAAACTCACAGACCTTGAGCTGGAAAGAGGGGGGAAAGTCCCAATATATCATGTGGCAGTGTCGTGATGATATGAATTTGATACCCCTGCTCTACAGCATTTGTGCAACACCTAGCTACAATGCCTTAAACCAAATCTCCCCCACCCCCTCCCCCAGGATCAACCTACAGCTAACTGAAGGCAGCAATTTTAGGAAAATGTGCTGTTTTTTAAAAACTGTAGACATATAGTATGCAATCAACTCGCGTGCTCTAAAGCAAATTTTGTCTTCAAACCTAGGTGCGCCACAATTCTAGCATGAACCCAATAAAGACCTTTCAACCTTTGGCTCAAATGAAGTTGCTTTATATTTGTGTGTGTGTGTGTGTGTGTGTGTGTGTGTGTGTGTGTGTGTGTGTATATACAATGCATGCGTTTATTCTTTGATTAGTTTGTCACCAAAAGAGTCAGCCACTGGCCTCCCCTAGACCCAGGTGAGCTGCTCTCCTAGTGTAGACAATGGCCATTGGTTACCTGTTGCCAAGGGAACCAGATTGTCAGCTGCCCTGAAAAGCCCCTGCCCAGAGCATTCTGACTGGGGGAAAGTAGGAGAATGGCAGTCAGAAAGTACTGCAGGGTAAGTGTGGGTATCTCAAATGGGAGGAATCTGGCAGTAGGGGAGGAAGTTCATGCTTCCCAACTCTTCTAACATGTCTATTTTTTTTCACAGAGAGTTTGGAAATTTTTCCAAGCAATTTGCTGTTGTGTAGGAGGAGGCAATGAAGAGCTTGCCAGGTACCACCTCCCCATTCTCCTTAAACCCTGTCCATGGTGGGACAACACCAGGATAGGGCAGCCAAAATTTTTACTAAGGCCATGGTTCCCAACGTGGGGCCCACGCCCTGCAGGGGGGCAATTTGATTTTTAATGGGAGCGATTGGAACCTTGTTTAAACCAAGTTAATGGCCTTTTAGGCTTTCTTTGGCTGAGGAGTTCACTTTTGAATAGTAACAATTATATGTCAGGGGGGTCACAATTTTAGAGATGCTTAGGTGGGGTATGGTGAAAGAAAGGTTGGGAACCACTGTCCTAAGGGCATTGCGTGAGGGGGCAGATGGTCAGGATGAAAACCAAAGTTACATGTTGGGACAAACAAGTGGAGGAAAGGGACATGCACTCCTTACCAGGAGTCTAGGCCTGCACCTCCAAAATCCCATTTGTGAATGGAAACAACCCAGGCCCCATGGTGACATATGGATTTTGTGGTTTGCCATCACTGTTCTATATGATTTCTTCAAACTGATGAAGGTTGGGTTTCAGGGAGGGATGAAATGAATTATTTCTGACAGACACGTTTCATAGGCTTATGCTAATCGGAATACAAGGAGCACATTATCTTTTCCTCCCTAATAGTTTTTTTTTTTTAAATTTCCCTCCCATGAAAGATAATAGGGGGGGGAGGAAAGTGCCCTGGGAGCTCTAGAACCGGGTACTTTTGTCTTCCTATTAATGCAATTGTCAGACAATAAGTAAACCAAATTCAATATTATGTTTCCTGCCTAGCCCTTCCCTTTCTCCCTGCTGCTTGCTTCCTCGCTGTTGGGCATGCACAAAGCAGCCTGTAGCCTGGACTTTATTCGCTCTGTACTGCCCAGAGTGAATAAAGCCTTTCCTTTCTCTGGGCGGTGGGAGAAGCTTCTTTGTCCACGTGCCCAGAGAAGCGAAACGCTTTATTCGCTCTGAGCTACGATAGAAACCACCACAATCAAAGCTTCCCCATAGACGATTCTGTGAGACCTCCACTCTCTATATAGGGAGAGACGAAGTGGGCAGGTTGATTGTAGAACCAGCAAAACAGCAAACTGCTGGCTCGTCAATCACTCCCAGAGCATGTCGATATCTTTTTTTGAAAAAAATAAAAATTAAATTAAAATTTAAAAATGTAAAGTCACTTCCAGGATTACCGGATCTGTAATCCCGGAAGTGACTGCTGCTGGTCAGCTGAAGCTGTGCACGCAGATTCATTTTTATTGGTAGAACGGCGTTCCACCCCGTGGTGGTTGCTGCCCATCTCTAGGCACCACTGGAGGTCTGCAGAGTCTGTAAGATCCTCTCCCCAAAATGGCTTTCATGCAGAGGGGCCTTCAGGGGCAAAAAGATGGGCAGGCTGACAGGCCAGGCTGAGAAAGGAGAGGCTCAGCTAGAGATGGATGTTTTTGACATGCCACCTTCTTCTTTTGGGCAGCACTGAAGGAGGAGGAGGAGGAGGAGGAGGAAGAGGAGGAGGAGGAAGAGGAGGAGGAGGAGGAAGAGGAGGAGGAGGAGGAGGAGGAGGAAGAGGAGGAGGAGGAAGAGGAGGAGGAGGAGGAGGAAGAGATAACATAATTCCTGGGGTAAGTACGGTACCGCAACGTGGCCAGTGGGTGGCCATTCCTCAAATCTGGGTGGGGGAAGGGTGGAAATCCCGCTGGGGCTAACTTGGCCAGCCTAGAAAACTGAAGAAGAGCTCTTTGGATTTTTTTTACTTGCAGGTGTCGATGGCTGGGGCTGCCAGGACCCCCAGTGGAATAAAGTCCGGCAGGGACCTGCCCTTCGTGGGGTGAGTGTCCTCTCAGTTGAGGGACTCTGAAGCCCCCAAGAAGGTGGCTAGGAGTAAGGTTTACAAGAGGGGAGGCATCTCTACCCTCTGCCTCTACTTTGGCCAACGGAAGAATGACTCAAGCCCTTCGTTCTCTCCCCAGGATGGAGATACCCAGCAGGTTTACTCCATGGCTCTCCCCTATTGTGGAGTCGATTGAGGAACTGGTAAGGCCACTGGTAAGACCCCCTACCCACTGTAATGGCAGACATCCTGCCAAATTATGCCAATAGATATATTTGCCTTCTCATTTCAGAACCCACAGGATGGACAAAGCAGCCAGGGTTCAGGGTAGGTAAAAAACATGCAGAGGGGAGGCGTCTCTGCTTCTGCTGCTGCTGCTTGTGTCAAAGGACAGGTGACACAGGGCAGTCCCACTGGCAGGCCAAACCCCTTGGCAGGCCAGCTGGAAGGGCTCTGGGAGCCTCCACATGGCCACTTTTGCAAAATGGGCCATGGCTGCTTTTGATCTTTGTCCCCTTTGTTTTCTTCCCCCAGAGTGACGATCCAAACCATCTGGGGTCGAGAGCCCTCGGAGGTAAGAAACCTTTGGCAGGGGGCCAGAGGGTTAGCGTTAGGGTTTCGGCGATGCCTTGACTCCTGATGGGAGGGGGAGTAATTATGGTAGATATCCTTCTAAGCTTAAGGCTTGCAAAAACTTTCTCCCCCTCCCATCAGGACTGAAGGCATCGCCCTAACCTTAAGGCTTGCTGTTGGCCCATAGGGCCTGATGCACCCTGTCCTTTCTCAATCTTACTGGGACGCAGAAAGTTTAGGATTTAGCCTCCGTATCTTCATTTGCAGGATGCAATGTCCGCTGAAGTGAGGTCAGGGAGCAGCCTGGACCTGGCCTCATGGGAGAGATCCTCCAGTCCTTGGGTAAGTAAGACAAAGTCTTCTCAGTTGGGGAGGGGTGGTGTCCCCCTAGTTAGTTCTCCTCACCTGAATGAGCTGTGCTGGAGCGCTCTGGGCAGCGGAGCAGGGGGACACCCGGCCCTTGGGAGAAAGTACTTAGGTTAGCCACATGCCCCCAAGCTCTGGTGCCAATGGCTCCTTTGCCACAAATCAGCAGGGATTGGTGTCCTTAATGGAGAATGTGATCATTGTCGTCCACAGGATTCTTACCAGGACAGTTTGGCCGGTTTGGCCAGCCTGGAGGAGGACACCCCGGACAGCTTGGAGTGCCTCCTCCAGGAATTAGAGGTATGTATTTTACCCCTTTTACCCTCTTCAGGGATCAATGTTTTGCCTTGCGAAGCTCAATGAAGCAATGAGCTATGCTGTGCAGGGCCACCCAATCAGACAGGTCCTAGTGGGGGGATGGTGGCACAATGTGGTCTACTGGAGAAGGAAATGGCAGCCTTCTCCAGTATCCTTAGTAAGAAAACCCCAAGAAAAGCATCAAAACAATGCCAGAAGATGAGCCCCTCAGATAGGAAGGAGTCGAATATGCGACGTGGGAAGAGCAGAGGGCAAGTACAGAAAGAGCAAACTGGTACTAATAACAGCCTTTCCTTCCTTCCCCAGGAGCTGCAACAGAAGGAGGAAAAATAATCTCCATGAACCTCCAGAGGTGAGTTGATAGATGGCTGTGAAAAGCCTGCAGGGAATGTGGAACTCTAGGAGACTGGGCTACACAGGGATGGGCAGGACCCAGAATGGGTGGAAACGCTATTCTCTCTCTCACCTTGCTGAGTTAGCCTAACGTCAGTTAAAAGCTGGTACAGCCACTATTAACAGTTTGACCTCTCTAAGGAATCCTTATTACAGAAGGAAGGCAGAAAGCTGTTTTATATTATCCATGGCACATTAATATCACTCATCACCTCAATTCCGGAATGACAACAAAGTAGGAAGTAGGAGATGGTGGCGGCAATGTGACTTAGGAGATAGCAGTGGAACTGCAAAAATATTGTTTTGGTCAATAACGAGCTGGGAGAAACACCTGGCAAGAAGGAGAATATTATCTTGTGAAACAAGGCTAATTCCCACAGATTCTAGATCTTTAGGTCTATGTCTGCTGAAGAATCTTGGGTCTGAGTAGTTTCTTCTGCTTTCTACTAGTGGTGTCTTCCATTTTTACGGTTTAGTTTTCTGCATATTTCTGTGGAGAAGACCAACTCTGTGGTCGCTGGGATTCGTGCGGTAGCAGGCAGTTCCAGAGGTAATCTGGCCCAATGCCATGTAGGGCTTTAAAGGTCATGACCAACACTTTGAATTGTGACCGGAAACTGATTGGCAGCCAATGCAAGCCACGGAGTGTTGAGGAAACGTGGGCGAATCTTGGAAGCCCCACGATGGCCCTCGCGGCTGCGTTCTGCACGATCTGAATTTTCCCAACACTTTTCAAAGGTAGTCTCATGTAGAGAGCGTTGCAGTAATCGAACCTCGAGGTGATGAGGGCATGAGTGACTATGAGCAATGACTCGCTGTCCAGGTAGGGCTGTAACTGGTGCATCAGGTGAACCTGGGCAAACACCCTCCTCTCCACAGCCGAAAGATGATGTTCCAATGTTTCAGAGAATAAGATGCACTTTTTTCCTTCCTAAAAGAGCCTGATACTCTGAATGTAGCTTTTTTTAGGGGGGGGAGCTTTTCCCCCCCAGCCCTAAAGCGGTGCTAACGATCTTCCCAGATCTTTTTCATTGTTACTCTCCCTAAAGAAGGATTTTTCCAGCCCTAACTAGGGGATGAAATAATGTGCTGAAGCTGGTCAGATCAAGGATGCTAGCCAGATGAATACCTGGTAGATGCAGATTTCCCCCCTTATTTTCCTCGCCCAAAACTAAGATGCATCTTATATTCCAGTGCATCTTATACTCTGAAAAATATGGTACATGTGGACTCCCAGAAGTCTGTTAAATGGGAGAGAGCAGATAGAAATCAAGAAGGAAAAGGAATCCTCAGTCTGAGTATTGTATTGGCAGTTCTGTGTTAGCAAAAACTTCAGAAGAGAAGGATTTAGGGGTAGTGATTTCTGACAGTCTCAAAATGGGTGAACAGTGCAGTCAGGTGGTAGGGAAAGAAAGTAGAATGCTTGGCTGCATAGCTAGAGGTATAACAAGCAGGAAGAGGGAGATTATGATCCCCTTATATCCCCTGGTGAGACCACATTTGGAATACTATGTTCAGTTCTGGAGACCTCACCTACAAAAAGATACTGATAAAATTGAACGGGTCCAAAAACGGGCTACAAGAATGGTGGAAGGTCTTAAGTATAAAACGTATCAGGAAAGACTTAATGAACTCAATCTGTATAGTCTGGAGGACATAAGGAAAAGGGGGGACATGATAGAAACATTTAAACATGTTAAAGGGTTAAATAAGGTTCAGGAGGGAAGTGTTTTAATAGGAAAGTGAACACAAGAACAAGGGGACACAATCTGAGGTTAGTTGGGGGAAAGATCAAAAGCAACGTGAGAAAATATTATTTTACTGAAAGAGTAGTAGATGCTTGGAACAAACTTCCAGCAGACGTGGTTGGTAAATCCACAGTAACTGAATTTAAACATGCCTGGGATAAATATATATCCATTGTAAGATAAAATATAGGAAATAGTGTAAGGGCAGACTAGATGGACCATGAGGTCTTTTGCTGCCCTCAATCTTTTATGTTTCTAAGGAATCAGGGTTGAAGTTGGGACTAAAGAAAATGAAATATTTGGGATTTGGTTATTGAGTAATCCAGGAAAAATTGTGGAGTTTAATTATAGACAGATATGGAGGAGAATGTTAAAACAGATGAGGACCTGGAAAGAGAAAAGGTTAAGGAGATTGGCTAAAATAAGAAAATTAAAAATGATGATAGTCCCCAAGATGATGTATCTGTTCCAGGTATTGCCAGGGGGTTTAAATGGGGAATGACTTAAGTAATGATTAAATAAACCAAATACTGCATCATATGCACTGTTACGAGCAAACAGAGCAACTCTTAACCTAATGAAATAGACAATCTTGATACATGTGGCTAAATCCTCTGGAACCAAACTCCCCCCAGAGATTAGGATTGCCCCCACCCTCCTTGCTTTTTGTAAACTTCTTAAAACCCACCTTTGCCGTCAGGCATGGGGGAAGTGAGACATCTCCCCTTGACTATGTAGTTTTATGTATGGTACCGTATGTTTGTGTGTATGTTTTTTATATAATGGGGGTTTTAGGTCTTTAATGTAAACTGTTATTTTAGCCTTCAAGATTAGATTTGTTTATTGTATATTGTTTTTATCACTGCTGCAAGCCACCCCGAGTCTGCGGAGAGGGGCGGCATGCAAATTAATTATTATTATTAATAATAATAATAATAATAATAATAATAATAATAATAAAAATAAGTCCGCATCAAAGCCAGATTTACTTATGTAAAAGATTAAAATCTTCTCTTCCTGAACATGGCAACTGGCATTGTAAATAGTCTATGCTGAGATCAGCTTAATAAGGAAAAAAAAAAAGAAACCTGCAATTCTGAATGCTTGAATATAAGGGTTTATTGTAATGTGTCTCTCTCTTGAAGGGGTCTTCCAGTGCCAGAGTGACCACAGATGTATACATGACAAGTATCAGTGCGATGGGATACAACATTGCCCTGATGGCTCTGATGAACTTAACTGCTGGACGCCAACACCCCTCTGTGCTTTACGTTGTGATGGCAACACTGTGTGTATCCCGGAGAGTTGGCTATGTGATGGGAACACAGACTGCTTTGATGGGGCAGATGAAAAAAACTCTGGTAAGCCAGGGCAGGAAAGACAGACATCTAAGAAGGAACAACCGGTTTTTAGATTATTGGTTTTCTAGGCAGGTTGTAGCTGGAACAAATAGGAAATTCTTTGAAATACAATGTTCCCTCGATTTTCGCGGGTTCGAACTTTGCGAAATGTCTATACCACGGTTTTTCAAAAATATTAATTAAAAAATACTTCGCGGGTTTTTTCCCTATACCACGGTTTTTCCCGCCCAATGATGTCATATGTCATCACCAAACTTTCGTCTGCCTTTAATAAATAAGTTTTTTTAATAAACTTTAATAAACATGGTGAGTAATAATCTAAATGGTTGCTAAGGGAATGGAAAATTGCAATTTAGGGGTTTAAAGTGTTAAGGGAAGGCTTGGGATACTGTTCATAGCCAAAAATAGTGTATTTACTTACGCATCTCTACTTCGCGGAAATTCAGCTTCCGCAGGTGGTCTTGGAACCCATCCTCCACGAAAATCGAGGGAACACTGTACATTTGAAGCTACTTGGCTAAATGATTAGGGGGTTGAGGCAAAGGCAACATAAATGCTAGCGATATCCATTTCTATTTCTCCTTGTCACTGAATGAGATGAAAACTTGTGGGGGCACTTCAGTGGCTGGAGGCAATCAAGCTTTGAGGTATAGGCTATTAGACATAGAGTCCCAACAAAGTGAGCGACTCTACCTAATAATTTCTTCACTAGATGAGGGCAATGGTCTCTATTTAGGATGCTTTGGAAAAAAGAAATCAACAGGAAGCTACACTTAGTCTGAAGTTTCACAGAGTTATGTTGGCTGTGTTATGTTTTTCTGAGCCAAATTTAAAGTGGTGACATTGACTTAAGTTGCCTAAATTTCTCAGGCCTCAGATTTCTGGAGAAAACCCTTTTCCCATATCAGGTTGTTAGTTACACGCAGTGAAGACAGCCTTTCCCATCTCATATTAACTCTTTTATTTTATTTTGGTGCCCTAGAGTAGTTTTTCCCAACTTTGGCAACTTGGAGATATCTGGACTTCAACTCCCAGAATTCCCCAGCCAGCATTCGCTGGCTGGGGAATTCTGGGAGTTGAAGTCCAAATATCTTCAAGTTGCCAAGGTTGGGAATCACTGCCCTATAGTCCTGGAGGCTGTTGGGACTAGTTTCCACATTTTGGGGGGGGGGGGGTGTTGTTGTTGTTATTTTTTGGCAAGATTTCAGAAGTGATTTGCCATTGCTTACATCCTAAGGCTGAGAGAGAGAGAGACCGACTGGCCCAAGGCCATTCAGCTTGATTCAAGCCTAAAGTGGGACTAGAACTGACACTCTCCTAGTTTCTAACCACACCATACTCACCATCTCTACCAAATATTTTCCCTCAGCTACTTGGGGGAAGGGGCATAGCCTACAAATGCAAAATAAGACATGACTTGGTTTGTCCTGCATGTGTTACGGAAGACTCCTCACCATGTTTAACAGCTGTCTGCTCTAAGATCACAGGCTGACTTGTGGAAACCACATTTGGAACTTAACAGAGGGTTTGGGGGAACCCTTAAGCAGCCCCCCCCCTCAGTTCTAATAATTGTGACTCTTTTATGGCCGAGACCCGTGGCTTCCTAACTCTAGTTCTGCACTCATATAACTAGGAAAATGTGGTTTCCACAAGGTAGTCTATGATCTTAGAGCCTAGGGGTCAGGCCCCCTTTGGGGGGGATCGGGGTCGAATGATCGTTTCACAGGGGTCGCCTAAGACCACGGGAAAAGACAAATTTCCCATGGTGTTAGGAACTAAAGTTTCTATTCTGGTCTCTTGGAACATATTTTTACAATCCGACCAATCAGGCGTTTACAGTGGGAGTGTCTCTCTGACCTTCCTGCCAATCAGCTTAAAGCTCTGTTGGGACAATTGGTGCTAGACTTATGGTTGGGGGTCACCACAACATGAGGAACTGTATTAAGGGGTTGCGGCACTAGAAAGTTTGAGAACCACTGTCTTAGAGCAAGGCTAGGGTAAGAGTTAGGTCTCTGACAGCAAAAAGGAGTTGGGGGGCGACATGCGCAAGTAAGGTGAGTGTCCCCCCCCCAAATAAGATCTGGTGCCTTTTTTGATGACAGTAAGTAAGTAAGTAAGTAAGTAAGTAAGTAAGTAAGTAAGTAAGTGAGTGAGTAAGTGGGTAAGTAAGTAAGTAAATAAGTAAGTAAATGAGTTAGTGAGTAAATGGGTAAGTAAGTAAGTGAGTAAGTGAGTAAGTGAGTAAGTAGGTAAGTAAATAAGTAAGTAAGTGATTAAGTAGGTAAGTAAGTAAATAAATAAGTAAGTAAGTAGGTAGGTAGGTAAGTAAGTAAGTAGGTAAGTAAGTAAATAAGTAAGTAAGTAAGTAAGTAAGTAAGTAAGTGAGTAATTAGGTAAGTAAGTAAATAAGTAAGTAAATAAATAAATAAATACTGTACATAAACAAACAAACAAACAAACAAACAAACAAATAAATAAATAAATAAATGTCTTATTTTGGGGGAAACACGGTATTACAATGTCATGGCCAAATAGGGAACATCAATCTTTTGCTGCACGTATTACCTTTCTACCATGTAAGGTAAATAACATTCCTTTTATATAATCTTTAAAGCTATTGTTACTTACTAATTGATTCCTGCTGTCTGGATACATTTTCGGGGGAGGCGTGAAACACGGGAAGGTTAAACATCATTATCTGCTTGCAGCCCAGATCAAATGCGATGGCCTGCACTTCCAATGCAAAAGCGGGCAGTGCATTTCTACTTTCTTGCACTGTGATGGAAATTACAACTGCGAGGACCGTTCCGACGAAGAAGACTGCCCGGCCCCCAGACAAGCTTCCTGCTACCACGATGAAATCAAATGCCACGGAAGTGGAGAATGCATCCTGAAGCAATGGCTTTGTGATGGGGACACGGATTGCAAAGACGGGTCAGACGAGCAGGTACAAATGGTGAAATCCCTAAAGTAAGCTAGCTGTCCCTTTGGGGGCAAACAGGACAATACGGTGCCATCTCAACCACTCAGCAGATGGAATAAGCTACTGGGATACTCCACTGCAGTCCTTGCCTTTAATTGAGAATTAAGTAGCCTTAATTGTGGGATGCTTAAGCAGTGGGGTGGTGACCTAGAGATTAAGAAGATTACCTGACCCTGAGGAGGCTGAGAGTTCAGTCATGGGCAATGGCAGACGTTTCTCTATCAGGGCAGGAAGAAAAAATATCTGCTGTGAACTCCATGTGGCATCAGGAAGGGCATCCATCCAGTAAATGATCAGCTCCATCCAATCGCCCCGGCTCCATCCCAATATAACGGAATACAGGATCATAAAAAGAAAAAAAAGTGGGATGCTTATTTATTACTTATAGTTACGGTCACTGCTAGTACCCGACATATTCCAAATAATAGGTACCAAATGCCTCCAAACTGCTAGAGATGTTAAGATACAGTGGTACCTCTACTTAAGAATGCCTCTACTTAAGAACTTTTCTAGCTAAGAACCGGGTACACAAAGGCCTGGCTAGTTTCCTGCCATTCCCCCTTTAATCCTGGTTATCTTGGGCTGCCAGAGGAGCCTTTCGGTGGCGCTTAAGGAGGCTTTGGCAGTCCAGAGCGAATGAAGTATTTTCCTTTCTCTGGGCGCTTGGAGAGGGAATAAACCTCTGCCAGGGCCCAGAGAAAAGAAACTCTCCCTTGACTCTGGGCAGCCAAGGAGTCACCACAGCGAAGGAAAGGCCCTGGCTACAAAGCAAGTGAGCAAGAAAAGAAGGGAGCCCTTCAGCATGGGAAGGAAGAGGCAGCAGGTAGCAGCAGCAGCAGCCGGTGTATGGGAGGCAGCCTCACACTGGGTGTTTGGGAGGCTCGTGCTTCTCCTCGCTGCCTCAGAGTCCCTCTGTTTTTTTTAAGCCTTAAAGTTTTGAATTTTTTTGATTCCCCTCACCTCACCTTCTTTCTTCGGCAGTGACTGTCCTCCTCTTCTTCTTCCTCCCCCCCCCCCCCAAATTCCGAGCTTTTATTTCTTTCCTAATGGGTTTACACTTTATTTGCTTTTATATTGATTCCTACGGGAAAAATTGCTTCTTCTTAAGAATGTTTCTACTTAAGAATCTGTTCCAGAATGAATTAAGTTCTTAAGTAGAGGTGCCACTGTACTTCTTTCTAAAGATATGCAGTCTGTATAGGCAGACTTCTCAGCAAATCAAAAGGTCCCTTCCCAGAAACACATTTTCCAGGTTTCTTCTCAATTGTGCCTGTTTTCATTGCCCCCAAGTTCTCCGTATCACGGCTCAGATAGCATTTTTTTCTACTGCAGTATAAGCATCTCTAAGCCAAGTCAGTGTAACGTTGCCAGCAGGCAAGAAGAATACAATACAGCTGGAAGGGACCTTGGAGGTCTTCTAGTCCAGCCCCCTGCTCAAGCAGGAGAACCTATACAGGGGCGGATTCCCATTACCGCTGCTATTGGTGCGCCGCTTGCGCCGCTTCAGATCTCATGCATGCGCATGCATGCGTCCCAGCATGTGTGTGCAAGATAGAAACATAGAAACATAGAAGACTGACAGCAGAAAAAGACCTCATGGTCCATCTGGTCTGCCCTTATACTATTTTCTGTATTTTATCTTAGGATGGATATATGTTTATCCCAGGCATGTTTAAATTCAGTTACTGTGGATTTATCTACCACGTCTGCTGGAAGTTTGTTCCAAGGACAAACTTCCAGCAGATTTCAGTAATTTTTTTGTCAAGTAGAAATCGTATAGAATGGTGGTTGGGTAAGGGAAGATGGCTACAAATAAATGCAATATGTAAATATCTGAATGAAAGGGAGAATAAAGAAGCACTATTTAGGGAGGAGATAGAGCTAGAGAAAATAATAAGAGAAAAAACTGAGGGTACAAAGGCGCAAGCAAGCAATATATATATAAGATGTTAGTGAAGTCAGACGGGGATGTGATCCAAGGATTGACTAAATGGTGGCGAAATGAGATACAAGTAGAGGTGCAAGAGATGGAAAATACAGTAGAGAATATAAGGAAAATCAAGAATGCAAGGGTTAGGGAAATGAGAAGGAAAATATTACATAAGTGGTATTACACACCCGTTCAACTTGCACACTTTCAGCAGAACGTTAAAGGTATCTGTTGGCATGGGTGCCAAGATAAAGGAGTGTTTATGCATATGCTCTGGGAATGCCCAGTGGTGCAGAACTTTTGGCAAAAAGTGCAAGAGGATATTAATAGGATATTAAATATAAGATGGACGAGTACTAAGGAAATGGCAGTATTAGTAAAAAGTAGTGAGATGGGAGAATACAGAGAAATAAAACAAGCAGCGATAGAAAGCGCTCAGGTGGTAATAGTCTTGGGTTGGAAGGATGCGGCAAAATGGACAATGCAAAATTGGTATAGGTATATGGTGGACCCCATTCAATTCGAGATTACGGATAAAGGGATGAATTTGACTAATGAAACTGATTTGCAACAGCTGATGGGGCGATGGGACAAGGTAAGACGATATATGGTGAGTAGGATCCGAGACCAAGTTATAAGAAACAAGTTGGAATCACTCTATAATATGTAAAGAAATATTTCACTCTTGGGTTTAAATGATTTATACAAGAAATACCCCCAACTGGTGGTGGGGTGTGATTGATTGTCTGGTGGTGGGCGCAATCACTGAGCACATGTTATATGTCATATGTTGTGTATGTGTTTTATATTATAAAAACCAATAAAAATATTAGTTTTTTTAAAAAGGTAATTTTTTTGCTTCCATGGGCAGAAGTAAAAAAACACCGAAATCTCGTGTGTCCCCTTGTGAGATTTTGTTCCCTGTGCATGCACAGATGTAAACCCATGCTGGGGTATGCGCATGCAAGAGACCCAAAGGTGCGCAACGCAACGATTGCTACTGGTGCACCGTCCTTTACCATACCGGTAGCAACCCACTAATGAACCTATGCTTTCTCAAATCTCCAGGTATTTCAAATGTTTCATTGTTGTACAGCAGAAGTTCTTGATGGATGGATTGATTGGTTGGTTGGTTTTTACAGGACTGTGGATTTCCAAAGAAACAATGTGGTGCCCATCAATGGCAATGCAACCACTCATTACAATGCATCCCAGATCAATGGAATTGTGATGGGGAACGTGACTGCAGAGACGGGACTGATGAGCTTGGATGTATGTAAACTTTCTCCATCTTGGTAGCTGGTGCAATAGTCTTGTTTTTTGAAGTGGTGGGAGGGATCTGTCTTTCTTAGGAGGCATTAGCTTAACAGAGAGAAGTGCTGCAAAACAAGAGCCAAGTTACAATGACAGCAGTTCTATGTTAGTCTTTAAATGTTTTTAGTTTAATGTCCTATGGAGTTGAAATTTAAGGATATTGTGGGGCACCTCATTCTCACCATGCGCTGTTGCCATTTATTTCCATTTGTGCTTGCCAGATTGTTGCGCTCATGTTCTCCTTTTTTAAAAAAAATACAACTTTATTAAACTTATCAAAGTATAAAATAAAAATGGAAATGGAAACAATGGGCAAAGAGGGAAGGGGAAGAGAGAGAGAGAACTGTAGGTTAAAGAGGAAAGGGAACAGCTACTGACAACTTCTCTTTTCTGCATACTAGAATAAAATATAACATTGCAGCCTCAAATTTCTTCTTTTGCATACTTAATATGGATTAGCCTTTTCTAGAGCATACTTGTCTAATCAGCAAATCCCAAAGTCAAAAGTTTTTGGGGGGGTTTCAAAGTACATTTTATTGAAATTTTTCACATAAACACCCTCCCCCAAATATAATTTCAGTAATACAGCTTGTCGTATTATATATTTTTCATATCTAAGGCTATTGTTTTTAACTTAAAGATTCTTATTTCTATTTACAATTTTATACGTGTTGTATATTACATTACAGGGTTTTGACCATCTCTGCTAATTCCATCAGTTTCCAGCCATTCTTCTTCCATTTCTTCCAGTTAGGATATCTTTCTATTTTTATGCATGGAGCATTCTCGCTTCTATCAACATCTAAAACAACAAAGTTCCAAATTCTTTGATGACTTGTATTATTCTCCCCATACCCATTCCAAATCAATCAAAGGGTAAGTCGCATTGAATTTGGCTCATGCTTCATTAGATTTCAATGGTTATTTTATATATAATTGTGCTAAAACTAGAATCTTGAAGTCCTCTTTGCTTTTCCAGGTAAGCCCAGGAGCTGCCATAGCTATGAGTTTCAGTGTGGTGATACCTGTGTCAATTACACTTTGGTCTGCAATGGGAAACCCGACTGCCAAGATGGAATGGATGAAGGCAACCATTGTGCCGTGCCATGTAAAAAACTGTGTGCTCACATTTGTTACAAGTCTCCTCATGGGCCTGTAAGTGAAGACCAGCATTAGAATGTTGATGATGCTTAGGATGATGCTTAAAAATGGATAACATAAGAACTGAAGAGTTGGCCTTCTCGGGTCCCATCAACTAAAAATGTCATTTGGCGGGCCCCAGGAGAAGAGCCTTCTCTGTGGTGGCCCCGGCCCTCTGGAACCAGCTCCCCCCTGAGATTAGAACTGCCCCCACCCTCCTTGTCTTTCACAAGTTACTTAAGACTCACCTATATCGCCAGGCATGGGGGAACTAAGACATCTCCCCCAGACTTATTATATTTCATGTTTGATGTGTATGTGCTGTATGGTTTTTAATTGTTGAGGTTTATATATATTTTATTATTAGATTTGTTCCATTATTATACTGTTTTTATTACTGTTGTGAGCCGCCCCAAGTCTTCGGAGAGGGGCGGCATACAAATCTAATAAATTGAATTGAATTGAATTGTAGAAGGAAAAAAATGGGTTAAGGAGATTTGCTTCCTCCTAGGCCAGTGATGGCGAACCTTTTTTTCCTCGGGTGCCAAAAAAGTGTGGGCGTGCACTATTGTGCATGCATGAGTGCCCACCACCATAATTCAATGCCTGTGGAGGGCAAAAACAGCTTCCCCTGTTCCCCGGAGGCCCTCTGGAGGCCAGAAATAGCCCATTTCCCAACTTCTGGTGGGCCCAGTAGGCTCATGTTTTGCCCTCCCCAGGCTCCAAAGGTTTCTCTGGAGCCAGAGGAAGGTAAAAACGCCCTCCTCCATTCTCCCTGGAAGCTCTCTGGAAGCCAAAAACGCCCTCCGAGAGCCTCTGGGTGAGCCAAAAATCAGCTGGCCAGCACACACATGTACTTTGGAGCTGAGCTAGGGCAACGGCTCATGTGCCAGCAGATATGGCTCCGCGTGCTACCTGTCAAAGGTTCACCATCACTGTCCTAAGCTTTATGCTAAAATTCTTTCAAAATAGGAAAAATAGATAGCCATTCTCGAATAATAATACAATATGGACTTGTTGCTACTATTATAGCAAAAGGATAGTGATTGTAACCATGAAAAAATGGGAAATGTCGTATAAAATGCACTGGCATATAAGACACAGCTTAAGTTTTGAGAGAGGAAAATAGGGGGGGGGGAACCCACCTACCAGGTATTCATCTGGCTAGCATCCTTAGTCTGGTCAGCCTCAACTCATTATTTTATCCCCTGGTTAGGGCTGAAAAAAATAATCTTCGGAGGGAGTAGCAATGAAAACAAACCTACAAAAACCTAGGGCTGGAATAAAAACTTGTTTGGAGAGAGTAGGAATGAAAAAAATCCTGCAAGCCAAGAAGATTGTTAGTAACTCATTAGGGGTGGGGGGGGGAGCTTCAAAAAAGCTACATTTGGAGTATAAAATGCACCCAAATTTTCAGCCTCTTTTAGGCGGGGAAAGGGTACGCCTTATACTCTGAAAAATACAGTATTTGGGGAGAGGGTTATGACAGTATTAAAATGCAGAGGCATCTTGCTGGCAACAAAGATATATATAATCAAAGCAATAGTTTTCCCAGTTGTAATGTAAAATCTGCATTATTGTTTGATTGGCTGAATAAAGAAGTAATACTTTCAAACTCTGGTTCTGGTTCCCATGTCTGAGAATAACCTGCATTGTGAGAACCATTAATATAAAACTAGATAAAAGAAAATAAGACTGTTCATTGAAAATGTTGGTAATTAAACTCCAACTATAAAATATTTTGAACAAGAAGTACAAAGGCAAGAGTTGTTGAAGTTGTTCAACGAGGAGCTCCGGGAGTTGAAACGCCAGAAGAGACGTCTAGAGAAGCGATGGAGGAAGAGTAAGTCCGAATCCGACCGAACACTTGTAAGAGCTTTTATTAAGACTTACAAAGTGGCGCTCAAGGCGGCAAGATGCGCGTACCATGCCGCCTTGATTGCATCAGCGGAATCCCGCCCGGCTGCCCTGTTTAGGGTGACCCGCTCCCTTCTAAACCAGGGGGGAGTTGGGGAACCCTTGCAGGGCAGTGCTGAGGAATTTAACTCACTTTTCGCTGATAAAGTCGCTCGGATCCGAGCGGAACTCGACTCCAATTGCATAGCAGTATCGGCTGACAATGAGTCAGTCAAGGTGACTGGGGCTAAACGTCTTTGTCCATCTGTCTGGGAGGAGTTTGACTTGGTGACACCTGATGAAGTGGACAAGGCCATTGGAGCTGTGAGTTCTGCCACCTGCTTACTGGATCCGTGTCCCTCTTGGTTGGTTTCGGCTGGTCGAGAGGTGACACGGAGCTGGGTCCAGGAGATTGTCACCGCCTCCTTGGGGAGGGGGTCCTTCCCGGCTCCTTATAAGGAGGCACTTGTGCGCCCCCTCCTCAAGAAGCCTTCCCTGGACCCAGCCGTGCTTAATAACTACCGTCCAGTCTCCAACCTTCCCTTTATGGGGAAGGTTGTTGAGAAGGTGGTGGCGCTCCAACTCCAGCGGTCCTTGGAAGAAGCCGATTATCTAGGGCCTCAACAGTCGGGTTTCAGGCCCAGTTACAGCACGGAAACTGCTTTGGTCGCGTTGATGGATGATCTCTGGCGGGCCCGGGACAGGGGCTTGTCCTCTGTCCTGGTGCTTCTTGACCTCTCAGCGGCTTTCGATACCATCGACCATGGTATCCTTCTGCGCCGACTGGAGGGGTTGGGAGTGGGAGGCACTGTTCTCCAGTGGTTCTCCTCCTACCTCTCCGGTCGGTCGCAGTCAGTGTTAGTGGGGGGTCAGAGGTCGACCTCAGGTTTCTCCCTTGTGGGGTACCTCAGGGGTCAGTCCTCTCCCCCCTGCTATTTAATATCTACATGAAACCGCTGAGTGAGATCATCCAAGGGCATGGGGTGAGGTATCATCAATATGCGGATGATACCCAGTTGTACATCTCCACCCCATGTCCAGTCAGCGAAGCAGTGGAAGTGATGTGCCAGTGCCTGGGGGCTGTTGGGGACTGGATGGGTGTCAACAAACTCAAACTCAATCCAGACAAGACGGAGTGGCTGTGGGTGTTGCCTCCCAAGGACAATTCCATCTGTCCGTCCATTACCCTGGGGGGGGAACTACTGACCCCCTCAGAGAGGGTGCGCAACTTGGCCGTCCTCCTCGACCCACAGCTGACATTGGAACATCATCTTTCGGCTGTGGCGAGGAGGGCGTTTGCCCAGGTTCGCCTGGTGCACCAGTTGCGGCCCTATTTGGACAGGGAGTCATTGCTCACAGTCACTCATGCCCTTATCACCTCGAGGTTCGATTACTGCAATGCTCTCTACATGGGGCTACCTCTGAAAAGTGTTCGGAAACTTCAGATCGTGCAGAAAGCAGCCGCGAGAGCCATCGTGGGGCTTCCCAGATTCGCCCACGTTTCTACAACACTCCGTGGCCTGCATTGGCTGCCGATCAGTTTCCGGTCACAATTCAAAGTGTTGGTCATGACCTTTAAAGCCCTACATGGCATTGGACCAGAATACCTCCGGAACCGCCTACTACCACACGAATCCCAGCGGCCGATAAGGTCCCACAGAGTTGGCCTTCTCCGGGTCCCGTCGACTAAACAATGTCGTCTGGCGGGCCCCAGGGGAAGAGCCTTCTCTGTGGCGGCCCCGGCCCTCTGGAATAAACTCCCCCCGGAGATTAGAACTGCTCCCACCCTCCTTGTCTTCCGTAAACTACTTAAGACCCATCTATACCGCCAGGCATGGGGGAATTGAGACACCTTTCCCCCAGGCTTATTATAATTTATGTTTGGTATGTATGTGCTGTTTGGTTTTTTAAATTGATAGGGTTTTTAGTTTTTTTCTTAATATTAGATTTGTGCCTGTACAATATTGTTTTATCGCTTGTTGTGAGCCGCCCCGAGTCTTCGGAGAGGGGCGGCATACAAATCTAATAAATTATTATTATTATTATTATTATTATTATTATTATTATTATTATTATTATTGAAGTCCCAGATGGTTTTACATTCTGTTTTTTGTCACTGTTGTTAGCCGCCCCGAGTCCATGGAGAGGGGCGGCATACAAATCCAATAAATAAATAAAATAAAATAAATAAAAATGTGAGGCAGTAGGAAAAGAGACCAGAAAAGCTTCAGGAGTTAAATTATCTTGTTGATGACCTAATCATAATTTGACTAGAACGTGCTGATAGATAATCCTGGTGAGATGATTACTATTAAATCATAAAAACTCATCAAGCAATGCAAGCAGATTGAAAGTGTAATCTAACAGCAGCAGGGGTGGGATCTGGATCCTTTTGCTGCCAATTCGCTCAGGGTTGTACCGTACGCGTGCGCCCTCAGCAATTTAAAAAAATAGCTACTGCGCATGTGCAGAAACAAAATCCAAGACGGCGGCGCCCAAGGAGACACCAACAGAACTTCTTCTGTGATATCATCACTAAGTTAAAGAACCAATTAGAATCGGTAGGAACCCACCTCTGAACAGCAGCGGTATCCAACCCTGGCAACTTTAAAACCTGTAGACTTCAACTCCCAGAATTCCACCAACAAATAGCTCTTGAAGTTGCCAAGGTTGGACAACCCCTTCCTTAGAGCAAGAGAATAAGACTAAATGCATGTGTTTTAAAAGAAAACCGGAAACCATCTCTTTATATCTTTGTTTTTTTCCCTTTCCTTTCATTTCTGTTATCACTTTCCCCTTTTCTTTTTCTTTAAATGTGAATTGTTTTACTTTGTAAAAAAAAATTCTTTAGTGAAACATAATTTGGGGGGGGGGGAACCCCAATGCCTTCAAATGTATTACTTAAGCGCATACATGTACTTGCAAATTAAATCTCAATTTGTATTTGGACTCTGTGTTTCCAGAGAATCAACCCTGGAGGGCAGAGTAAGGAGAAGGAGAAATAGTGAAACTTTACATAGGTAATAACGCCTGTTTTCTAATTTTCAGCAATGTGCTTGCAATGAGGGGTTCATCCTAACAAGTGATGGGCGCTCTTGCAAAGACATCAATGAGTGCAAAGAGTTGGCAGTTGCTAAATGTAGCCAGACCTGTGTCAATACAGAAGGCGGTTACTCCTGCACATGCCACCCTGGATATCAACTGGAGCCCGATAACCACACATGTAAAGTAATAGGTAGGTTTCCTCCTGTCCACTGATTGGCTTTCCATTGATTCTCTTTAGGATTCAAAGTTAGGGTTTAATGCGTAAATTTTTTTGTGAAGTCAAATATGTAACATAGAAAACTTTGCCTTCTGGGTAAGAAGCCTTGAAATAAGTCCCTCTGGCTTCACCCTATTAAGCTGGAGGGGATGTATTGAGAGATATGAAAGCTGTTACATGGATAAATGTAGATGCTGTCAAAGTCCCTGATGAAGACAATGTCTTCAAAGGGGCTAAGAGCAACTCAGCCGTGTGGGATCACTCACAAACGCGAATCCTAGAAAGAAGACTTGGACACATTCTCTCTCTGGGTGAAGTGACACAGTATAGAGTTGTGTATTCCTTTTTATTTGGGAGCATAAGGAAATGGGGATAATTACACGTACATGTCAAGTGATACACAAACATCCAATAACATGACTTCAAACATGACATATTTTTGAGTTCTTCCTTTCCCCCAGATATCATTTCCTAGAAACACTTCCTCAGAGCAAATGTTTCTCACACCTAATTTCTCTGAAGCCTTCAGCCTTATCACAATCAATCTTCTTAATCACCCTCTCGTCCTGTGTTTGCTTCAGGCAATGTAAATCTCCCCCTTTGATCATATAAAGTCCTGTCTGGAGTGATGTAAACTTGTTTATCAGTGAGATGTTTATTGAGCCCTTTTGTTTCCCTGTTGTAATTCACCAGTGATACAGACTAAGCAGTTAGTGCCGTCCTATCCTGGCTTATAATAGAATCAGGGTAGCAGAGCATTTTTATGCTAGAGGTCCAGATATATATAATTATGATATAATCCTATTCTAACATTTTTATGCTATACTGCAACAGATAAAGAGACCCAAGCACCATGCAATGGAGTGACTTCCTGTTTCTTACCCCAGTTCCTACCCATCTAGCAGTTTGAGAGCATGCCAGTGCAAATAGATAAATAGGTACCACTTTGGTGGAAAGGTAACAAGCATTCTGTGCACCACAGCCTATAGTCCAGTGATGGCGAACTTTTTTTTCCTTAGGTGAGAAAAGAGAGCATGCACGCACACTATCGTGCATGCATGAGTGCCCACATCTATAATTCAATGCCTGTGGAGGGCAAAAACTGCTTCCCCTGCTCCCCAGAGGCCCTCTGGAGGCCAGAAATAGCCCATTTCCCAACTTCTGGTGGGCCCAGTAGGCTCATGTTTTGCCCTCCACAGGCTCCAAAGGCTTCCCTGGAGCCAGGGGAGCATAAAAATGCCCTCTCCCATCTGCCTGGAGGCTCTCTGGAAGCCAAAAATGCCCTTCCAGAGCCTCCGTGCAAGCCAAAAATCAGCTGGCTGGCACGCACATGCACGTTGGAGCTGAGCTAAGGCAATGGCTTGCATGCCAACAGATATGGCTCCACCTGTTACCTGTGGCACCCGTTCCATAGGTTTACCATCACTACTATAGTCATTCTGGCAATGTGACCATGGAAATGTCTTCAGACAACACTGACTCCCTTGGGTAAGAAATGGAGATGAGCACCACCCCCTAGAGTCTTAACACAACTTGAAAGGGGGAACCTTTAGCTTTAACTTTAGGGGGGCAAAGACTCCTAACCTCCTAGATCAGTGTTTCCCAAACAGTTCCTTTTCTTTGGGAAGATACCAAATTCAGTCAGGTCTAAAGAACATCTTATTTATATTGTTACAATGAATCCACCCCCCCCCCCCCAAGTTTCATTGTATTGTTTCCCTTGTTCATTTGTGTTCATTTGGGTACTTGGATTTTTAAGGGAGTGTATACATTAGGATTACACAAAAGAGTGGTGTGATGGCGAAAGGGTTAAGAAACCCTGCTCTCTATGGTGAGCTCATCCAACTAAAGGCTGCCTTTCCTGCTAAGATTGCAGATACTATGGTAGTTCAGGGGGGAAAATCTGACAAGAGTTAAAACAATACATTCATAATGAAATATACATACTTTGAGTAATACTTTGAGTTGTTTAGTGTTTTGATTCTGCAATGGTCCAATTTGAATTTCACACATTAACATATGTGCAAAACATTTTGAATTTGAAATGTTCAAAAAACAGGCATTGATTCTAAGGTAAGAACAAAAATTTCATACTGTTGCCTGGGAAAATATAGAAATTTGGATCATGTCACCATTTTTAATCCTAGGCCCACAAATGATCTAATTTGCAGGAACATCAGCAAAAAGCAATAATTTTTCTGTAACTCAGATCTCAAAGCAATGGGAATTAGCAGCCATTCTTTAGCCAATATCCTGTTGGTCCTGTAGCAGAGGTCTTGTGGATTTCAACTCCTCGAATTCTCCAGCCAGCATAGAGAATTCTGGGAAATGAAGTCCACAAGTCTTAAAATTGCCAAGTGTGGGAACCCCTGCAATCCTTCTCTGCACCTTTAGCAGTTTAGGGCTGAGTAACAAATAGCATTCAGCATGAAATGACTTGGGTGGTCTTATGGAGAAAACCTGAGAGACACATAATTAAATTTGAATAGTTCCGTAGAGCAAAATAGTATCTAAAACAGAAGACAAGCCTGAATTTAAGAGAGGTTTTCCATAAAATAAAAAGTCGACCAAAAAAACCCAAAAATCATGGGAGTTGCCTAGTTTCCCCATGTTTTTATTTTAGGATTGCCAGCATTTATTCTAGACATCCACCATTTTTCAAGAATGAAGTTGGAGCTCTTCCAGACCATTACTTGGTTAACAGCCTCTGTTCTTATCAGTAAAAAATAAGGCAATCCACGCCATCTGGCAGTGAAATACTGTATTTTGGAGTTTTTCTCAAATGATTTTAGAATCTTTCAGTTTTGTGTATATATTTGTTGTGACTAAATTTGAGTGCAGTGCTAAATAATAGGGGGGGAAGCAAAGTGGAAGAATGAACATTACTCATTAAAAGGTGACTTGTTAAAGTATTTCTCACCTCTTCTCCCTTAATTTAAATAGTTGAGTGATTGCAATTTATATTAAAATTAACTAGTTTTGTCTTTGCCATAGGTTCCGAGCCATTACTGCTAGTTGCAGTTCAGTTTGACTTACTTGTATTTGGAATAAGGACCATGAAAGAGGATGTTGTCATGAGAGTCGATCATGACTTCATTATCTTTTCCATTGACTACGATTTCGTATCCGAGACTGTCTTTGGGATGAATCTCAATGCAGACAGTATTAATTGGATTGATATGCAAACCAAGGAAAAAGGAATTCTAATAAAAGGTGGGTCTTAATATATTTTCAGTTGTTTAGACAGTTTTTAATAAGTTAGTGGCTTAGGACAAAACTAATCGTAACTTTGGCAAGTCAAATAAACTATTGGTAGAACTCCTATTTGACTGTTGAAGCTGACTCACACTCTCACATGCTTAGAGAGCTTCACAGGTTCACCCGAGACAAGGTGAAAGTCAAATCCACTTACACTTAAAAAGAAAAAAAGATAAGGAAAAATTGAGTGCTCATATTTCTAAACTGATAATTTTAACAAAAGAACTTTAAGAAACAGAAATACCAGGTGGATTCACACACCTAATCCTGCCTGCAAGTTTTAGATGACAGACTGAAGGAAAGATTTCATCAAGTTCCTCCAGGAAGAAAACATACAAGTTGACAAAGTCCCATATGACAGATGATGTTATCCTACTAAAGTCCCTCATGAATGGCATAGGAATGATATGTGTCACTTGGGACAATTGCTCAGAAAGCCAACAATCCCTTGCTGATGATGGCTGAAATCTGCAGCTTATTTATTTATTTTTAACCTGGTGCACTTATGTACGCCACTTACTGACCTCTTAGGAATCTGGAGAGGTCAATCGTGGATAATCTAAGGGAGAAATGTTGGGGGTTAGGGGTTGACACTACTGAGTCAAGTAATGGGTTTGAGCTTCTATGAGCTTCTAGTCTATAAATGTAAAGATTCTTCCAGTGTACAATAAGAGAGAGACAGTAACAGCAGAACTGACCCCTAAAAAAGCATCCTTTTGTGAGTATTGGTCAACTATGAGTATTTTTGAGGATTGTCTAGGACAGTGATGGCGAACCTATGACACGCGTGTCAGCACTGACACGCGGAGCCATTTTAGGTGACACGCCGGAGAAACAGGGAGCTTAGAGTGGTGAAGATGCAAATCTCCCCGCTTTCCAATTTCCCACCGACTGCAAGTACAGCAACTGCAATTATTATTATTATTTTTCCTCTCCCCTTAATTTTGTTTTGCACCAATTTTTTAAAAAATTGCGCCGGTTGCAATTTTAATTTTACTCCCAGGGCTATTTACCCGGGGTCCTACTTTGCTTACACATTAAACTGCTCATCCCATATCGCTCCGCCAGGAAATCTACTCCAACCTCCCCTCCCCTCCTTCACTTCTTTCCCTCCACGAGCAGCGCATGGTGTCTCCTCACCTTGGGTCGATCGCATCGGGGAGGGCTGAATAATTTAATTGCCGTTTCTCTTATAGCTGTTACAGGTAAACCCTTACCGGGTTATTCATTTGTAATTAAAAATAATCATGCCGGGCTCGCAAAAAAGAGTGGGAAAAAAAAAACCCTGCGTGGACGTCTTTGGCGGCTCATAACTAGATTTTCACAACCCCCCCCCCCCCCTTGATAAGCTTTTTCTTGAGTCTGAACAGTTTGGGGGGTTCACCAAAGAGAAAAGAGGGAGAGAGGGAGAGAGGAAGGAAGGGTTAAATATAAAGGGAGAGAGGGAGGGGAAGAGGGGAAGGATGAGGGGTTATTATTAATCTGTAATTTAAAAAAAATCATGCCGGGCTCGCAAAAAAGAGTCTGAAAAAAAAAACCTGCGTAGACGTCGCGCCATTTGCACCCCCCACCGCGGAGGGAAAGCATTTGGCATCGGCACCGCCAACCCCCCCCCTCCACCAGCAGCAAAAGCCTGAACGACGGAGCCGAAAGGCAAACGGTGCACCTCCCCAGAAGCAGCAACAGCCTAAGTGGCGGGGCGCTCCGTCGTTCAGGCTTTTGCTGCTGGTGGAGGGGAAGGCGCCAAAGGCAAACGGCGCGCCCCGCCGCTTAGGCTTTTGCTGCTTCTGGTGCCTTTCGGCTCCGTCGTTCAGGCTTTTGCTGCTGGTGGAGGGGAAGGCGCCAAAGGTAAACGGCGTGCCCCGCCACTTAGGCTTTTGCTGCTTCTGGGGGGGGGTTGCACCGTTTGCCTTTGGCGCCTTCCCCTCCACCAGCAGCAAAAGCCTGAACGACGGAGTCGAAAGGCAAACGGTGCACCCCTCCAGAAGCAGCAAAAGCCTAAGCGGCGGGGCGCTCCGTCGTTCAGGCTTTTGCTGCTGGTGGTGGGGAAGG
Organism: Erythrolamprus reginae; assembly: GCF_031021105.1. NCBI lineage: Eukaryota > Metazoa > Chordata > Lepidosauria > Squamata > Dipsadidae > Erythrolamprus > Erythrolamprus reginae. The sequence continues at coordinate 232,503,876 of NC_091951.1, read as the reverse complement.
CGCCAAAGGCAAACGGCGCGCCCCGCTGCTTAGGCTTTTGCTGCTTCTGGAGGGATGCACCGTTTGCCTTTGGCGCCTTCCCCTCCACCAGCAGCAAAAGCCTGAACGACGGAGCCGAAAGGCTTTTGCTGCTGGTGGAGGGGGGGTTGGCGGTGCCGAAAGGCAAATGCTTTCCCTCCGCGGTTGGGGGTGCAGGGCAGGCGCAGTCAGCCCCAGGAGACAGAGGGAATGAGAGAAAGGAAAGAGAGAAAGGGGGGAGAGAAGGAAAGAATGAGAGATAGAAAGGATAGAGAGAAAGGGAATGAGAGAAAGGAAAGAGAGAGAAAGGGAGGGAGAGAAGGAAAGAGATAGAAAGGATAGAGAGAATGAGGGAATGAGAGAAAGGAAAGAGAGAAAGGGAGGGAGAGAAGGAAAGAGTGAGAGATAGAAAGGATAGAGAGAAAGGGAATGAGAGAAAGGAAAGAGAGAGAAAGGGAGGGAGAGAAGGAAAGAGAGATAGAAAGGATAGAGAGAAAGAGGGAATGAGGGAAAGGAAAGAGAGAGAAAGGGAGGGAGAGAAGGAAAGAGTGAGAGATAGAAAGGAGAGAGAGAAAGAGGGAATGAGAGAAAAGAAAGAGAGAAAGGGAGGGAGAGAAGGAAAGAGTGAGAGATAGAAAGGATAGAGAGAAAGGGAATGAGAGAAAGGGAAGAGAGATGAGAGAGGAAGGAGGAGAGAGAAAGAGAGAGAGGAGGGGTAGCGAATTATGGATGTCAGAACTCACGCATGCGTAGTAGCGTGCGCCCACACTTTTTAAAAAATTTTAAAAGAACAAGAGAAAGCATGAGAGAGAAAGAACAAGAGAGAGAGAGAAAGAAAATAAGAGAACAAGAGAGAGAGAGAAGGAAAGCAAGAGAGAAAAAAGATAGCAAGAGAAAGCAAGACAGATATGGAGAGGAAAGGAGAGCGACAGAAATGAGAACAAAAAGGGGAGAAAAAAGGAGAAATGAGAAAATGATTGAGGCAGAGAATGAGAGGAGAGAGAAACAAAAGAGAGAGAGAGGTGATTTTTGAAGCATATGGTAAAAAGCATCCAAATAATAAGAACCCACCCCCAGCCCACACCTGTTTTTGAAAAGAATTTAATGATAAAAAAAACCCAGCCCTCAACTGGTTTTGGAAATGGTTCGAGTGTATACACACACACACATAAGGGGGGGAAAGAGACAGGGATGGAAAAAGAGGAGAAGTGAGAGGGAGAAGGAATGAGGGGAAAAGGGAGGAAGAGAGAGAAATGAGAAACATGAGAGAAAAGGGGGAAAGACAGGAGAAATACCCAGAAATGAGACAGTGGTATAAATTTGAGGAGGGATGATTGATGATTGACTGTACAGTGGAACCCCGACATAAGAGCTGCTCTACTTAAGAGCAACTCGAGATAAGAGCTGGGAGGGGAGAGATATTTTTGTTCTACTTACAAGCCCAAATTCGAGATACAAGCGCCAAGGAGCTGTCTCCTGAAGCCAAACGCTAACTTCCGCGTTCGGCTTCAAGAGACAGCTGCGAAGCGGCGCGCGTGTTTTAAAAGGTTGCAGCCGGCCTGGGGGGCTCGGGGGGGTGCTTGCAGCTTTCTTTCTTGCTCTTTTTCTTTCTCTCTTTTACCTTCCCTTCCTCTATTTCTTCTTTTCTTTCTCCTTCCCACCTTCTTCCCTCCCTCCCTCCCTTCACTCATTCCTCTCTTACTCTCCCCTTTCATAAGTTTCCTTGCTTCCTTCCTCTGTTCCTGTCCCTTCCCCCTTTCTTTCTTTCTTTCTTTCTTTCTTTCTTTCTTTCTTTCTTTCTTTCTTTCTTGCTCTTTTTCTTTCTCTCTTTTACCTTCCCTTCCTCTATTTCTTCTTTTCTTTCTCCTTCCCACCTTCTTCCCTCCCTCCCTCCCTTCACTCATTCCTCTCTTACTCTCCCCTTTCATAAGTTTCCTTGCTTCCTTCCTCTGTTCCTGTCCCTTCCCTCTTTCCTTCCTTCCTTCCCACCCTCCGTCCATTCATTCACCCATTCCTCTCTTGATCGCTTAAAGCCGGTCCCTGGTGCAAAAAGGGTTGGGGACCTCTTTCCTACAGGATTGGGTGGCAGAGAAGTTGAACATATGTAAATTTAAAAGTTTAAGAAAGTTTACAAGTTAAATGAAAGAAACTTCATTATTCATTTATATGTACATGTACATTTCTTCATTAAAAACATGTCTTTCTGCATAATTTAGACTAACTTTGTGAGTTTTTTGAGGGCTGGAACCAATTAAAATTATTTACATTAATTCCTATGGGGAAAAGTCGTTCGAGATAAGAGCTGCTCGACTTAAGAGCCCAGGTCCGGAACGAATTAAACTCGTATCTCGAGGTACCACTGTATTTATAAGGGGATGTTACATGGGATTGTATATATGAGGGGGTTATTTATGTATGTATGTATGTATGTATGTATGTATTTATTTATTTATTTATTTATTTATTTATTAGATTTGTGTCATTTTGGTTGGTGGTGTGCCCCAGGATTTTGTAAATGTAAAAAATGTGCCGCGGCTCAAAAAAGGTTGAAAATCACTGATTTAAAGCATATGGTAAAAGCACTTAAATAATAACAGAGAAAGAAAACCCCCAACCCTCACCTGTTTTTATTAATAGTTATGTTTTTGAATTTGCTGGTTGTTTTAGTTTTAATAGTAATAGAGTTTGGTTTGGTTTTATTATTAATTTCTTTTAATAAAAAAGAAGGGATTTATTATTTATTTATATTTATATTTATTTTTTGTTTGTTTATCTGTCTATCTACCTACCTACCTACCTACCTATCTACCTATATATCTACCTACCTACCTATATATATATATATATATATATATATACTTCTATGCCGCCCAGTTTTTTTCTCAAGGTGACACACCACCCGAGTTATGCTCAGTTTTTTGGCGAATTTTGACACACCAAGCTCAAAAGGTTGCCCATCACTGGTCTAGGAAGATGGATTTCAAGCACAATTAACAGTGAACCATTTACCTGGAGCGGAGTCGTAACTGTTCAGCCTTAAACCAGAGATACTCTGCACAAAACCCTCTGAACAGGATGTCTTTTCTCTTATATGGCTATTTAAAAAACAATTTGTAATAAAGTTTTGCTTTGTAATTACTGACTTCATAGGAGATGTTGGCTGATATTTCCCATTCAAATGTTTGCAAATCTTAACAATAGATAGATAACAGGCTGATAGATAAAAGCAAAAAAAAAAATTACATTTGCTTATTTTGAAAGTTGGAATACAACACAATAATTTTTTTTATATATATATATTTTTTTTTGGCATTGAGATCCTAGCTTTTGTGATAGGCTGTAAACTTGCATATGTTCATTTCTGTCATTTCAAACATTGGATTGCAGGCATCAAATCTGACAGTATAGCAGTGGACTGGTTAGGAAGGAATCTTTACTGGACTGACGGTATCTCCGGACAGATCTTGGCTACATGGTTGAATACCACTTGGAAGGGAAATCCTGTCTATACAGTGGTTCTTGAGGATCTGGAGCAACCACGGTCATTAGTTCTCCACCCACTGGATAGGTAAGCCTTTTCTATTTTGCTTGGGCTTGTTGGAATGGTTCAAAAGAATTAGAAATAGATCTCAGAAACAAGATGGATAGATGAGTCCATCCACAATTATCTACTATTATTAAGTCGCTAATGTTGTCTTTTTAGAGAAGATATTTCAGTGGGGGGTGACTTGAAAACACTGTCTGAGATCATGTTGAAGTATGGTCAGGTCTGTCCACTTACGGTATACAATTGAATCGTAATTTATATATTTTTTATTAAATTTATATGCTGCCCATCTCACTTTACAAAGTGATCCTGGGCAATTAACAATGAAAGTGATAAATATTCAAATATTAACCACAGTAGATACACAATTTTAAAAACCAAAGGCAAGATTGTTCACAGCTTTTGATATTCTGATCATCAAATTTATTCGGCCTGCTGTGTAACAGTTGTTTATTTATTTATTTGTTTTGTCCAGTACACAATAACACACAATGAGGGTTAGAGAGGATATAATCAGGTAGAATGTATTAAAGGGGGAATAGAGGAGAAAATAAAGGAGTGAAATATAACTATGAGAGAATAGCAAGAAAAGATATAGGTATAGAAGAGAAGATATAGGAGATGCAGGAGAGACAATAGGACAAGGGACGGTAGGCACTCTGATGAACTTATGTACGCCCCTTACTGACCTCTTAGGAACTTGGTGAGGTTAGGCCGTGCCCCATAAAAGCACTGGATGAACATATGCTGGCAGTTCATTTAAGCAGCCTGGAGGAAGACACATCGGACAGCTTGGAGCGCCTCCTCCAGGAATTAGAGGTATGTATTCTAGCCTCTTCAGGGATCAATGCCTTGCCTTGCGAAGCTCAATGAAGCAATGAGCTATGCTGTGCAGGGCCACCCAATCAGACAGGTCCTAGTGGGGGATGCTGGCACAATGTGGTCTACTGGAGAAGGAAATGGCAGCCTTCTCCAGTATCCTTAATAAGAAAACCCCAAGAAAAGCATCAAAACAATGCCAGAAGACGAGCCCCTCAGATAGGAAGGAGTCCAATATGCTATGTGGGAAGAGCAGAGGGCAAGTACAGAAAGAGCAAACTGATACTAATAACAGCCTTTCCTTCCTTCCCCAGGAGCTGCAACAGAAGGAGGAAGAATCATCTCCAGGCACCTCCAGAGGTGAGTTGATAGGTGGCTGTGAAAAGCCTGCAGGGAATGTGGAACTCCAGGAGACTGCGCTACGTAGGGATGGGCAGGACCCAGAATGGGTGGAAACGCTATTCCGGCAGCAGCAATGGAGCGCGTAGTCTCGCTCCATTGCCGCCTGTCTTGCACGCCCCCCCACTTGGAAAAAAATAAAGTATAATCCCCAAAAGGGATAAATCTGAAAGAGGTTCATAAGAATACAAACATTTAATTCTTTGTGTTTTAACTCTGTAGTAGGAAGAAAAATAAAAAAGCAAGACCTCACAGATTTTGCTTAAAACAGAGTTAGAAGGAACCTTGAAGGTCATCTAGTCCAACCGCCTGCTCAAGCAGGAGACACTACACCATTTCTGACAAGTTTGTGTGTGTCTATGTGATCGGTGGTTTTTGAGGTAATGGCTTTTTGCAGCAATCACCTTTTATGTGACTCCATTGCTGCTTTCATATGTTCATCTGTGTATGATTTTGTGAGCTGTTGGTGGGTTTTTCTTCTAAATTCTAAGATGAAAAACTATACCTTTCCTGGTTGTTGCACTTTCTTCCTGAAAACACAGCACCGCCAGCACCATCTGCAGTACCATCAACATGAGCCGTACCAGCATCGCCATCGACATGAGCAGTACCAGAATTTCCCACATGCTGGAGTTTAAAGCAATATAAATGCTTCCGGGAAACGTATGATGGGCTGGAAATAAAAGACAAAAAACTAGGTTGCTTTTACTGTGAAAAATACAAATTCACATAGGAGAAGAGTGTTCATGTTTCACAAGAATGGAGATATTTTAGGATTATGGTAGCAGGGATAAATAAAGAGGCGCAGCCAACAGCTCTTAGGAAAAAATGTGGGACCGTTTAAAATCACAAGCAAATGTCATGTGCAGAGAGTTCATTAAACAATGGGAGCAGGGTGCTCTTCAGAGAGCAATGAGGAAGGCAAAAGGAAAACATGAACCTGCTACCAAAGCAATATTTTTTTACTGTTTATGATCTTGCCCAAAGAGGCAGACCATTTTCTGTTATTGAAGCACAAGTCAATTTGATAACTACAATTGGAGTAGATATGGGAATAGGAGATCTGCAGCGAGAATAGTGGATTTTACTGCAAGAGACATTATAGCTACCATTTTTTTAAAAATTATTGCAAAAAACCTGAAACTGTGGTTAATAATTGATGGACCTCAACATTATCAATGAGAGCAGTCTTGATAGTTTTTGTCAAAGTTGAGGATCGAGAATGCCCAGCAAACATTTTCGTTGAGCTAGTGGAATTGGACAAACAAGATGCAGAGGCCATGTATTCTTCAGTGACAGGAAGCTTATATAAAGTTGGGTTTACCATGGAATATCTGCGAAAACATTTAATAGCATTCTGCTCCGATGGTACCAGCGTTATGCTAGGGAGAAAATCTGGAGTCAGCAGCAGGGTGGCTAAAGTGTTCCCAAACATTATAAGCCGGCACTCTTTGAACCATTGCCTTCAACTTGTGCTGGATGACCCCATAAAGGAAATTAAACAACTGAATCTTTTCAAACTCTTCCTTGACAAGATATGCACCATTTTCATACATCCTACAAGAGCCAGGAGGAACTTTTCAAAATCTCTGAAGAACTGATCATTCAAATAGTGAAGATTGGCAGAGTTTTGGGACCAAGATGAGCTGCCAACCTGCCTTCCATTGAGGACCTGTGTACTGCACGAGTCAAAAAGAGAGCTGTGAAAATAGTTACTTGCCCCCGCATCCTGGACATAAACTATTTCAATTCCTAACATCAAAACGTCGCTATAGAGCACTGCACACCAAGACAACTAGACACAATAACAGTTTTTTCACGAACGCCATCACTCTGCTAAACAAATAATTCCCTCAACACTGTCAAACTATTAAGTCTGCACTACTATTACTACTAGTTTTTTCTCATCATTCCTATCACCCGTTTCCTCCCATTTATATATATTCCTGATGAAAACAAAAAGAGCAAGATAATGTTATGATTTACTAAATGAGCTGAATGTCGAAAAAAGTCAAACTGTTTTTTTTAATATAAAAACTGTAACTGAATCTAAAGAAAATTTACATAGTTTCGGAAGAATATATATACTGATCCTGCACATGCCTTTATTTTAATATATGGGGTTTTTTTGTTTTGTTTTGTTTTTTGTTTTGTTTTTTATTTTTCTTATTGGATGTATTGTTTTAATATGTATCTTTGGATGTATTGTTTTTTCTTTTTCTCTTTCCTTTTCATGTATTCTATGTACCTTGTATTATATCTGTAAATAAATCTTTATTAAAAAAATATATTATAAAAAAAATAAAAGAAATTGAATCTTGGAAGAAATCAAGACAGAATAAAGATTTTTGTGTTTGTTTACACATCAGGTGATTCAATTTTGGAATTCCCTGCCATGAGATGTGGTGATGGCTTCCCGCTTGGCTGAATTCGTAAAAGGGTTGGTGCAATTCATGGAAGTCAGGAGATGAATGGCTGATAGTCTTCAGGGCAGCATGACTGCCTCTGTGGCCCCTCTGCTGGCAGGCTAATGGAGAGTTAGCTGCTCTGAGGACAGATTGCTGTAATACACAAACCGATCAAACAGAGCAGTGCTCATTTTGTTTTCTATTGAATGGGGCTAATAGTAATAATCCGTAGAAAAGCATTAAAAAAACTTATTTATTTATATAGTGTTCTGTCTGGGTCACTCCGGAAGCCAAGACCAACCCAAAAAGAGAAGCCAGACACACCGGTAAAGGGTAAAGGCAGTTTATAAAATTCAAGAAAAACACAGGTAACAGAAAAGGTCCTTACAAACAGGAAAACGCTGTATCTTCAAATATATCCACGAAGGCAAACGTCCATGCAGCAATACAGGATTCTTGCTGCCAAGACGAGGCTGTAGATAGCAGACCTACCCCTCCCACGGGTCTTCCAAACTGCTGGGCCACAAGCCAGGAACAGAGACGTCGAGAACAAAGCAGGTCACCGTAACTCCAACTGATAACACTCCACATAGCTTTAAGGGCTTGCCTGCCTTTTAAACCTTGCTAAGGAGGACCACACCCAAGCCCAGCTGTTCCTAATTCAGTGCTGATAATACTTCTTTAATTGCTCCTTTCTTTGATCTGAACGTCTCTGTCGCATGTCAATGACGGCTTGTGCTTCATCACCTAATGACTTCAAGCTACTGCCTGGGGAGCCCCCCCCCCCCGGGGCTCTCATGCTGTTCTCCTTCGTCCCATTCCTGACTTTCCTCTCCCCCGTCCAACTGCTCAGCCCCCTCCTCTTCGCTGTCCTCCTCCTCCAGGCATGGAGCCAGCAGAGACACAGCTGGTCCCTGAGCAGCCTCAGGCTGAACCACAACATATAGTAAATAATTATTTAATATTAATTAATTTATTATTTCTAGATGATTATATATTTTAAAGATATTTCATTAAACAAGAAAGAAAAAGAGATATATCATTGAACAAAAGAAAAGGAGAAGAAATCTAGTATTAGAAAATATATAGTTACTATGATTGGTAATTGTCACAGTTCTTTCACACTTGAATTCATTGATTCCTTCGTAATACAATAAAGTTTTTAATTAGAGATAAGTTGATAGAAGGCAAGATATTCCTCTGGCTGTCTTGAAGTCGTTAACACAGTCACAGAGAGGGTTTGATGTATACAGTGATCTCTCGATTAGCGCGGGGGTTACGTTCCAAGACCTCCCGCGCTAATCGATTTCCGCGTTGTAGTGGTGCGGAAGTAAAAAACACCATCTACGCATGCGCGCCATTTTTTTCATGGCCGCACATGCGCAGATGGTGGAGTTTGCGTGTGGGCGGCGGGGAAGACCAAGGGAAGGTTCCTTCAGCCGCCCAACAGCTGATCTGCTCCACAGCGCGGAAGCAGCGAGGAGCCGAAGATGGGGTAAAGGCAAAGGGGAAACCCCATCTTCGGCTCCTCGCTGCTGCCGCGCTGCGGAGCGGATCAGGTGTTGGGCGGCTGAAGGAACCTTCCCTTGGTCTTCCCGCCGCCCAGGCAAAGGGGAAACCCCAAGATCGCTTGCCGCTTGCCGCTTGCCGTATTGCAGCTTGGAGCCTTGCTTCGCCTCCTTCGCTGCAATACGGCAAGCGGCAAGCGGCAAGCGATCTTGGGGTTTCCCCTTTGCCTGGGCGGCGCTGGGGCCATGCGGAGCCGCTCATCTAGGGGGGCGTGGACCGGCAAGGTGCCCTCCGCTCTCTCTCTTTCTCTCCCTGTTACCGGTGTGGTATAAGAGAGAGAAAGAGAGAGAAAGGAGGGCGACTTGCCAGTCCACGCCCCCCTGGATGAACAGCCTCGCATGGCCCCAGCGCCGGGCTCCGCTGTTGCCTCCGCCCCCATTCGGCTCTGCAGCTGAGAGGCCTTCCCGGCAGAGCCCTCCCCAACAGCTCCGGCCGCCAGCGCAAAAAAGAAAAGAAAAAAAAATCCCCAAAAGAGGCAGGCACAAAGCGGGGGCACAAGGGGAGCTGCCCGGCAGAGGTTGCTTTTTTTCTTCTCGTGGGCAAGTGGAGGGGGGGAGAGAGAAGGGAGGAAGAGAGTGTGAGAGAGGAAGAAAGAGAGAGAGAAATGATAGAAAAAAGGGGAGAAAAAAAGAGAAATGAGAAAATGATTGAAGCATAGTGACAGGAAAGAAAGAGAAAGAGACAGAGAAGTGACTCTTGGTGATGACGTATGACGTCATCGGGTGGGAAAAACCGTGGTATAGCAAAAAAACCGTGGAGTATTTTTTAATTAATATTTTGTGAAAAACCGTGTTGTAGCGTTTCGCACTAATCGAGACCGTGCTAATCGAGGGATCACTGTATATATATGTTTTTTTTATTTTTGAGTCTGTTCCTTTAAACAAGCACAGTTGTCACAGTCAATGATCGATGGATTAATCCGAGATACTTATTGAGTTCTTGCTTCTGATGAAATTAGCTAAGTTCAGAATAGAAACCTAAAGATAAACTTCCACTTGTGTTAGTCTTTTAGAAATCCTCCAGCTCTGAGGAGAAAAAAGAAAAAGAAAAACGGCTGCGAATTCCCCTTAGTCACTTCCTCAGCTTTGTGGTGCACTCAAAAATAAAGGTCCAATAAATGACCCAATAAGCAGGATTATTGGTTGGAATTATTCCCTCTTTTCCTTTACTTGGGGGGATAAACCGAAAATAGTTATATGCCGATAGATCGCTTTTTAAGGTAATATGATATCTTTCAATTGTGAGTGTCTTGCCGCTGGGGGAGGGGGGAGGATGACAGCTCCCACCCTCCTTCTCGCTTCTCGAAGCTTTGGTTTATAAATCCGCCAATCGGTTATAGCCCCCAGACACCCACCCCCAGAATCACGAACAGAAGTAAAGAGAAAAATTAAAATCCTGATGGGTATTTTACACTTCTCCGTTCTGTACTATCGCCTCGCCAGTATAAGATTAGCATTCTGCAGCCGGGAGTACCTCAGGCCGCCATGTTGCTCCTGATTTTAGATGTCCGATCTTCTTTCGGGAAATTCCTGATCCGCCGTCTCGAGCCGCTGCCTGAAAAAAACCCTGGCTAACAGGGGTCCCCTCACGTCAGCTACCTCCCCATGTATACTGTGGTCGAAGAAGGATCGATCGAAACACCTCAAAAGTGGAGGAATAACCAGAGCTCTGCTCCTCACCATCCACTCGGCTCCACGGCTTTTTTTAATGGTAATTTCAATTATTATTATTATTATTATTATTATTATTATTATTATTATTATTATTATTATTTATTAGACTTGTATGCCGCCCCTCTCCGAAGACTCGGGACAGCTCACAGAACACAATACAAAAACAATATGTGTACAAATCTAATAATTAAAAACTATAAGCTAAAACCCCATTACATTAAAAAGCAGTCACGAGACTGGAGACTGCACAGCCAACTTCTCTGGAACGATATAGGGCCATGATGGCGAACCCATGGCACACATGACACAGGTGGCACATGGAGCCATATCAGAGGCACGCAAGACGCTGCCCTGTGTCAGCTCCAGCTGATTTTTGGCCTTGGGAAAGGCTGTTTCATCATCTATATGCTTCAGGAAGCTTCCCTGAACCCTCTGGAGCAATGTTCCCTCTAATGTTTTTTCGGTGTGGGCGGAAAAGTATAGTGTCAGAGCGACAGTCCCTTTGGGACTGAGTGGCATAGAAGTATAAATAAATAAGTAAGTAAGTAAGTAAGTAAGTAAGTAAGTAAATAAATTAAAAAATTCCCTTCTTTTTTTATTAAAAGAAATTAATAATAAAACAAAACCAAAATCTATTACTATTATTACTATCTTCTCTTTTTCCATCCCTGTCTCCTTCCCCCTTGTGTGTGTTTGTGTGAACTCTTGAACCATTTCCAATAACAGGTGAGCTATTGGAAATGGTTCAAGAGTTCACACACACACACATACACAAACGGCTGGGGTTTTTTTTCTCTGTTATTATTTGGGTGCTTTTTACCATATGCTGTAAATCAAGAGTCATTTCTCTCTCTTTCTCTCTCCCCATCTTGCTCTCTCTCTTTTTCTCACTTTCTCTCTCCCTATCTTTCTATCTCTCTCCCCCTCTTGCTCTCTCTCTCTCTTTCTCGTTTCCTTTCTCTCTTTCTATTGCTTTCTTTCTCCTCTCTCTTTCTTTCTATCTCTCTTGCCTTCTTTCTCTTCTCTCTCTTGCTATCTCGCTCTCCACCCCTTTCACTCTGTCTCTCTCACTTATTTTCTCTCTCTCTCTCTCTGTCAGCGAGGGGGCTGCGAGAGCGCTTTCCCTGAGCACTTCGGGAACGCCTGCCCTTCCTCTACTGCAGCCCCCTTGCTGAAAGGTCCGGGACGAAAGCGCTCCCAGTGAAGGGGCTGCGAGAGGGCATTCTCGAAGCGCACGGAGAAAGCCCTCTCTCGCAGTCCCCTGGCTGGGAGCGTTTTCATCCCCAGAAGCTGCAGCCACCAAGGAAGAAGTCACGCACCAAGACAGGAGGCGGCGGCGGAGGAGAGGGGGCCGATCGGGCAGGCGGGGGGCAGGGCCGAGAGGCCAGGGGCGCGAGGGGGCTGGAAGCACCGTGGGGAGGCAGGGGCGGCCGCTGCTCCCTTTCCTCCTACTGCCAGCACCTCCCCGCCCCCGCACACACCCCCCGCGGGCTGGCAGGGGGATGGGGAGCGTGCGCCCGTGGAAAAGGGTGCGCGGGGGGGTATTTTGGGGCATGCGCGTGCACACGCGTGCAACTTACGGGGAACGCTGCTCTGGAGTGCACAAAAGAGCACAACTGCAAGCCAGAAGTGTGTTTTCTGAACTTCCAGTTTGCCTATTGTGCTGCTTTTTACACTCCAGGGCTTCAGGAAGCTTCCTTGAAGCGTCTGGAGAGCAAAAAACAGCAGAACAGCAAACCGGAAGTGTGTTTTTTCTGAACTTCTGATTTGGCTGTTTTTTTCATGTCCCAGGCTTCAATGAGGCCTGTGCGCAGGGACGGGAGGATTGTGTGCATGCATGAGGGGTGCGCATGCGTGGGGGAGAGGGATGGGATTGGGAAGATACTCACATGCTAGCACACCCACAAACTCCCTTTTGCCATCATTGGTATCCGATCTGCTTGAATTAGGGGGTTGGAATAGAAGACCTCCAAGGTCTCTTCCCACTCTGTTATAGACTTGCTCACTGGATTCCATGCTGATTTTCCGCACTTGAGGCAGCAGAAATTAAGATGGTCAAAGGTCAGCTTCAAATTGGTGTGTTTGAGATGGGCAGGGGGAGGGAAGAAATAGTAAAATGGTGCCTTGTGGAATTTCCCCCAATCGCCATTCAGACGGAAGGGAGTACAATACAATATCTCCGGGATCGTCTTCTGCCACATGAATCCCAGCAGCCGATAAGGTCCCACAGAGTTGGCCTTCTCCGGGTCCCGTCGACTAAACAATGTCGTCTGACGGCCCCCAGGGAAGAGCCTTCTCTGTGGCAGCCCCTGCCCTCTGGAATCAACTCCCCCCAGAGATCAGAACTGCCTCCATCCTTTTGCCTTTCATAAATTGTTCAAGACTCACCTATATCGCCAGGCATGGGGGAATTGAGACATCTCCCCTGGGCTTATATAGTTTATATATGGTATGCTAGTGTTGTATGATTTTTAAATGACTGGTTTTTAGATACTTTCTTTTAATATTAGATTTGTTACATTATCCAATCAAAGAAGCAGTGGAAGTGATGTGCCGGTACCTGGAGGCTGTTGGGGTCTGGATGGGTGTCAACAGGCTCAAACTCAACCCTGATACAACGGAGTGGCTATGGGTTTTGCCTCCCAAGGACAATCCCACCTGTCCGTCCATACCCTGGGGGGGGAAGTATTGACCCCCTCAGAGAGGGTTCGCAACTTGGGCGTCCTCCTCGATCCACAGCTAACATTAGAAAACCATCTTTCAGCTGTGGCGAGGGGGGCGTTTGCCCAGGTTCACCTGGTGCACCAGTTGCGGTCCTATTTGGACAGGAAGCCACTGCTCGCAGTCACTCATGCCCTCATCACCTCGAGGTTCGATTACTGCAACGCTCTCTACATGGGGCTACCTTTGAAAAGTGTTCGGAAACTTCAGATCGTGCAGAATGCGGCTGCGAGAGAGAGCTTCATGGCTTAATGAAAGAGACCACAGAGAAAATTAACAAGACCAGGAAGGCTCTGTATGAAGTCATGGAATATATAGCTAAATTCACTTGTCAGCCATGGGTAGAGGGACCCTATTGTCCTGCTGAATATTCAGCAGAGGAATCCATAAAACACAATAACGTATATTAGTTCTTTACTCTTAATAATTTATGAAACAAATAACATATATTAATTCTTGCTATTAATAATATTGAGAACTGGGGTCTTCAGATGCATTCCTTGGACAAGACTTAGGTGGCAGGGCTCTTAGAAAATGAGAGAAATTAGTAAATGGATTGACCTTTTAAAAGTAATTATTAGCCACTTCCATATTATGCATGATTCTTTTAATATTATATAGTTGTAAGTGTACTTTATGTTGACTACTAGCCAAATACTCAACTGTATAACTTAAGAATTTTAATTACTATAGAGATCTAAGGTTTTAATAAGTGAGAGGCAATTGTACATTTGTTTACACAAATAAAATTGCAATTAAACAGCTGTGATGTGGCAATGTGTAAGTGGCTTGAAATAGCGGGTTCTAGTATTTGATCTGGTTCTTGAAGGTTGCAATTTATTATATTCCATTTTAGAGGTTAGATAGGTTGTTTGATTCATTCTTGCATGCAATTTCAAAAGAAGTCTCTCAAAAGGATCAGTTTCTCTGCACCTATGCAGCTCTATCAAAAACCTAACTGCCCAAAAATAGTTTAATTCATTTTTATAAAGGTTCACTGATCTTAGACTTGCCTCCTGCTGCGCCCAATCTCAGAATTACTAGACATAGCTTATTAAACATACTAATAGAAATAAAAGTTCAGAAAGGACCAAACAGAAGGAGAGAAGAATTGGGTTCTTGCTCAAGTCTCTCATCAAAATAGTGCAGTGATGGAGGTTTTTGTGAAAGAGGTAGGTGAGGAGGATTGAGAGGGGGTTTTCAGGGACAAGGAGGAAATGAATGGCTAAAGAGGTCAGAAAGAACAATTAACAGAAAATCAAAGGGTGGAACTACAACAGAATCAATGTGGCTGCTGCATTGAGGAGAGATATGCTTAGTAAATTACAGATAACCATTAGGTTTTAACTTTAGGTGTCTTCAAGAGACAGTGCGTATCAAGCTGGAAAGATTAATGAAGCTGATGTCATCATGTTTGTATGGTATAAAAATGAATTCTGGAAACTGATGGATCTCTTGGTAACAATGAATGCAATCCAGAACCCAATTTCCATTAAAAGCTAAGAGCTGCTGTGAGCCACTCTGATCATTGCATGATGCATTTTCTATCTGCTTACAAAGATTTAACCCTGCTGTTCTGTTCGGGTCGTATGTGACCCGAAGCCAAGTTTGAGTCCCTGTAAAAAATTTTCCCTGCATATCTGAAACTTGAAATTTCATGCTGGTTCATCATTTCAGGGGTTCTCTCTATGAGAATTTTTTTTGGGGGGTGGGGGGCTTAGTTTTTGCTGGGCAAAAAAAGTTACAAATCTTATGTTCCTGGGTCACCCTGACCCGGACCGAAAACTCTTCATTTGCAGTGCTTATGTTTGGTCTTTTTGAAAGCTTTTTTCACTTGGAAAGTAGTCTGAACATTTCTGCACACAATGATATGAAAATTGAAATGAAAAAAGTAAATCTTATTGGTTTATTTTGCGGATATAATGCACGCCCCCCCCGTTTTTGTGAAAAAATTTTCAATTTATGGATAGTTTTGCTTGCAAAATGCATTCTATTTTACTAAAGTTGGTGTGGGATTGGTAGCTTGAACATTTCTGAATATAAGAAAAATATAAAGGAACTGAAAAAAATGATTCTTATTGGTTTTTTAACATCAGAAATAAGGCCTCCCCCCCCCCCCCTTGGCTGCTTGCAACCATTTTCACTTTTTATTTTTTTATGCTCCAAATCCGAAATATTCTTTAAAATCTTAGGCATTCATTTACTCAATTTAACAATGCTGACCATCAAAAAAATATTTGTGGGGGTGGGGGAAAATTTTTTTTTCTGGGCAAAAAAAAACTCACACTTAGTCTGTTCGGGTCATATAGACCCGGACCAAAATGATTTTTTTTAGGCACTTGAATTTGGTCTTTTTGAAAACCTTTTCAACTGGAAAACTAGTTTGAACATTTATGAACATAATGATATGAAAATTGAACTGGAAAAAGTGAGACTTATATTTTTATTTTGATCAAAAAGCCCCTCCCCCCATCCTTTTTTAATTTCGTGTCAATTTCTATTTTTTAAGGCTACAAATCCCTAAGGAATTTTCCCCCAAAAGGTTTGATATACTAAATTGAACATTTCTGAATATAAAAAAAATATAAATGAACTGAAAAAAATGGTTCTTATTGGTTTATTTTTGCCACAAAAGAGCCACCCCCCCTAGGCCTTGCTGTGTGCCATTATTGTCACTGTTTATACATATTTGTCTAGAAATATTTGGAATATCCTTTTGAAAATCAACCACATTGTAGCCAGAGAACTAATTTTATGAAACAAATCCATTTTACTAAAAAAAAGTATGTAAGTTTGAAATTAACAGCATAATTTTTATATAAATTGAAATAATTGAGGCATATTTTATGTGCAAAATAAACCAATATGCATCAATTTTTCCAGTTCAATTTTCATATCATTATGTTCAGAAATGTTCAAGCTACCAATCCCACACCAACTTTAGTAAAATAGAATGTATTTTGCTAGCAAAACTATCCATAAAGTGAAGACTATTTAAAAAAAAGGGGGGTCGTGCATTTCATCAACAAAATAAACCAATATGCATCAATTTTTCCAGTTCAATTTTCATATCATTATGTTCAGAAATGTTCAAGCTACCAATCCCATACCAACTTTAGTAAAATAGAATGCATTTTGCAAGCAAAACTATCCATAAATTGAAAAAAAATTCACAAAAACAGGGGGGGCGTGCATTATATCCGCAAAATAAACCAATAAGATTTACTTTTTTCATTTCAATTTTCATATCATTGTGTGCAGAAATGTTCAGACTACTTTCCAAGTGAAAAAAGCTTTCAAAAAGACCAAACATAAGCACTGCAAATGAAGAGTTTTCGGTCCGGGTCAGGGTGACCCGGGAACATAAGATTTGTTACTTTTCTTAAACAGAACAGCAAAACCAACAATTAAATCAGTAAAGACTTGGATTGAAGAGGCAAAGTTAAAGCTACAGGCTTGCTTTGACTGCACAGACTAGAATATTTTTCACCTTCCCAGAAGAGCCGGGTAGCTGTCGGACGGTCAAGAGGTGCAAACGGAGGTGGGAAATCCCAATAGGGGATTCCAGGGGCGGAGCTTTGACGTCACGGAGACGTCCTTCCTGGTCGGCCGAAACTGGGACTCCAGCAAGGATGTCTCCGTGACGTCAAACCTCCACCCCTGGAATCCCCTATTGGGATTCCCCACCTCCGTTTGCACCTCCTGACTGGCCAACAGCTCCACGGCTCTTCTGGGAAGGTGACAGCTGGCCGGTGGCACTTCTTGGCGTTCTCCTGAACCTGAACCCGAACTTTTGCCGAACTTCTGGGTTTGGCATTCGGGAGAATGGCGAGAAGCGCCCCTGCTGTTTCGGAAGGTGACAGCCGGGCGGTGGCATTTCTCGGCATGCTCCCGAACCCAAACTTTTGCCGAACCTTCAGAAAAGTTCGTGTTTGGGTTTGGCATACTGAATTTCGCAAACTTTTGTACAAACCCGAACTTTGCGAGTTCGGTTCGCCCAACACTAATTATGGCCATTAACTCACAGAGCTTGTTGCTCAAGCTTCGAGCATTCGTGCACATTACCCTAAGAACATTATTATCATTATTAGTTTTCCCCTTATCATCAACAACTACATCTATTTTATTTACAGCTCTCTTTTTATAAACTTCAAGCAACTGATTTATCATCATTGATCCGGGACAGAAATCATCCACGTCAGTTACATCTCTGTCCCCTTTACCTAGTTTAAATGCCTGTCCAAAAAAGTTCTGAACTCCTCACTGAGCACCTGGGTCCCTCTGTATGAACCTAGAACTTTCAATTAGTAAGAATAAGATGGAGCAGCCAAATCTATGTTAAACCCCTAATGAAATGTATGGTCTTTTAAGCCATCAAATTTTCACAGAAACTGGTTTTGAAAACATTTTGACTACTAAGCCCATATAATATGAAAAATCAAAAATAAGGTAAGAAAGCCCATAACTTTGTATTGAGAATCTAGATTTGCATGTCCAGCTGGTCTAACTCTAATCTAGAATCGTGTGATGCTACAGGTGAAACTTAAAAAATTAGCATGTCCATGTATATGCCATGTATATGATATAGACCAGTCTAAATAAATAAATTAATGTATATGACACAGAGCAGGCTAAATAAATAACATTTGCTCCCAAATAGAAATATCCGGTGTAACCATTTCTTCCTGTTGCCTTGCCTTGTTTTGCCTTGGTATTTTATCGCCAACTGGGTTTCTCCCACTTCGGACTAGTTCACAAGAACCGGTAGCCACTCGCTGGTGCCGTTACAATAATGTCACAAAACCGGATTGGTCAGTGCTGGTCCGTGGGCTATAAAGATGGTTCTCGACTTATGACCAGGATTGATCCCAGCTGTTAAGTGAGACATTTGTTAAGTGAGTTTTGACCCATTTTACTACCTTTTTTTGGCCATTGTTGTTAACTGTATGTGATAAGTTATTAACATGGTCGTTAAATGAATTTGGCTTCAGCATTGATTTTGCTTTTCAAACGGCTGCAGTAGATGATCAGATTTATTTATTTATTTATTTATTTAATTGGATTTGTATGCCGCCCCTCTCCGAGGAATCGGGGCAGCTCACAGCATTTACAAAAACCAGAACAATCATATAAATCCAATTAATACTACATTAAAAACAACCATTAAATTCTATTAAAAGAAAGTAAAACCAATTATTCAACACTCATACTTGAAACATTCATTGATCAGGGGGAAGATCTAAAAGTCCCAAGCCTGGCGGCAAAGATGAGTTTTTAAGCTCTTTTGGAAGGCAAGGAGGGTGGAGGGAGTGCGAATCTCTGTGGGGAGCTGATTCCAGAGGATCGGGGCTCCCACAGAGAAGACTCTTCCCCTAGGTCCCACCAGCCGACATGGTTTGGTTAACGGGATCCTAAGGAGGCCAACTCTGTGGGACCTCACCGGTCGCTGGGATTCGTGCGGCAGAAGGCGGTCTCGGAGATAATCTGGTCCTATGCCATGAAGGGCTTTATATGAACTTGGGAGACAGCAGTGGTCATAAGTATGAACCAATTGCCAAACATCTCAATTTGATTACATGATCAAGGGATTGATACAAAGGACATAAGTTTGAAAAGTGGTCATAAGTTCCTATTTTCAGTGCCATTGTAACTTTCAACTGTCACTAAATGAACTCTAAATGAACCCTAATGACTACTTGTCCTATATCTACCTAATCCTGTTTCCAATATTTTGAATTCTCCCATTACAGGAAGAAAAAAAACTATAGCGATATGATACAATGGATATTTTAGAACCAAAAATGCAAAATTGGATTTAAAAGAAAGTCAGAAATTGTTCAGTTTCCGTGAAGCATGTGCTTTCATATTTCATTGTATCTGATTTTGTACAAGTTGGGAAACTGGTTACTTTGAACTGGGTGTCTATTTTTATTTTTATTTTGTTCCTAGTGTATATTTGGAAATTTAAAATAGAATATATTTGCTACTACCAAGTCCATTCCTGAGGAAAGAAGAACTGTCTCTCTATATATATTAGGGCAGTGAATGTATTTCAGTACAGAATCTCTCTAATGTGAAGTCCCATTGTCAGTAACATTAGTCCTCAACTTAAGACTGCAATTGAAGCCAGAATTACATTTGTAAGTTGTTGCAGTCCTAAATCGAGGCATCACATGGATTCCAGAAGGATGCAAACAGTGACAAATGTAAGGCAATTGCCAAGCATCTAATTGCAATTATGTAACCATAGATGTAGGGATACGCAGCCACCATAACTCATAATATAAGTGGAGAAAGAGAGTTGGACTAAAAGTCGATTCCGCCCTAGGATGCTATGATGCCCTCTGTGCTTTGTGCCACAATGATGGTACTTCCCTGTTGTTCATGAACAGACAACTACCCACAGGAAATGCAGAGGCCAAAGGTCACCAAAAGAGTCAGCCACTGGCCTCCCCTAGACTCAGGTGAGATGCCCTCCTTGTGTAGGCATAGACAATGGCTATTGTTGGAACTTCCGGTCTGGATAGAGACCGCAGCGGAGGCTCTTTTCGGCAGGGCTCTGCCCCGAGGCTCCTTCAACCTCTCCGAAGGTCGCGGTTTGCGATCGGATCGGGTCCGGATGGCCCGATCCTAGAACAGGGGGCTCCCCTCTGTCCGAGGAGCCGTCGCTGAAGCTCCGGAGACAGCGGTTTGCCCCGCAGCTTCGGAAAAGGGAGAACCGATCCTCTCCCAAGAGGATCGGCCAGTGCGATCTCTCCAAAGCCAGCGGGAAGCAAGGAAAAGACGAAAGAAAGTGAAGACAATTTGCAGCATACCTGAACTGAAAGGGAATACAATAAACAAGAAAACCCAAGGTAAAAACCTATTGTTTCATGTCTAAAGACGGAGGATTGGATCATTGTAAAAGTTACAAATGAAAGTTATTTTTTTCAACAAGGCGAAAGGGAAAGTTATTGGGAATTTGTATCCAACCGCAAGTAACAGCCGGATCTAATTTCTTTTCACTTTCGTTTATGACTTTGAACTTGAACTTTGAATCTTTAAATTTTTGAGCTATTAAAAATATTGAAGGATTAGTAAAACAATTCAAATTTGATATGACTTTAAAAAAGATTTAACTTCCAAAGATGAATAGAATTTGGGATTTCTAAACTATCAGCAAACATCGTATCCCGGGCTCTAATTTTAACAGCGGAGGGATAAAGAACACTTTTACTGCTTTCCTTTTTCTGCTCTTTCCTACAACAATAAAATGAAATAAACTATTAATTTGAAAATAAATGGAAAATAAAACTAATTGACATATTAAAGCTACAAGAATATATTTAGCCTTTTTTTTGGTCTGCCTGTTTTGGATTACCACCTTTGGATTACTTGCTGATTGCCTTTGGATTATTTGTGGAGACTTTCCTTCTACCTGCCTGGCACTGTGAAGCATAAACTGACTCCATTTTAAGCCTTAAACAACGGAGAATCTGCTTGCATTTGTTTTTGACTGTGAAACACTAACCGACTCCATTTTAAAATAAAAGAAAACCACAAATCTGACTTTGCTTTTAACTGGAAAATTGGAACTATATAGAAAATAATTGCATAGAAGCTTATTTCCTGACATTACTGAATCTACAACATCCTTCATTAACAAAGACCATTTGATTGATAAGAAGATTATAAGTATATAATATCCATATTTTGTTCCTCAAATTAATTCTTTTTTCTCCTTTTTTTCTGTATTGTTGTTCTATTGTTGTTCTTAAAAGTATATTGACTTAAAACATATGCATTGTTAACAAACCTTGGTTCCCTGCTTTACCTTAACTAAACTAAAAACTCTTTTTTCTTGTTGTTTCTTTCTCCCACAAGACAGCCCTTCTTTGTTATTTCTTCTCCTCTTCCTTCTTCTCTTCCTTCGTATATTTGCCTTCTTTTATCTTTTTTTGGATATATTTTTACTCCTCTTCTTTTTTAATTCTCTAACAGATACTCTCCCTTGTTCTTTTTATTCATTATTAGATATTTCATTTTGTTTTCATTCACTTTTCTTCTCTTTTCTTGTCTTTAAAAAGTATTATATTCCGTTTCCTCTTTTTTGGCTTTTTTAAATTTAAAGTTAAAAGGAAATTTACAGTGAATTTTATTAGCAATTTGATCAACATATTTGTGGTTTTTATTAGGTAATAATATATTGCTATTTATCAAAAGAAATTGGTTACAAAGTTTATTGAACAAGTTTGGGATTTATAGTGATTTTCTTCTTTTCACTAAATATAAATTGATAGTAATCTCAAATTTGAAAATGTCAAGCACTTCAACCTATTTTAAAACAGTTAAAAAACAAGCAGCAGCTGCAACTTCTTCTCCACAAGGTTCACCTCATCCTTCCCCGACGCACCAAGTTTTATCTGTAACTATGTCTACCAAGGAGAAGGATAAAGACAAATCCCTGCAGCCTACTCTGATAACAATACAAGAAACCCTAAATGCAATGAAGGACTTTATGTTTAAATCCCAAGAAGATGCAGCCCAACAACGAGAGGCTATAAAGGATGAGGCAACACAACAAAGAGAAGCCATAAAATCAGATTTGGCGGAATTTAAAACAGAGATGGCTGAGCTGAAAGCAGACATGGGAGAGATGAAGGCACAGATGAAGGAAATGCAACAAACTTTACAAGAAAGTGAAGATCGCATTAAAACAGTTGAAGAAAAGACTGTTAAAATTGAAAAGAGAATGGATTACTTTGAAGGCAGAGCTGACTCACGATACAGAAGATATGATGAATCAATCACTCACCTTGAGATGCAACGCGCTTCGTATGGGCTACGATTTCAGAATATAATAGAAGAAAAAGATGAAGATTTAAAGATGACTATGGCTGAAACTATTGGAGGAATACTCCAGGTTGATCCTACAGAAATATTAAGAGAAATCGATGAAGTTTTCAGAATTTCAAATAGCTACATCCGTCGCCACAATCTCCCGAGAGAGATCCATATCAAGTTTGCAAGAAAGACTCTGCGAGATGACATACTGCATTGGGCAAGAACTTCCAAACTACAACACAAAGGAGTTGAAATAAAAATATTAAAACAAGTCCCAAGAGGTGTCAGAGAAAGTAGAAGAGACTATCATTTTCTAACCAGAATTTTATTAAAGAAAATATAACCTTTCGCTGGCTGATTCCAGAAGGGATAGCATTGACCTCGCGTTCCAGAAGATATAAGTTGGAAAACTTGGAGCAAGCAACGGACTTTTTTGAAAACAGTGGCATAAGTCATCTGGATCAATCAGCAAAGCAACAAACTGCCCAACAGCAACCAGTACAACAGCAACCTGTGAAAGAATTAGCAATCCAGCAGGAGCAAGACATGGGGGCCACCGCTCTGACAGTAGAGCAGGACCAAGGCGCTAGAAGAGTTCAACCTCAGCGCGAAACTAAAAAACCAAACAAATGACAACAAGTAAAGACTTAAAGATCTTTTCCGTTAATGTGAATGGACTTAATGAACCAAGGAAAAGGAAACAATTTTTTTCCAAAATCAGAAATCAAAATGCTCAAATAGTAATACAGTGGTACCTCAAGATACGAACCCCTCGTCTTACGAACAACTCGTGATACGAACCCGGGGTTCAGAAAAATTTTGCCTCTTCTTACGAACTTTTTTCGAGTTATGAACCGGCGTTCGGAGACTGCTGGGAAGCTGCGCGGCTGTTTTAAAAGGTGACAGCTGGGCGGCGGGGCTTCCCAGAAGCCTCCCGAACGTCGGTTCGTAACTTGAACAAAGTTCGTAAGAAGAGGCAAAATTTTTCTGAACCCCGGGTTCGGTTCGAGAGGTTGCTGGGAAGCCCCCCAGGCCGGCTGCGACCTTTTAAAACAGCCGCACCGCTTCCCAGCTGTCTCCCAAAGCCGAACGCGGAAGTTCGGCTTTAGCGTTCGGCTTCAGGAGACAGCTGGGAAGCGGCGCAGCTGTTTTAAAAGGTCGCAGCCGGCCTGAGGAGCTTGCCAGCACCCCCCCTAACCCCGAACCCGGGTTCGGGGGGGTGCTGGGAAGCCCCCCAGGCCGGCTGTCACCTTTTAAAACAGCCGCGCGGCTTCCCAGCAGTCGCCGAAAGCTGTTTTTTTGTGGGGGTTTTTTGGTTGCACGGATTAATTGACTTTACATTGTTTCCTATGGGAAACAATGTTTCATCTTACGAACCTTTCGTCTTACGAACCTCCTCCTTGCACCAATTAAGTTCGTATCGTGAGGTATTTCTGTACTACAAGAAGTGCATATTAAAAAAAGTAATCAGAAACTATTATTAAATCCCAAAATTGGAAAAATGTATGCTGCATTAGCAGACCAAAAAAAAGAGGAGTAGTGATGTATGTTGAAAATTCTATAAATTCCAAACAAATATTTAAGGATGATGAAGGTAGAATTTTCATTGTACAAGTTGACATTGAACCTAGACCCCTGGTAATTGTTTCGATTTATGCCCCTAATGAAGATCAAATGACATTCTACAAAAAATTGCATCAAGTAATAACAGAGTTAAATATTGAAAATATGTTAATAATTGGTGACTTTAACACTATTACAAACAGACAATTGGACCACTCGGGGGGGGGGGGATAACAAAAGTAAGAAGAGAAGTAAGAATTTACTACCTAGTACTTTCCAGAAAATGAAACTGGAATTATTATTAAATGACATTTGGAGGGAAAGACATCCCCACAAGAGACAATACACTTTTTACTCTAACCCCCATAAAATTTGGACAAGAATAGACATGGTATGGGCTTCAAAAATAATTGCTGAGCAAATAAAGGAGGTCGAGATAGATGTCAACATTTGGGCTGATCACAATCCTGTGGTAGTTCATATGAGAACTAAAAATAAACAGGTTAATTGGCGGATGAATAGAAACATTTTGAAAGACAAGAAATATAAGGATTGGATTGAAAAAGAATTAAAAATATTTTTTGAAATTAATAAAAACTTAGATACTACTCCACAAAACCTATGGGATACAGCTAAAGCATACATTAGAGGACTAACGATATCTTACACAGCAAAATATAACAAGGAAAATAAAATAAAATATGAACAACTAATAAATGAATTAAAACAATTAGAATCTTTATCACAACATAGAAAGAATAGAGATTTGAAAACAGAAATGAGTGTAATTAAACATAAAATTAGATTGATAGAACAAAATCAAATAACTGAAAAAATAAAAAGAGCTAAACAACATTATTTTGAACATGCGAACAAACCAGGCAGATGGTTAGCATATAAACTTAGAAAACAGAGGCAATCAAAACTTATTAAAAAACTAGAGGATAATGATGGCTTAATAAAATATGACACAGAAGGAAAAGCAGATATTGTGAATAATTTTTTTAAAGAACTATATACAAAAGATAATATCAGTGAAGATGAAGTTTTTAATTACTTAGAACATTCAAAATTACCACAAATAACGGAAGACCAACAGAATACTATGGATGGACCAATAACAATGGAAGAACTCCTAACAATAATTAAAAAACAAAAAAATAACAAAGCCACTGGCCCAGATGCTATACCGGCAGAATGGTATAAAATAGAAAATGAAACAATAAGAAATAATATGCTAGAAATTTTCAATGAATGTAGACTTGAGGGTAAAATTCCTAAATCTTGGTCAGAATCATTAATAACTTTAATTCATAAGCCGGGTACGGTACCAGAAAAAATTAAAAATTATAGGCCTATATCATTATTAAATGTGGATTATAAGATATTTACTGCTATATATGCAGACAGACTCAAAAGAGTTATAAATGGAATAATACATCAAGATCAAAATGGTTTTTTACCAGGTAGACAAATTAAAAACATTCTTAGAATTGTCATAAACATGTTAGAATATTATGAGCAACACCCAGGGAAAACATTATCTTTAATGTTCTTAGATGCCCAAAAAGCCTTCGATAATCTCAATTGGATATTTATAAAAATGCAATTAAACA